>NC_137201.1:31601362-31718862 GCF_960531495.2 Zeus faber
CAGCCGATAGATGGAACACAGGTTTTCTTTCTTTTTATTGTTGTTTTTATTTCAATTTATATCTTTGTAAAAAAAACCTCACTGAAGCGTTGACATTAGAAATGAAAATGGTTTTAAGGGGTTCTTGGATCCCTTTTTTCTAATTTAGACAATTAAATATGATATGATATCTTCAGTGATATCTAATACTATTTCGTCAGTGTTTGATTTTACAGATGTGTTTCTACATCCGGAACATGAGACATTAAATCTTGTGTCATCGATTCGTATCTTATCTCATTATATCTCATCTTATCTCTATCATTACCATGCCATGTGGGAGTAAGTCAACATTTAAAAACTCATTACACTGAATCTATTGGTCAACACATGTTTAGTCCCTTATCTGCCTGGAGGGGGTTCGTATTTCATAGGACCTCGGTAAGGTCCAGTGTCATCCTCCCATCTCCTCTAATAAGAAACCGGCCTTCCATATTCAATGATTTTGGATGGCCCAAAAGACAAAACCCTTCTCCAAAACGAAAACCGACAGATACTTCGATCATCAAGGGATAAAACAAAGTGATTGGGGGGGATTAAAAGAGGAAGTGAACCTGAGGAAGAAAGAAACAAGTCAATTTGTGTAATATGTCCATTTTAGCGACTCTCCCATTGGCCTCATGCCGTCCATGTGAACGCTCTACGCGATTATTTTTAACGTTATGATACTGACATCTGCTGGCGGTAAAGGAGAATTACAACCATACTCTTCCCTGTTGAGCTCAAGCGCTGTTGTTGTTTATCCAGGTGATGATTGAGACGGTTCGAAACACGAAAACAAAATAGAGAAAATGAGAGGAATTAAGATCCCAAAGACATGGATTTCTCTACCTGTATTAGATCATGTGCCATCACGGAGAGCATCGAGCCGATCGAACAGTTTTATTCGGCTGCGTTCCGTCTTAAAATAAACCGCGTTGCGTTCGTGTTTCCTCCGTAGGAAAAAAGTGATGAAAGTCACCCATGTTCATTTCAGATGCCATGGTCTCGTACCTGAGATGTTGTTTTCTCAACATTTTAAATCGCACAAACACTTTCGTAATGACGTTCGCCGTGTCGCCGTTTTTAACCAGTAGCAGACGCGCTCCCTCCACAAACAAACACGCCGCCATGCTCGAGGCGCCGCGGCGCTGCCTGTTTGGCAACAGTGCGGACGTTGAACGCGCCACACGTTGCAGCGTTTTCCCTTTTTCGTTTGCGTTGTTACGGACGCGGCTCCTTGACGACGAGCTCCGCCTCGCGCCGCCGCCGCCGCTCTTCGCGTCGATCGCGGCGCGGCGCGCGCGTCACAGGTGGACGGTGGCGGCTGCGTCCTGCGTCCGTCTCCGGGTGGTTGCGCCTTTGGCCGAAGTTCGTACCAAAAGTACCAAAAAAGAGAAGGGAGGGGAAACGCCAAGATCCGTTACGTCATACGAGCACGGCGCCGTGAAATGCCTGGAGGACAACTCCACAGCCCGTGCCGAACCAAGTGGGTAGAGAAAGAGAAAACAACGTCATCCGAACGAGAAAAAGCGTGAACGACGAGCGAAACGTATGAGAAAAACAATGTAAATCAAAAACTCAAATGCGTGTGTAAACGTGTGTGTGTGTGTGTGTGTAGCAGTCAGTCAAATGGACTTTTCCCCCTTTTCAATCCAGAGACGTGGGAGTATTGATCGCCCCTCGTGGACTTCTATGTTTAATATTCAGTTCAAAATGTTAAAAAAAAAAAAGTCCCGACGTCAACGCACTGACACTGACACTGCACAGAGACGCTCTCTGAGTTGTCTCCGAAAGCATTCATTATAACAGCAGGAACAGGAAGTACTTCAACCTTACTTTTTGCACTAGTGCTTTTATTTACTATTCAATACCTGAGAAATGGTTTTGAAACGAGTCTCTGTACTCAGTACTGTGTGGATGTGGATAAGGTGACTGATTTGCTACAAATACCAAGGTATTTTGACCTTGACATCTCCACTACAGGTCGGTTAGAAAAGGTTAGTGAAAGCTCACTATTATGCATACATTTACCAAGTTTTAATATCTTCTAATAATTTTAATAGCCAGGACTTCTACTCTGTGAGGTAAGTGCTGGAGGTACTTAAGTTCAGGTTAGTTTCATTTAGGAGCATTTAAATGTATATTTTATACAACACAGTCAATTAATTCTATGATATAATTATAGAAGCCAGAATCGCGATTGTGGCGCCTCCCTTGCGGCTGCCTGCGCACCTTGTGTCGATTACGCACATTTTGGTATTTTTTTAGTATGTTTACAGCTTATAGAGCTTATTGTGCGTAATCACCGGGTGTCATGACATTTCACTGCATATATGTATGACCCTGTGTATATGTATGTGACAAATGATCTCTTGAATTTGAACTTGAACTTTACTGCTGTAGATCCAGTGAAAGCACAGGGAGCAGCCGTGATGTCTCCTCCTGGATCGACGTGGAGGTAGACATGGAGGTAGACGTAGACGTAGACGTGGTTGTGGATGTGGATGTGGACGTGGGGGCAGACAGTGCCTCCCAAACGGCCTCCGCAATGAGAACGTCCATGATGCCTCCGGAGGAAAAGCTCAACTATTACCACGGCAGATCCCAAACCCTGGCGGGAAAGCAGCAGGTGAGCCCCGTCCTGCACGCCGTGCTCCGTCCGTGCGCTGGAATTGTTGTTGTTTCGGGCTCATCCCGAAATCCTGCTTCTCTATCCAGTCGTTGGGAGACTAGAAGACGGGCCCGAGCCAAAACCGTAAAATGTATTTTTCCCTGCTTTCCTAACCTCCCACAGGCGTGCAACACGCCGCATGTTCAACCTGGGCTCAGGATGTACTTTTAGCCGCTGTTTTTCCTTGAGCATAGTTCTTTTGTTCTCGCCCCAGTTTGATGCGTGCATCCAGGACCTGGTCCGCTGCGTGGCCCTCGCTCGGCTGGTGTACGGAAAGAGACATTTCAAAGTAGCCCAGGCCCACGCCAGGCTGGCCGATGGATATCTGCAGTATAAAGGTAAAAGTACTTTCTCAAAGCCATGCAAGCATTTTGTGATCATAGAAATGTTATTAGAGATATACCGTAGGGGCTGTTTCGCAGACAGGGTTCAATCTCCACCGGGAGTAAAATAACCCTACTTAAATGAATCCAGAGGTGCCGTGTGTCGAATTTCGTGGCATCCAAGGGTGAGGTTGCAGATCGCAACCCCTCCACGTGGCGGTGCAACATTGCGGCCTCTGTGGGAGAGACGGTGGCTGCGAAACTCGCGAAAGGCCCTCTGTAGAGCCAGCGCTTGGTTTGTCCATTCCGGGCTACTGTAGAAGAAACATGGCGGTGCAACATGGCAGCCTCCGTGAAGTGTAATCTAAAAAGGTAGATTACACTAAAGGTAATTCAAAAAAAAAAGAAAAGATTCTTATTTTCATGGGATTATACAGTATTTAACACATACTTGTGAATATTATCTTCCATTTCTGCCGATTTTGTTCTGTAAATTCTACACACTGCACCATTAACATAAAATGAATTAGGTCTAGACTAGGAAGTCCTAGACTAAGGTCATGAAGAACCAGTCAGCTCCTTTTGCCAATTAGGCCTAGATTAGCTAAAATCTTCCTTCTGGAAAGCAGATTTTTTATTTATTTATTTTTTTTATAAAAACTAGGGCAAGTCTGAGACTGTTTTAAACCGTGACTGAGAAGGGCCATTTCAGTTTGTCCGGATTAAAAACGTGATTTATTCTAAAATCAGGCCTAATCTGTGTCCGCGAAGCCGCCCCATGAAGCCTAGTTTTAGTGCAATCAGTGCATTGCTGATCTGCTGTGCTGAAGAAGTGGAACTGAATTAGTTGATTTTTTTAATGTTTTGGCTCCAGGTTTTGGGGTGCAGGCCCAGGAACACTCGTCCACGGCCAGGGATCTGCTTCCCTTACACTCGCTGCTCTCCACCGGCAGAGACGATCGCCTGCAGGTGCTGACGTGTCTCCTCAGCGTCCACCTCACGGCGGGAGGGGCTGCGCTGCTCACAGACAAATATCCTTTGAGGAACATGGCGTCTCAAAAGGGATGCCAGTAAATTTGTACATCAATCATATATGAATTAAAAATATCAGAATTACAAAGTGCAGATTTCCCTTGACTTTTCTGACTCTCAAGGAGGCAGAGTTGTCTTTTCTGAACGCAGAGAAAATCCTGGAGGAGCTTCATCTGAAAGATGGTGTCGTCCAGGAGGAGAAGATCAAAACCGAGCTCAAAATATCAACATCTCTTTCCAGGTACAGTAAGAAAGTGGAAAATAGAAATTTGGTAGTGAAGGTAGTACTTTTTAACATATTGTAAATATATTTCTCAAATTTGTTGCCCTGAAGTTCTGTTTGCAGCTATTTATTGCGACAGATTATTATTATTCTTTTTGCAAATTGCTGTTTATTTTATGTTACACAGATAGAACTTTGATATTTGTTGGTGCAGTGTGGAAATCACATGCGGCTCTATTTATTTCCCGAGAATCTTTGCAGTAGGGCTATCATGTTCAGGTTGAGAGAAAAATAGCCTAGTACTCACCCATACACACATACACACACACACACACACACACACACACACACATTGTTTTTCTAATTTATTTATGTATTTATGTCTAATTTTATGTCTATTTATTTATTTGTTTGTTTGTTTGTTTGTTTGTTTGTTTATCTTACATTTAAAAGCTTTGTTGCGTGAACTCATTTCGATTTTACGAGGTGCCTCAGAGGTGTTGGTGTTGGGTTTGAACTCAAGGTGGCGACATTTTCAACCAATTAAAACAATTTCAATTAAAAAAAACATATTCCGCTAAGAATCATTGGCCGTGCATCATATATTACCATTGGTTATAGTCAGTGTTGTGTTGTTCATTAAAAACATTGTCATAATGTTATAACATGTCATTTACATCGCAGGATAACGAAACCAGTAAATGTGTGGCTTCTCTCCCGTTCTCTCTGCTGTATCATCAGGGCGCTGTCCCAGCTGCAGATCTGCTGGGTGCAGTAGGTGGGGTTGTTCGGCCAGCATGGCGGCAGAGACACACATGGATGGAGGCTTTCCATCCCCCCTTCTGTTTGTTTATCTGCTCTCTGCCTGTTTATTCTGTTCATCTTTATTTTATCTGGTTTTAAAATGTCTTTACCCCATTCAACCCCTCCATCCCTCCAGTCCAAGAGTTACTGTAGCCACCGCCTCCATACCCTCCACCTCTCCCCCAGTGAAGCTTTAAATAATACACCACGAATAGAGCTTGACTCAGTGTTTACATTGATGCTCATGCAACGCAGCTTAATATCTTCTTGATGTGTTTCTACCCCTAACCGTTTTAAGTTTGTAATCTTCTTGCAATTTTGTCAATTGAGGGATGTCTGAAGCGTCAAAGTGGCTTAGGAACAGATGAGCATGGCATTTTTTTTTTTTTTTTTATTTGTTTATTTGGTTATTTATTTGTTTGGTTGTTTTTTTGTTTGTTTATTTATTTTATAGTAGAGATTCAAGATGGACTGACCAAGCAGGAGCACCGACACTAGAGTAAAAAAAACAAAACATTGTATTTAAAAATGCCATTCTACTCCAGTGCTGTCACGTCTCCTTTTGGAGCTTTCTATAAATACTGTAAAGCCTGCACAGGGACAGTTAAGCATTGGGTATTACATTTTTTATGCCTGAGAGTGGAAGCTTAAGTACCGTATACTGTATGTTTCAAAAACATGTTGAGTACGAGCAACACCCCAAGCCTCATCCAGTAGCCTACCTAGAGGTGAGGTACTCTTAGAGGAATTCGTGCACGACAGCATCTTGGTCAGTTTCAATCGCAGAGTCTGTTGACGCGATTATTTTGTAATTAGAAAAATGTGCAGAGTCTGGGTGGTGTGTGAGCTTGCTAAATCTCTTTTTGTTAGGTGATGACTAAGAGTTTGGCATGCGTCTATAGCCCCGTCCGTCAACACTGTTGTGGTCGGGGGAGAATGTTCCCCGACCAAAGCACTAACACAATAAAGCAAGGTCATGGATCCTGCTCCAAAAGTTACATTCAGCTTTAGAGGCTTGTGTCTTGTGTTTACGAACTGGGGTGTAAAGTAAGTGTGGTCTTAAAGATTTATCATGAAGGTTAGAATTGAATGAACATTCGTCTTTTTGGACTCTTGGATTTTTGGCCCAAATTCCCTTCTCTTACTATTGTTCTCCATGTAGCTCACAGGCTGTTTTAAAGGATGTGGGTGATGTGGCCATGTGTAAAGCCATTGTTAAATATTGTTTTGCGCAGATTAGACGATTGTCCAATGACTTGCCCATTGTCCTTTGTGTTTATTTTTATTTCTTAAAGCTATTTCATAACTATTCCTTGGGCACGAGGCAAAAAAACAAAAAGGCAAAAGCAACAACGGTGCGGTATCATTCGCTAAATAGCCTCTCGAAGCCTTCCTTGCCTGTTATATATAAATCCTAAATGATATGAGTTCCCTTGCCCCGTGGACCCTGGATTGCATTTGAGCTGCAGTGCCAGTGAAGGAGAAAGTGAAGGTAGTCAACAGGAGTATAGAGGAGCTTTGTCCCCAGGTCCACCCTGCTCTGCTGCTCGCTGCCCTAAAAGGCTCTGGAACACCCGTCCCACAGAACCTCCGCTGGGCAGCCAAGAGCGGGGGCACTCCCAAAGCCGACCGTTATGTCTTTGGAAAGCATTTTTCTATAAAGGGCACATTAGGGGATTTTGCAGTGGTATAAACATGAATACAATTGTATTCATTGCGATCCATCCAAACTGTGTCAACCTGCCTCCTCAGTTTCCACGTTGAGAGATGTGTTGATACAATGCCGCCCCCCCCCCACCCCCGCTGTGACAGCACGGTAACGAGCGGTGTTATTGATGTGGGCCGGCTGGAAAAGGCTGCCCCTCGAGTGGAAGTGCCGCGGTGAATTTAGACTCCATTAGATGTCTTGAATCCTTCCGGGACTCAAAGCTGTTAGCGCACTCGCGTGATGGATTCGGGTCTTTTTGCGGAGGATAATGCAGCTGATGCCCATTTCCTCTTTTTCCTTTATTCTATTCCCTTCTTCTCTCCTCCCAACTCTCTGTCTGCATGGGAGATATTATATTATACCGATGGGTGGGTGCAGGATTCTCTGTTCGGCAGATTTGTGATAAAGGCGGACCTCATTTCGAAACTGTAACAGGACTCTGATCCTTGTGTTGGTGGGGTGCGTCCAAGAGACACAAGTCCAGGAGTTTTTCACTTCTACAATTTGTGATCGGGACCAGCACTCTGAGAGCAACAGCGGAGACTGTTAAGACATGTGAGCGGACGCATTCCCTATTATAGTCGTGTGCACCATAGTAGATTTAAAAGGAAGCAAATCTGCCAAAGCCTTCACTCCTTTAAAGGGCTGATGTTTGGCCGGACATCAAAAAAGTAGCTCCATCACTCAAGAAGAAGAAGCTGCTAACACAGCGTTAGAAACACAGATAGCCGTGGCTCTAGCTGTGTACTGGCTGTAAAATAGGGAGAATTCCTATGACAACTTGGCTGAACAGACTCACTTTCCCTCTCCCTGATATCACATACAGTCAGTGGTCACGCCACATCACTTATCGCAGTCTCTCGGTTTCTGATCAGCCCCTTTATCCCTCTCTGCTGTCCAGGGTGCACCAGGGACAGGGTAAGCCGGCGGAGGCCCTGGTTCAGTGTGAGAGGTCTCTGCGTCTGCTGGAGGAGCTGGGTAAGGTGGAGGAGACCTGCTGTGTCTATAGGGACATGGCCGCCATAGAACAAGCCCGAGGCTGCCTGGACCAAGCCATAAAGCTGCTTTCCAAGGCAAGGAACATAGCAACAGCCCATGCACAACACAACAGTCATGAGCACAAATGTAGTGTAGAGTATACACAGGGCTCCGGTGGGAGCTGCAGAAACCTGTTTTTCGGGGGTAAAGTTTGTGTCGTTCCTGGATGAAGACATGTCATGGGAGAGTATACTGTATGTGCTATAGGCCCATGCCAAGGCAGTGAGTCAGAGCCTGGGGGATCTGGAGAGGGCTCGCATCTCCCACAGCCTGGCCATGGCTCTCTCTGCTGCGCAACAGCCCCGCCACAATGGTGAGTCTATTCACAGACAGCCAAGGGTTAATTAGGATTGAATCTCCCATTCTGTTACGTCACGTCAAGACTGTACGGATCATGTTTTTTGATGGAATCCATATACAAAAGCCTCATTGAATTAACGGCTGCTGGACGGCTGCCCAAGGCTGGAAATTCAACTCCAGTGTTTAGGTCACTTTTGCTCTTAAACTATGGCCAAGGCAAATTGAAGCGTACGATATGAGTCATAGGGGTTCGGGTTTGTTTAATCAGAAACTCCACACCGCCGTACGTGAAGTGTGTCGGTGTTATTTAAGGTTGGATTGCCGACATGTCCCTCCCTCCTTCCGGCAGACTCTGCAGCTCAGTATTTTGAGGAGAGTCTCGTCGCCTACAGAGACGCCCTCGGTCCACAGGATCCAGCCTTTCTCACCGCTCAGGACAACTTCTGTCACTTTCTGCTGCTGAACGGACAAAAAGAGGTCTATCTCACACGCACACACACACGCTGATATAAACAAGCAGGTCATTAAAGAAAGTTGAGCCCAATAGGAACTGGTTGTTGGAACGTCCAACCGCACACCCCCTGCTAGCATGCAGGTCAGCAGGCAGCAAGTTCTAAGTGTCAGGAGAGAGGGTGTCCACCTGCTCATGGGGAAGTAGATATACTTCCACTGGGGGCAACAGGTGTTGTTGTGGATCTGTTTGTACCAACACAGAGATGTGTGGAGATCCAGAAGTCGTCCCTGGCTCTGAAGAGGTCTACGTTTGGGGGCGTCAGTGCTGAGGTGGTGGACGGCCTCCAGCTGATCGGAGGGGTGGAGATGACCCTGGGGGCCATCAAAGCGGCCTACAGGACCATGAGCAAGGTACACAATGCTCATTTTCTCACGTATGTACAACTTTTAAGGCTGTTTCAAGTGGCGTGTATTTATTTAATGAGCTCATAGAACCGCAGGCCCACGTTTAAAGGATGGTTTGAATAGTTCAACGGTAACAGGCTGCAAGTCCGTTGAACAGGCCAGAAAAACAGCGTTTTGGAAATCCAGAGTAATCTGTTCCTGTGCTCAACAGACTTTACTCTACACTCACACAGAGAAAGTGTATTGACCTTTAGCGCTGCCAAACTATTTTGGAGGCTCTTATTAGCGACGCCAAGAGTCGATGAGTGTTCCCCCCTGTTACACCAAGATACACCAGTGATAGGGAGAGAGACCCGCTTAAATATAAATATACACAAAGAGAGAGCCCCCGTCACAGCGAGATGAGCTATTTCCACCGTCGTCTCCGAGGCTCGGCGCTATCAGAGCAGCTCGCTAATCTTGGAAAGACGCGGCGGGTGGAGCCACGCTCCCCGGTGTAACATGTCACGCACCATGACTCTGGGCTTTCTCTCGCTTTGGATGGAGCCAGACAAATGGGCAGCACATGCTTTGGAGGGAGCGCAACTCTGCCCTCGCTGTTGTCCATCAGAGGGAAACGGCTCCCAATGCATGGCCTCACACAAAAGTCTTGGAAGTTTACTTTAGTTGGGTAAAATCATTTTTTTTAAAGAGTGTTAAAGTAGAGAAAACACTGGGAAACTTGTTTTCTTAAATTTTTTTGTTCGATTATTTTCATCTCAAGTCGTTAAAGTTTACCTTGGTTCGGTTTGAATTTTAGCTATGTGTTTTTGAAGTGTAGACATTGGCCCTTTTCAATAAGTACTTGGAAATTGCTGGGGGGGAGGGTTTGCCTCTCAAGCCGTTAAAGTTTGCTTTTGTCTTTTTTATTTTAATTATGTGTTTTAAAGTATGGAAACAGGCCCTAGGTTTTAACGAATACTAGGAAACTGCTGGCTTTGTCTTTTTTCATCTCAAATAAATGAAAATAATTTGATAAATTATTATAAATTTCACTTTAATTCACCTGTACATCACGGCGCACACACACATATATATATATATATATATATATATATATATATATATATATATATATATATATATAATAGGCCACATAAAATGATATCAGATGTGAGCGTTCATGCTCCTCATCTACATCTTTTAGTGTTTAGTAGGGTCTTTTTCCTCAGTGATCTTATATAATCGAGGAGGCACATGATCCCTAACATGTGTCTCCCTCCACGGCCTCTGCTCCTGGGGCTGATCAAACTGGATCCACACCACGCTGAAGCCCCCACTTTAGGGGATATTGCTTCACACCAGTAAGAACACGCCAGTAAGATAAGGAGCCTTGTTGCTAAGTTACCTTGTTGCCGTATCCACGCATGGAGGGAGGACGGCCTCCGTCACCCCCAGCCCCTCTGAAGTCTCCCTGACACGGAGCAGATGTGTCGGGTCATGTTTTCTCTGCTTATCTTGGACGACGGGACTTTTTGAGGGACGCATGTAGCGCCGTCAACGCCAGCTGCGCTCAGAAGAAGCTGAAAGGAAGCCTGGTTCATACATGTGCGGCGGGGAGGAAGGAGGGGAGGAAGGAGGGGAGGAAGGAGGGGAGGAATGAGAGAACAATGGCGACACACACACACGCACACTTGACATTTTCTTCTCCCCAAGTTGTGTTGTTGGAAAAAAAAAAAAAAAGGGGCCATTTTTCATTCCATGACATCAACCCCTAGCAACAGAGAAAACATGCAGCCGCTCCGATGGATGTGTTCCAATTCCACCCAGATCGAGAGGGAAACTTTGAGCTGGCTTTTTTCTCTGCTTTGGAAACTTCTGTTGACATCCTGTAATTTATGGCGAAGTGTAGAAACGGTGGGAATTCCTTTAGCGTGGGTGTTACATCACTGTGTGTTTGCCGGCCGATGTTTTCTGAAGGGTTTCAACGTTCTTAATCTCAAGTTGTTGTAGCCCAGGCCTTGTTAAAATGTTGGGTCCCATCATTCATAAGTGGTCATGGCACAGCCTTGGGTGAAACCTTTACTATTGAGAGAACTTACCACTCTGCTATTAAGAAACTTACTTGAATGCAGTCCAACGGGGAAAACATGAAAAAAGGAGATTAATTCATCCATTCATCCTTATCGGCTTTAGAGGCTGAAAAGCTTACCCCGTTGGACCGCGCGAAAAGATGCAGCAGAGTGGTAAGTTTCTCAATAGTAAAGCACCCAGTCGGTTCTTGTGCCCTGAACAGTTATAAATGACGGGAAGCAGCGTTTTAATGAAGCCTGGGTTGAGGGAAAGTGAACCTGTCCTTGAGCTTTCCTCCATAAACAAATGAGAACTCCTTTTGGAAGGGAAGGTCACAGTGGAGGCTTGTTTAACTCGGTGTTTGAACCGGCGCTCACCAGAAGATCTCCAAGCAAGAGCTGAGGTCCACAAGGTGTTATCCGAAACCCTCACTACAGTTCAGGGGTTATTTTCGGCAGCTGAGCGCTTTCTTTGGCTGTGTTTTCCTTCTTGTGTATTTGTATGGGATAAAAGTGTCTTGTCATTTTTTTGTTTTTCTTTTTGTTTTTCTTTGGTTTGTTTGGTTTCAGTGCCTGGAGATTCAGAACATCCTGTACGGCCCGAAGCACAAGAAGACGATAGCGACACAGAAGACGGTGGACATGCTGGCCCGGTAAAACCCTCGTTTTTTTATTTCACACTGACTGTTACTCTGTACACATGATAATGAAGTCGGACCTTTCCTGTTATTAATTGACCAGAAAAAAAAACTGCAGTGGAACTTTTTTTTCCTGATGATGTCATCGTGTATCTGCTCTTTTTCCTTTTTTAGGGCACCAGATATTGCTAAGGGCCAATTGAGACAACGCAGTGGGGAAACATCTGTTCCCTGCAGTTCCATCACCCCTGACTTTAAAAAATATGGTTATGCACCATAGACATATTTCCCTCGCTAGAATGGATGATTTTTTTTTTTTCACAATAACATTTGAACTAGCCAGATTTTATATTAAGCAACGCTGGGATATTTTTTTGTTTTTGTATTTACAACTTGCGACTCGACTTGACAGGAAAGAAATGACTTGAGACTCGACTTGGACTTGGAAGTTAAAGACTCGTGACTTGACTGGAGACACGACGACTCGAGTGACTTGTTGGTTTTCACTTTCATTCGCTGAAACCTCGAACTCTAAACGCCATCGGCAAACAAAAAGGAACTTTGTTCGGGCTCGGTCCCCCCCCCCTCACCTCATGCTGTCGCGGCTCGGTAGCAGGCGGCAACATGTTGTAGCGATCCATGGATGGTGCCGTCGTGCCATTTGAGGTTTCCTTATCAAACGCACGTTGATGTTTACAAAGTTGTAAGTTGTTTATTTTCTCTAGCGTGTTAAGCTCCTGGCGCCGTGATTGGTCTGCGGAGCGCCACGCCCCTCCGTGTTGCTAACATTCGCTCCCATGTGCAGATAACGTAAAGCACGGTGACTCCAAATGATGTCACATATTTGCCGTAAAGCAGCTCTGCCACTGATTTGCGACAGAGTGATAGAAACGGTTTGAAAGCCAGACCGAAAGTGGTCGTTATTTGACTTTGTTGACCACATCGGGATGGGCAGTTATGCAGCCGATGTCGTGATTTTTCGTCTAATAAACAAAAGAAAACACTTGTCTTATTTGTTTTAGACTACTTTAAGTTACCCGCCAAAATTAGCGCAGAAGTCCCAACGAGGCATTATAAATCCACCCATGTTTGTTGACACTCGCGTTTAGACACAGACACGGCTCTCCAAGCAATAAGGGGATGCTGCGTTCATAGGAACTCGGAAAACGTATTCGTTTCGGAAGTGATGGAACTGGAACTCGGAAAAAATAATGTATTTAACATCATCTTTTACATTTATTTTTTTATCCATCAAAAAGTTCTTTGTGTGTTTATTTTTTATATATTTGTTTGGTTATAAGTTAAATGTTCTCAAATATAGAATCTTGAATAAAATCTAAGTTTTTCAAATTGATTTAAAAATTCTGCACTTTTTGACAAAATATTGGTCAAAACATCGGTACTTGGTGCGTTCGGACTCCATAATCGGGATCGGGCCTAAAAATGTGGCATCGGTCTATCGCAGCTTTCTATCGCCTTACGATATATATCGTCATAGCACACAGCCCTGTTATTAAATATATTAAAATGTTCAATACTGTCAATGTTCACATTACAAGTGTCAGTGTAATGTTACCTGGTATGCGAGCGCACACTGGACAACGTCCGGATTGGATGACGACCCTGTCAGTCAAGCTCCTCGATACCTGATGTTTGTTTCAACGAGAAGCACTCGTTACACACACACGCAGTACGATCACATCACGGCAGCCACGACTGTGCCAAGAGCCATCACTTTCGGATCAAAAGATTTAATTCAATCATTTTAATTCAATCAAATCAATTTGTGCAAATCTATTCATAACTTTTTGAGATATCCTGCAAACAGGCAGACGGACGGACGGGGGCGGAATGTAACAATGTTTGACGATGTAGTCTGGCTGTCAGTATTTCACTGTTAAAAAGTCATGGGGAAGGAATATTTTTTTGATTGAGAAGAAATTAAGAAATGGGCTTTTATAAAGTTATTTGATTACATTTATATCCCAGAATATCAATAATTATATTGCAAATTCTACTCATTGTCATACTTTTTGAACAGGTTATATAGATAGAATAGTATTATTAGACAGGTACTTATACATTGTCTTTCCCTTTATCGAGAGTGGATACTGCAGGTAAGACTGCAGTATCTTGGGGGAAAAAAATACTTGATTTGGGACGTGACTTTTCTTAACTAAGGACTCGACTTGACATTCATTACCTGTGACTTGACTTGACCAAGGAAAAGTGACTTGACTTACTTGTGATTTGGATAAGAGGGACTTGGTCACATGTCTGACAGTGACAATTCAGTGTATGCAGCCAGCAGGACTGATTCAATTGACTTGTGGTGGTGATGGCAAAACATTTTTTAACTTGTGATACTTTGTATATTCGGTGGAATGCGTAAGATAGACAAACTCAAAAACATGCGCTACATGTATACACATTTTTATTTATTTTAAGGTACAGCAGGGATAGGTGTTCAAATCATTGCCGCAATCCATATCAACTTTAACAAATTCAAATGCCAATTTGTTAAATAGAAATGATAGATATAATAAATTGATTGAAAAAGCAAGTTTCTTAATGCAAACTCTTACTGCACCGTACATTCAGTTGTTGTGTTTTATACTAGTTCACATATCAATAGTGGCATCACGTGCAGTTGATATAGGACTGTAACAGGGGAACCTTTGAAGCCAAAATTAAATGTCATGTCACATTTCTGATATATTAACGCAATCATAATTTTACAATTGCATAGGATTTTTTGCATTTTGTCGAATGTAAAAATAAAACTACATGTTATCGATTGTATCTGGGCATTCAAGTAAAAAAAACAAAAAAAAAAAACCTTTTTAACAGCAGTTTTGTTTCTTCGTCAATTTGACTCGAATCAACACACAGTTGCATCTTTGCACATCCACCTTCTTAAACTAAGATACTGTATGATAGGCATTCTGTGAAAGAAAGTGGTTATCGTTAAGCAAAAGTGAAAGTGTGTTAGAAGTGTTGTGGAGGTTACACGTGCAAATCAAATGTGGTCTATGACTATTTTGAAGCACGTCTAAAACTAGTGCACAACACACCCCTGTAAGCAGCACTAAGCTAGATATCCCAAAATACACCACAGTAGTGAACACACTCATGATAGAACAAAAAGTGTTGGGATCCTGCACGCCGACACTCGCTAACTAAATGTGTTAAAGTAAGCGATGCTGTAAATCAGAAAGGAAGGGATTTTAATTGCAGTTTTTTCGTCTCTCACCATTAACGCCGAATCCCTAATTATCAGCGCTTTCATTTTCTGTTCCGATCCTCTTTCCTTTTAACTGTAACTCTACCTCTAGCTCCCTGAATTGATATCACTTTTCTTTCAACTCCAAGATGGCCCGATACGTTCTGCTCTCCAAATGCATTTGAACAGCGAAACAAAAAAAGCATCATCTATACGTATCATCTTTAGGTCAGTTTGCAACCTCACCATATTGAGTTTTCTCAATAAACCGTCTTGACAAAATTGAAAAGTTTGAACTTTAAAAAAATATATCAGTTCCGATTTTCCATTCCAATTAATTTCCATTAGAAGCACATTCAGATCCCGCTCTTCTTTGCACAATTCCTCTATCCCAATACTCTATAATTAAGGTGTTATGTGAGGCAAAGCACTAGTTCTTCACTTTTCAGATTGTTATGGTGTTTTCTACACTACACATCACCGCTATCATGTGTTCTGTAAATCAGCCAACTCCATTTTGAAATAAATGATTTCCTGGGTATATACTAGCATCTCTGCTTAAAGCAAAAAGAACAAAGAAAAACAACGTTGCATAGGTTAGTACAAAAATAGATACATCTGGAGGAGCAATTTGAAGACTTTTCAAAAGACATAAGCTAAACAAACCTGCAGCTAATTACATTAAAATCCATAAAAATAATGCTACAAAGATGTTGCTTGATAAACGACAAGCCTCGCCTACAGGAGCTGAAAATAAGGTAAGAATTATTATTATTGCTGCAATCACAAAGATATGTGGTTATCTTGTTAATAATTCAAGAGATCTTAAAGGTGTGTGTATGTGAACAAATTAAACGTTCTGAAAAGTTATAAATGTGTAGTAAAAGTTAAACACGTTTATAACTCAACGTTTAATAATTCACTGGAGAATTTGTGGAAGTTTAAATGTAAAAATGGTGTTTCAAAGAGACACATATTTCGGTGCATATTTCTGATTAGCCATCTGCGGGGCTTTCAAGGTAAACCGTCGCAACTCTTTTTTCATGCGAGACCTTGATGGAGGAATCCAACAAAGGAGATTGCAGCTCCTGCTCTGAGCTGGTTTGAGCTTGACCGTTATTCACATCCATCTGGAAGCTGAAGGACTTCTCCGACGGCCCCAGCTTGATGTACTTCTCTGTGATGTCTTCGGCAGACAAGTCTTCTAGTCCTCCACCCGGCGCAGCATCCAGATCTCTTGACACTTTAATGCTGCACCCTCCTGATCCCCCCTGAAGGGCTTTATCCAGCCCAGGATTAGAGGATTGAAGAGCAGCCAGGATCTGCCCCTCAGATAAATCGCCTTCTTCTTCATCTTCTTCCTCCAGCAGCCCTGAATCCTCCAGCGTCTGAGAGACGTTCAGCTCCGCAACAATCGTCATGGTTCCATTGTCACTAGACTGCTGTACGGTCTTCACATCCACAGCCAGGTTCTGTGGGCTTTCGCTGCTAACTCTTGTGAGGAAGGCCAATTCCTCCTTCAGCGGACCTGACACAGAGCCTTGCAGTTTCTCCAGGGCTCCCTTAAGCTGCTCCCTCGGGTCCAAAGAGTCCTCTTTGAGGAATCCAAGCACTGACTCTTGCACCGTCGGGGAGACGTGTACCTCCTCTTCAATGATGCACTCTGGGAAACTCTCCCTGACAAAGGATTTATCACTTGACATGAAATGGTATTTGTCTGATTCATCCGCAGGCTTTCTCAGTGGGAGGCCCTCGTCTTGATAGTACCTCTCATCTGACAGGTCATCCACAACTCCATAATGGCCATACGAGGCTATGCCCCCGCCCTCTTCGGGTTCTGACAGATTATCATCAGGCGTGGAAACAAAGTATTCTTGAGACTGTGGGTCACAATCGGCATCCAAGAACGGAGATTGGGTTTCCTTACGGACATCCTGGACATGCACCGAATCAACTTTGATATGTTCCACATCCGTCCTGGAGGCTTTCAAGGAGCCATCGTCATCATCACCTCTTTGGTCTTTGGGGTCGTGAGAAAGATTCTCAAGCTCCTCAATCTGAAAATATGTCGACGTGGGCTGAAAGTAACTGGACATGGACTCCTGCTCCAGCTCATACTCCTCGTCGCTGTGGGAGACCAGGGGCTCCTCGATGATCTCCACGTTGACTGACTTGTTTGCCAGGTCCTCTTCGCTCTGCAGGCCACTCAGCAGACTCTGGATCATGTTTCCAGTCGCCGTGCCCTTGATGTCCTCCAGCGTCACCTTCTTCACCCCTCTGCTGAAGAGCTCGTCCAGGGCGGAGTCCTCTGAAACGTCCAGCTCCTCCTGCACCTTGGACTCCAACACGATCTGTGTCTTTGTGGTGCCGTCCTCCTGCTCGGTTTTCTCCACGTGGTAGGTGATTTTCGATCCTCCGGCCGAGCCCGCGACACCTTCCAAACCTCCGGGGTTCATCGCTTTTTCCATAATGTGCTCCACAGTCACCGATTCCAATATCTTTTTCTCACTCGGGCCTAGATTTTCGGCGCCGCTCCTCCATTTCACATCCGTCTCATACACATTGACTCCTCTCTCCTGTCTTTCCTCTGTGACTTCGATTTTGCCACTGCCCTCTTTCTCACCGTCAAGGCTCATCATTGGCGGTGATACCACTTTCGTTGGTTTGGGGTCTGCGGCGGGTAAGAGTACGGGTTTTAATTTGTTGTCTGGTGGCTGTGAAAGCGCTTTGACTTTCACAAGCCTTTCTTCCTCTGCCTGCTTCTGGACATCCCCACGACCGTGGTTGGCTTTTTCGGCGGTTGCAAGGGAAGCCGTGGCTGCAGCCTGGGCTTTGCTGAATGAAACCATGTCCCTCCTTGAATCGGGACTCTGATGCTGAGCCCGGCGTGCGGCAGAGATGGGAATGACCCTGGAGGGACTCACGGATCCGGAGCCGCGGCCAGATACAGGGAATCTTCTCTGGTGTGAGGTGGGCTCCAGATACCTGACATCCACGTGTTGTCTGTTGGAGGTGTGGCTTATTGGAGTATAGGGCTGGGAAGGCAACTTGATGTCTGAGACAGAAAGAAATCTCATGTAATTTCATGTCATGTTTCAAGTAATTGTCTGGGATGATCTTATTCACAGTAATACATGCTTTACAATGGTCATCCCAAAATGGTCAAGTTTGATCAATATATCACAAAAATAATGATACTGTCCAGTACCTATTATTCTTTCTCTTTGATGTTGATTTTGTCTTTTGAGAGCCTCGTGAAGATCTACCCGCTCGCCTTCCAGAAGAGCCCTGAACAAACAGGAACCAAGCGGAACAAAAATATATAACTTAATTCAAGGGCAAATCGTTTAGTGCAGTTTGAGGTTTTCCTCCATTCTGTGATGAAGTTATACTTTGCACTCATAGTCATAACAGGGTCAAGATTTGATACCTTACTAGATGTTGAAAATCACTCTGCTCTGCCATCTCGAACCACAAGCCTTTAAACAGACGTAACAAGCCGATAAAGAGACAAGCACCCGAAATATCATCAAGTCAAAGCGAAGGAAACAAAATGTCACCTCATCGTGACCGGAAAATCAGCTCACCTTACTTTTAGGCCATAGTCCAACAAAAGATACAGACAAGACCAAGCCCTTCCAAAAACGAATTACCTCTCTCTCTCCAGAGTGTGCTTCCCAAAGGACTGACCTAAAAATAACTGTTGCCATCGCTGTGGTCCGTCGCTCTCTCTGCTGTGAACCCAAATTTACAAGCAGTCCCGTGACACAGGCATAAAAAGACACAAATCGCCGCTACGTCCGTAAGAAAACACTCTGCCTATTTCAACTATTCAAAACAAAGACCCGATACCGCGCTGGGGCAGTCGCCATGTAGGGGCAAACTGAAGCATCTAATTCAACGCATGGATACCTTGGAATAGAGAGAAGAAGGGCTTAAAATACTGAGAGTTAGAGTAAAAGGTTTCCCCTTAAACAACTACAATAAATGTCTTTAACGTCTGCTCTCACACATGCACTGCAGCTCTTGAGTCTTGTCATTGGGATTTGACACGTAGTCTTCTGGAAAACAAGAAAACACATCGCACTGTTCCTCTCTGCTTGACATGAACAGCAACGAAAATGGGTCCAGAAAATGTCTTCATGTAAAGACACACGGTCGGGTGTTTATCAACTCGGTGGGATAAAAGAGGTAAAACCAGATATACTCCACTGCTCAACTAATGCCGTTACAGGAAATGAAACCCCCAAAGAAGAAACAAAACAATAACAGAAACTGCAGGAGCTAAAACAAAAAGTTAAGTTAGATAAAAAGTTGTGCACAACGATAGGGAAGCTTACCACCATGCTACCGCCAACAAGAAGACCAAGCAGCTATCTTATTTAAGGAGGACCTACTATGAAAAACTCACTTGTGCACAAACACGAGGGTCTCTGATGGGCCGACTAACACACACACACACACACACACACTGGGAAATAAGAAAACCCAGTCAGTTCTTTTGTGCGCTATCTGTTTCAAAAAACATGTCCTGAAGTCGTTCAGCTCTGTGGCCAGCAACTCAACAAACAAGTCATTTCAGAGAAAGAGCAATTAATACCAACTGTCCGTGAAGAAACTGAAGACAATGGAAATGTAAGTATTTAAAAAATAACGCTAATGCCCAAACGCCATTGGCCGACAGAATCCATAACTTGTCCTCAAACCCCATTGGCTGATGGAACTCGGGGGGAGCGGGATGGTATAGAGGCATGTCAGAATGGCTATAAAGCATAATCTCAGTGGTATTTTCAGCAAAGAACTTCAAAAACATGTTTTGGACCTCAGAGACCAGTTTAAAAAGGAGCATAATAGGTCCCCTTTCGTACAATTTATTTTTAAATATCAATAGCGATCACAGCCACTAGAATGGCCATGTGGCTCCTACTTTCCATATCAATCGTTGTAAACGTAGCACCTCCAGTCCAAACCAATGATAGCACCTAATAGATAGACACTAACATCTACCTAGGTTCAGAGAGTGGTATGACTTGAATGACTCATGGGAGGGCTTGGTGTTAAGTTGAAGAGCTGATAATTGTATTGCCTTACATTAATATCACAACATCTACAACTGTGAAATTTGTATATAAAGAAATAGCAATAATAATAAAAAATAGAGCTCTTTAAAATAACAAATAAAACAGGATAAATAAAGAACGAGTCTTATTCCAGTTGAAACTAATCACTCAAAGAACGCTCCTTTAAAGCAGCACTGTGTAACTGGTGGTATTTGGCGCCCCTACAGTTATTGAGTGCAATTGCACTTTTATAAAACACTAAAAACTCGGTCCGGTGTCCGAAAATAATTTCTTTTACCGGACAAATTTGAACCTTATCGGTCACATTTCAATAACAGCCTATTTAACAAACGCAAATACAGGTACTCCTCACTAAACGACCTCCCTGTTTAACGACTGTTTGGACTTACGCCCAGCTCTCTGACCAGTCTGTATTGTGGCACCAAGCATCTCATCACCCTTTATATATTATATACACTTTATATAGTATATACACTATTTACACTGTATACACTATATACATCTCCTCTCATCACCGTTCACAGTCTCATTCCCGTTAGTCTGTCAGTATTCACTGCAGGAGCGTCGCAATCGCCACACCCCCTTACCAAGAAATAACACTATATACACTATACTCTATACACTATATATACTCTATACACTATATATACCAGCCACGCCCCCTAACTGTGAAATAACACAGGTCCAAGGAACGGAACTCGGTCGTTAAGTGAGGAGTACTTGTATGATGTACAGCGCTCCTCGCATAGACCTCGCCGCCTTAGCGAGCACTCAGTCCACGGCTCCCCGGAGAGAGGGCCTGTGGGGATCGGCCCCTTGCCACCGGTGTAGGTACCATTTGTGCTCGGCCTGGCAGATCAGCTCGCATGCCTGGGTCAGAGGGTGAAACAAACCCCGTGGCACCATGAAAGTGAGGGCCACCAAAAACACCAAAAACACGCACAACATCATCTGACGAGCGATGGACACTTGTAAATGGTCCCCAAGGCATCGCTGTACGCTGCCCACTGCTCCTGGCTGCCCCCCGGAGGAAGGACAAGCCAGGATGGGTTAAAAGCAGACAATTCATTTCACCGGCCACCATTTGAAGCGCGCGTGTGTGTGTGTGTGTGTGTGTGTGTGTGTGTCGCCGTCGCCACATGAGTGCATGTGTTGTGGTGTGTGTGCCAAATAATTTATCTTCTTCTTCTTATCTCCTTAGTGCTGTATAGCATAGCGCCATTTTCTCACAGTTTCGTACCTGGACACAGTAGTTACACAGTGCAAGGACAGGGGTTCTGGGGTGGGTGGAGACGAAAGAGGAGCCAGTCTCCATATTACAAGTCAGTGTAGCGTCAAAATGATCCTGAAGCTGTTATTTTAAGGTAAAAACAGTTACATCGAGCTGCTTGAAATGAAGGCGTTTGCGATCCAAGAGTTTCGTTGCTTGTCCTTGTGTGTGTATTGGATATACTACTATGACTAATTCTACCCGGGTAGAGCTGCTAGTGTGTACTTGTTATCTGGTATCGAGCTCGCCAGACGTCTTCTCGGTTCGATCCCCGGCTCCTCCTGGTAGTGTGTCCATTAGCAAGACACTTAACCCCCTAACTGCTCCCCGGGCGCCGCTATATGGCAGCCCACTGCTCCTAGATACCTCAGCTACTAGGATGGTGAAATGCAGAGAAATGCATTTCGTTGCCTCAGTACTTGTACTCTGTGCAATGACAATTAGTTGAATCTAATCCAATCTACGGCAGGCCACACCGCTTCCACGACCGCCCAGTCTCACTGGACCCGCACAGAATCCTCCAGATTCTATCAACAATTGTTGAGTCGGTTCGCGGCACGTTTACAGGAAGAGACCTCCAGTGGAGGTGGAAATGAAATGATGACCTCACGTAGCGCCCTCCGCCATCTAGACGCGCAGACAGTGTAGTGCGCCCCCCTTTGGGAACAACATGCAACTACACGACTAAATGACGAGTCAACGCTTACCTTTAGAAAAGCCATTTCAAACAGTCACTTGAAAGCAGAGCATTTTGATTTCCGCTCAATGTCAATAATTGACTGACAGTTATACTTCTAAATTTTTAATTCTAATTCCAAGTTACTCAGCCGTAAAGAAAACTGTGACTTCAAATTCATTGGAGTTATGTTTCAGCATTATTACAAAATGTCTTCCGTCCCTTGGAGCCAATTATCGCCATATTCACCACTTCCTTTTTAAACTAAAGGTCCATGAAAAAAATGAGAGGCTCAGTCTCTAGTGAGATGAAGATCAGGTATTTTTATAATTTAACTGGCAACAGTCTTCTTTTGAATATGTGGCAGTATTTGTTATTGGAATGCGGCAGGTTGAATGATTTTGTGTTGATAAAACAGTATAAACGACAGGGGCCCACCTGTAGGCGGCGACCTCCATGCCCAGATCCATCTTGATCTGGAGGAGATGCTGGTGCTCCTGCAGCTTTCCAGCAATGCTGTCCTCCAACACGTTCCTCTCATGCTCCAGCTCTTCAATCACCCTCTAAAAAAAAAAAACAACAAAAGATGGAGGCGTGGAGCCATAATACAGACTGTATCATTCCCACCATGAGGATATTAACAATGTTTGTTTATCACAGTGACATTTAGCTTAAAATACTCTTTTACTATCAATGAAAACTTCTAGACAGACAGATACTGTATATAGAGATTAATGTGGAGAAGCACGCATCAAAACAAGTAGGAAATCACATTAAATGGCAATAGACAATAAACAATAACCTAAGCAATACACAATAATAGGGACGCACCGTTTCACCGTTGGCTGCCATCGGCAAATGAGATGGCAGTGGCCGATGTTTCTCCGGTGTTTCCCACACAGAGACTTTACTTGGGCGGGGCGCCCAGGTATATTAATGGCAGCCAAAGTATGTTTGGCGACCCCTTTTAGAATTTTTTATTTTATTTTTATCCGTCTGAGAGGACGAAGCCATCCGCGTTCGAGTTTGGAAGACGCGGCCGCGGCTCTCCGCAGCGCTCCGAGCAGGAAGTGATGCTGCGTTCACGGAAACCGTGAAAACTGTAAGCGATGCTGCGTTCATGGGGACTCGGAAAACATCGGTATCGGCACTGGCTGTGGGCCAAAGTAATTTTTAAAGATTGAACCTTTGCCTGTATATCTGTGTTCCTGCTATTAATCGATATACTCTGAGGCAAAACCATTTTGACTCAGCACTTCCTATTTTTGATCAGCTATCATCTCAAACAGATGGGGCTAGCAGTCTGAATCAGGGAAGGCTGTGCTTGTGCCGAGAGTTAACCCTCAAAATGACAAGTGCAACGCAACAACAAACGGCAGGTTTATATGTGGGTTTTGTTGTGAACTGCCACTGACCAGCCTGCGCCATCTTTAGAAAGGTAATAAGGATTTGTACTAATTGGTTTAGGTGGCTGGTGAGCAAACGGTCACACCGGGCTCGACGGGTCACATCTGACCGACCATCTGGAGGTGATGTGTTTATTTATGTCTTTGTAATAAATCGGTGCGCACAGAGAAAACGTCCGGTCGATGTCGGCCGCTCCACCTGACGCCAGCCGCTCCACCTGACGTCAGCCGCTCCACCTGCCCAGTCAGCTGCTCCGGTTTGTCTTGTCACTTCCGGTTGACGGCTGGCGCACTCACGCGCTGACCGTCCGCAAGCGGAAGTTCGAAACCCCGAGGGGGCGGGGCCGACGAGGTGAACGTTATTGGTCCAAAGGGAAAGAAATGCGAGGGGGCGGAGCCAAAGTCTCCGCGTCGAGCTCGTCGTGATTGAACGTTTCCCGGAAGAAGAGCCACAAACATGGAACCAACTTATTTACAAATATCAGTTAAAAGCTGACGAACACTCATGCAAACGCAATTGTGTAAGCGGTGGGAGTCGTTCAATAATTATAAAAATACCAACCAAAAAAGCAATAATAGTAATAAAATAACAAAATAGTAATAATAAGAACACTTGAACGCTTTGGATAAAAGCGTCTGCTAAATGACTAAATGTAATGTAAAATGTAAGAAGAAGAAGAATAAAATAACTTATTATTTTTATAATTATTACTATTATTATTATACTTTTTTATTTTTTTTACCTGGTATTGATTCAATTCCTGGTGGAACTGTCCGTGCATGTGCTCCAGCCGCTCCTCCAGCTGGACCTGGATCCGACCTTGCTTCTCCGCCTCGGCGCACAGTTTGTCGAACTCGGCGGCGCAGAGCGCCCTCTCCCTCTGCAGCTCCCCCAGCCTCTCCTGGTCCAGGCGGATGGACCTCTCCATCTCCTCCACGTCCTGCCGGTACATCTCCACGGTCTCCATCCACGCGTCGGACACGCTGTGGGCGTACCGCTGCACGTCCTCCACGGAGGCAGCCCCGGGGTGGTGCAGGTGGGATGCTGCTGAAACCACGGGTACCGCCGCCCGGGCGTCGAGCTGGCGGCGGAGATGGACAATCTCATGCATGTGGTCTTCCTCCAGTCTCCTCCGCTCGTCCTCCAGCTGGAGCAACCGCTGCTCCAGAGCCATGTTGGCTTCGTGGGCGTGGTGCAGCTCCCCCTCGCAGCCCCGCAGCGCCTCCCCGATCCCCCTGCACACCTCGGTCTCCTGGCGGGTCACGGCCCGGAACGTCTCCAGCTCCCTCCGCAGCCGCTCCCGCTCCACCTCGACCCGGGACTTCTCCAGGGACAGCCGGTCCACCGCCCTCCGCAGCTCCCGCAGCTCCGGCTTGTAGCGCTTGTCCCATTCGGCCGCCTTGGCCTGCCTCATCTTGTTTATCTCACCCATCAAGCAGGAGTTTTCATCCTCCAGCTGCTTGGTTCTGGACAGGTACTGGGCCAGTTTGCTGTTGAGGCCCTGGAGCTGGTGCTTCTCGTCCTCCAACGCTCTCCCGAATCGCAGCATTTTTGGGGGGAAAAAATGTGAAAACAACGTGACAAGCCCAAAGTTGTGCGTGGTGTGGAGGTGTGACGGTGCTGTGGAGGTGTGACGGTGCTGTGAGTCCGCAGGCTGCGCCGGGATGCTCCCCACCTAGTGGTGCGCGACGCGCAAACGATCCGCCCGTGGCGAACAGACATTCCAAATGACTCGGGCTTGGGGAGTCACTTCGGCAACAGAGTGAATATTCGACTCACAAACTGAAAACTATTTCTGAGAACTCAGTTCAAGTCCAAGGGGAAAGAAATGACGCCAAGGCATATTGATAATGAATGTCATGGGTTTGCACTTTCCCATTCCATCAAAGTAAATTGCCCAAAGTATTTTTGCAGGAAGTAAATAGAAAAATTGGGGGGGAGTCACTGTGGCCGTTTCTAACTTTTTGGGGATCCTATGCATAATGTTGGGGGCTCCTATTTTATGAAACTGTGGTGGGGGGATTCCAAACCCTCTGAGGTGGTCCGGGGACATGCATGTCACATTTAAATGCATCAATTTGGTGCACTTTAAGAGGAAAAGAGGCAAGATCAAGAAGAGCAAGAATGCAAGGCAAGAACACAACCACCTCTTGGCATCTTTTTTTCCTCTCAAATTCAAATCAAACATCTCAAGTTGGCCCCAGCAATTCAAACCGACAGAAAAGTATAATAAATGGGAAACACTGGGGCTCCCCGACATCAAGAAACTCCTGAAAGCGACAGGATTGACAGAATCTGCATTATAACATCACCCGAATGCACATAAATGAGACAGATGCTGCATTTTCCTTCAAATGTTTATTTTAAATGTAAGGAACAAAAACAAGCGCCCCCCCCCCCAAAAAAAAAGACTAAAACAAAAAAGAATAAATTCAATAAATGTGGCTATTGAACAGAATAAGAGGGCGCTTGGCTACTAAGAAAGACCGGTCATTTTAATAAAAACAAAAAAATAATAATTATATATATATATAAAATATATAAAATGGCTTAAATGGCAGCTTGTGAGTTGGACAATTGAACGGCTCTTTTTACCGAGTGGCTCGGAGTAAAGGACCGAATCAGTCAGAAGAGTCGAAGCTTTCAGCGCTGCTCGTACGGGGGCTCCAGGCGCAGGGGGCGGGGCCACGGCGTCCCCGCCCCCTGCGCGTGGAGGTGGGCGGCGGCGGAGCAGGGCGCGCGGCGGCAGCGCCCCCTGGTGGACGGACGGAAGCCGCGCAGGGAAAAGAGCTCGTTAATGTCACCGGCTGATGAGAAGAAATCCAACGAGGAAATGACTTGAAAGTGGTAAACGGTGATTGTTGGGTTACAATGAAATATATATAGATGAATAAATAAACACACACACAGACAGACAGATAAATAGACAGACAGACAGATACATAGACAGACAGATAGACAGACAGATAGATAGATAGATAGATACATAGGCAGACAGACAGACAGATAGATAGATAGATAAATAGGCAGACAGACAGACAGATAGATAGATAGATAAATAGGCAGACAGACAGACAGATAGATAGATAGATAAATAGGCAGACAGACAGATAGATAGACAGACAGACAGACAGACACACAGACAGACAGACAGACAGACAGATAGATAGATAGATAGATAGATAGACAGACAGATAGATAGATCGATAGACAGATAAAGACAGACAGACAGATAGATAGATAGATAGATAAATAGACAGACAGACAGATAGATAGATAGATAGATAAATAGGCAGACAGACAGATAGATAGATAGATAAATAGACAGACAGATAGATAGATACATAGGCAGACAGACAGATAGATAGATAGACAGATAGATAGATAGATAAATAGGCAGACAGACAGACAGATAGATAGACAGACAGACAGACAGACACACACACAGACAGACAGATAGATAGATAGATGGATAGATAGATAGACAGACAGACAGACAGATAGATAGATAGATCGATAGACAGATAAATAGACAGACAGATAGATAGATAAATAGACAGACAGACAGACAGATAAATAGACAGACAGACAGATAAATAGATAAATAGACAGATAGATAGATAGATAAATAGACAGACAGATAAATAGACAGACAGACAGATAGATAAATAAAAATAAAACCAACGTGCTACCTGTCTATCCGCTTGCATGGTTTGGGCCTTTCAGAAACGACCTTGTGAATCCCAGCTGGAGGGCAGTGCAGGTGTCCACGCTGCCCTTATTCCACCGTGACTTTACACATTCCATGTTGTTGTTTTGGGTTTTTTTTCGTTCTTCTTAGCTCCAGGGACTGAAGCGCCGCAGAAAGAGGGGGCTGGACGCGGTTTGTTCCAGGGACGCCGGCGGGTGAGGAAGGCTTTCAAAGGCGCAGCGTGTAGAGCCCAGTGGCGTCTGGCGGCGAGGCTGCAGGTCGCAACCAGCTGAACACCCCCCCCCGTGGCGGCGCAACATGGCGGCCTCCGTGGGAGACACGGTGGCCGCGAAACTTTTGAAAGGCCCTCTCTAGAGTCGGTGTTTGGTTTGTCCCTTCTGGGTTACTGTACAAATATGACGGTGCAACATGGCGGCCTCCGTGAAGTGTACCCGCTACCTATGTAGGTAAATAGAGCTCATTCTAAGGTAACACAAACACAACGATTCTTATTTCCATGGGATTGTACACTAATTAAAAAATACATATTATATATATATATACATATTATTTCTGCCGAGTCCGTTCCCTAAATTCTACGCACTGCACCTTTAGGAGGCAGGTGGTTGGCAGGATCAGAGCGAATATACTTTCTTCCCCCGTAGGTTCCGCTGTGATTTTGCGTTTCACTGCTCCCTGCATCTGCAAAAGTCCACATTTGCTCTTGAAACAACAGGAAATTACAACCAATTCAACTATGCGTGAGGGAGGTGTTTTGTTCCTATAAGAATAACTTCATAAGACACAGGACTGTTGTCATAATGAAAGTCATGGCCAAGGGTCGTATTCTTCATTCACTTTTTTATTCAAAATTTCAGAAAAAAAAAAAAAGAAAAAAAAAGAAATACAAGAAACTCTCGAGATACACATTTAGAGATGCATGTCAAAAATACACCATCTCAACTGTAGGTGTGAACATTTTGAGGCCTCAGATACAGAAATGGAAAGAAGACAGTCCTGCGAAGCTTTTGGATTTTTATTTTTTTTTCTCCTTTTATTCTTCTTCCGATCATCGAATGAACACACACACTGAGCTTCCGTGAAAGCCGATTAAATAATAAGTCGATCAATGCCCTCTCTGACGTTATAGGAATGCAAATCATAAAAATAAAGAAAAAAAGAAAAGGTGATATCATGATAAACCTCAAACTCATTATTGCAATTTGAATGCACGGGTGCATCCTCCATAAACCTGAGGTTTGCATGAAGAGTATTGTGAAGAAAATGACGAAAAAAGATGTTTTCAACTTTTTGATTTATCCTCTGCTTGCAAACTGGCGATGCCAAAAAGCAACTATCGCGTCTACGGTAAACGTAGACCTACGCATCACCCTAGTCATGAGAGTTCCTCGTCACCATGACTACCCGTATTCTACAAGACATCTCTGCCCTACAAATGTCCACGTGTGCATTTCCATTGTAGTCGGAACAGAGAAGAAGCTGGCAGTCCTCCACTCAACTGGCCAAATTAGTGTCTTCCCACAGTTGAAATAGCAGAAATATAGATATATATATATATATACAGTATATATATACAGTATATATATATATATATATATATATATATATATATATATATATATATATATATAAAAATCTGTTTCATTATTACATAGATTCAAAACTAAAGATACCATACAAATGACAAACACAAGCACAATTGGCCTTTGGCGTGATACAACCAACAACTTATATCTTCTTCTTCCACAAAAAAATCTTTTAACTCCTCCGTCGCCTCCGCCCTCTCGACGTTTAAAGACCGAGCCGCTGAGGCGGCCCCACGTCTCCCAAATGTCCCGTCTCACCAGCCGCTCGCTGGAGTCCCGTCCGCCCTTCTCATGTCCGTATTGCTTCCCCCCCCGCGGTTGGAATTTCACCGTATTTGACCGCCCATCGCCCGTGGCGCGCCCGCCTCCCGCACTACACCACCTTTTGACCAGCAGCGTCACGACAGGCAGGGATGGACGTGGAGAGTATCTTCAAATTGAGAAAAGGTTATGATTGCATGATTTCACAATGGTCAAAATTAAAAAAAAAAAAAAAAGAAGAGGTGTTTGCGTGGGATTACAGCGGTGAAGGAACATCAGCAACAACATCCCCAGCACGAGACACGGAGAGAGAGAACCATGGAAATCAGCAGGTGCACACACACAATGGAGACGGGAGAGAAGATGGAACAGAAAATATAAGCACTGTTGGTTTTAGCGATTAAAAAAAAAAAAAAAAAACCAAAAAAAAAAAAAAAAAAAAACTCTTTCATTCCATTAATCCTCGTAACATAGGACAGGGCCTTCCTTTTTCTTTTGGTTTTTCGGAAAAACTCTTGGGCCGACGTCTTGTCGGAAAAATGCCACCGATGCTACTACAGGGAATCTGGAGCCGTTACTTGATTTACCTGCAGATCTTCATCCACAATTAGATGACGTAGATCCTTTGAAACACATTCCAACGAGCGAATGGACGACCTCTTAAAAGTTTGGGATAATTTTCGAAAGTTGAAACTTTTTATTTTTGTATTTACTGCACGGGCTTCAGTTTTAACTTCTTGTGAAAAATATGCCTATTTATGGTTGTCAATAAAATGGTTCCCTTTTGAAGTATTCCCCATATTGATTTTGTTTTGCGTCACAAAAATAAAGGAGACGGAACCTCAGACGGGAGTTGACGCTGAACGGCGCCCTCTCCCGGTGGGAGACGGAACTGCGGTCAAAGCGCCACAGAGCTTCCATCTCCAGTTCTATTTGTAGGGTTTGAGGTTTATTCTGATCCTAGTGGGTGTATCCAGAATATGAGGTTTGTTCGAGAGACTTTCCAGATCCAGAGGTTATTTCGTACAAACTAATGAGAAAGAGTGAGATGTACCTTTTTTTTTTTTTTCCATACGCATACATGTATTTTAAAAGAGTGAGGTAGATATATATATATACTCGAAGGGAAAAAAGGTTTTAAGTCCCCCAGTCATGACACCAAAGAAAATACATACAAAAAAAAAAAATCCAACTTTATACTGAATCATGGGGCATTTATACAGTGATTTAAACTGATATCACAAAAAAAGGAAAATTAAAAAAATAAATAAATAACACTACAGAAGAAGAAAAAAACTTAAAAGGAAAATTAAAAATTACCAAGCGACATTTCAAAAGATAAGGAGAAATCCTTCAATACACTTTTTACTGGTCAGCCTCAGAATAAGACTGTTTCCATTCATGACAATGAAATGTGATTCCTTCCCTGGACTTTAACCCATCCTTTATTTGGTTTACATAAGCAATGATTATGAAGGTAAAAAAATAATAAGACCTGTTTATTTTTTTTCCGCTCAAAAAACAAAGAAACAATAAAATTAAATTAAAACGTCGACGCAGGATGTGGAAGTGGCATAAATATTGCGATTGAGCTCTTGGATGGAAAAAGGAAAAAAAGAAAAGGGGGTTTTCAATGAGTTTCGGTGGCAAAAAAATGGTCGGGGGGGAGGGGGGGGGGGGTGATTAAGGCAAAGAAGATACAACCCAATTAGCCCCATCAATGGAGAGCAGGCAGGAAACGGATGGGTTAAAACACCAGATCTGGTACAAAGAGAAAGAGCAAAACAAAAAAACATCCTGTTTACTGGAACTGATCCTGACTGAAAAGGAGGCACTGGGGGGGGCAGGAACACGGGGGGGGGGTGCTGAGAGGTGAGACAGTCAGAGAGGTGAGACAGTCAGAGGACAATCATGAGAATGTGTGGAGAAAGCAAAGTCTTTTTTTTTTTTTTTTTTTTTTTTTTAAACTTTGACCTGAGATTGAGTCGCACCTTGAAGTCCAGGCGCAGTGCTGGACAAAAAGTCCCAAAAAAAAGTAAAAAAGGGCAGAAAGTACACGCTCACACATGGAGCCAAGGTGTCCATTCCAAATAAAAATAATAATAATAATAATAATAATAATAATAATAGTAAAATAATAATAAAATAATTCTACAAAAAAAAGAAAACAAAAGCATTTTTTTAGGAAATAAAAGGCAATCAATGAAAACAAAGTGATCGAGGAAAACAAATTTTGGGGAGGAAAAAAAAAAAGCAAGTTTCAACTAAAGGACCCATTTTGTTTTTTCTTTTTTCTTTGCTTTTCGATTTTCTACTTTTTCAGACAGTGTGAGAGTTAAAAAGAAATGGACTGTAGTGGAGACCATAAAATATCAAACCTGAAGGATTTTCTTTCTACAGAACATCCAAAAAGAGAAAAAGAATAAAATAGCAGCTTTGTTCTGTACAGACATAGACGGCAACATCTGAACAACTGTAAAAAGGTTAAAAAAGTGACCGATTATGTGTATAAAATTGATCCTGCAGTCTAACATACAGCCGTAAGACGTATATATATGTTTATTTATATATATATATATATATACTGTATATATACTGTATATATACATATATACTGTGTGTGTATGTACAGTATATATGTTTATATGTATATATACACTGTATATATGTATGAAATGTAGAGACCGATGACTACTTTGAAATCTTACTTTGACCTTTCTGCTCCAGGTCTTCATCCAAATTCGTTGAAAATCAATTTGGTGCCATATCCAACCAAACTGTTTCAAGGAGTGACATTAATTTTCAGAAAATGAAACAATAAAAAAAACAAAAAAAACAATGCAAAGATGATGACAGTGATTTGAACAAAACAGGCAGAATTTTTTTTTTTTTTTTTTTTTTTTTTTGTGTGTGTGTGTGTGTAAGAATTAAAGAATTATGTCGGATTTAAGTTAAAACCAGGACAGAAAAAGGCTCCGATTGAGAGTTGACTCAAGTCCCAACCAGTGTGTCGTGTGGGGGGAAAAACTACAAACAAGCTGCATCTTTTGGGCACATTTTAGATTTGGGTGGAGAACAGGTATCGTAATGTAATGTCAGGTGTTAACGACGTAGGACGACGTCTTCCACACATCGACAAACCAGGATCATATGAATTGTCCTTATATTTGGTTTTATATGCCTCCATTTCACACAGTATTTGTATTTTGAGTATCATATCCAATTGATCAATATCCAGTTATGATATCACCAGGCATCTAGATATTCATATAAATAATGATATTGTGATAATATCAATGAATGGGAGAAATAGTAACAAAATTGGAAATATAAACAAATTAGAAAATTCCATTTTGACCTCACCAGCAAATTCTCTGAATTATAATTAGCATTTTTTTATTTTTATTTTTTAATCAGCCTCATTCCACACGTACACACACGCACACACACGCACACGCACACACACACACACACACACACACACACACACACACACAGTAACTCAGGGATCAGTCAGTACCAAAATAAAGGATATGAATTCATATTCATAGGATATGAAAACCAGCAAAGTGAACCGGTACCGTTTCCCGGTCGACCGTCGCCAACTCTGAATCGCCGCCTTAAAAGATTGTGACGTGGGAGGGAAAGAACTTCCATCGTGTTTTGAAGGAAAAGAGCTGATTTGGCAAAAGTTTGGCATAATAACGGCTCCTCCTCGTCCGGTTCTGACCCATTTTCACAGACGGAGCCGACACACCCATAGAAAGAGAGACGGGAGGAGGAGACGGTGATCAGAGTCCAGGGTTGATACGCTGAGGCATCCTCAGAACGCTCAGTACAAAAACAAAGTTATAATAATGGAAAGTCACTTTAAAAATGGAGATATACCATATAATAGAATCACGTGTTTGTATAAATACACTCAAATATCCACAACATCCTTTCTAAAATCGTCAGAAAAAAGTGCTCTTCTGTTGGATTTGCTGGCAGATATGCTATGAAATTATTCTCCCGTGTTCGTGTCTTACAATAATCTGCAAAACAGGATAAATGCCTGTATTTCGTTTTTTGTTTTTTTTTGTTTTGTTTTGTTTGTTTTGTTGTTTGTTTTTTTCTTTTTTGTCTTTTTCCTCCTCGTTTTAAAAAGGACTTATGTAATAAACGCTGTACAATACAGGCTGCACAGGAGGGAGCGCCCGGTTCCCCAGTGTCGACTCTAAATGCTTCAGCGGGCGTCGGCGTCGGCGTCGGCGTCTGCGTCTGCGTCTGCGTCTGCGCCTCAGTTCAGTCTTTTTAGAGTTTCTCATTCATCTCGATAGAAACAAGAACAAAAAACAAAAGAAAAAAGAGAGAGAGAGAGAGAGAGAGAGAGGGAGAGAGAGAGAGAGAGCATCCACCGCCGCGACAGTAGAAGAAAGTCTTCTGTTCCTTACCTCATCCATCCCTTCATCATGACTGTGAGGGGGAGGCGGGGGAGGGGGGTGAGGTGTGTGTTACCCTGTGTGAGATAAGGGAGGGGCCGATATCAGCAGGCTGACGACTGGGGCAGCGGCAGGGCGCGCTCGTTCTTCCGCCCGCCGTTCATGTGCGCGTAGGGCTGCATCTCGTCGAAGTTGGGCCGCAGCACCACCACCGGCCCGTTGGCCGACACCTGTCCTGAGTGCTTGTCCAAGCCGTGGCCCGGGGACGCCGCCGAGGCCGAGGCCGAGGCCGAGGCCGCCGCCGAGGCCGAGGCGGCCGGCGCCGAGCCGGAGGGCGAGGCCGGCCCCAGCAGAGGGGTGGCGGGGCCCTGCATGGGGGACAACTGCTGCTGGGCGGCGGCGGCGGCGGCGGGGGCAGGGGGAGGCGGCGTGCCCCCCTGGCCGGACGCGGGAGGAGGGGCGGCGGCAGGCGCCGAGGAGGGCTGCCGGGTGGACGCCGGGTCCAGGGGAATATTCTTCATGTTCTCCATCTCCATGTCCAGCTCCTCGGTGTCCGGCGGCTTGTTCTCCTCGCTGTAGAAGAAGCTCATCTCCCTGAAGGGCGGCTCCAGCTCCTCCTTGATGCTGTTGATGATCTCCAGGAACGCCGGACGCATCTTTGGGTTGTACTGCCAGCACATCCGCATCAGCTCAAACCTGCCGGCGACGAGGAAAAGATCCAGAACGCAATAGAAATCATGGCTTTCCCGCTGCTTAGAGTTTCTGAGAATTCTAATTCAAGCCACATCTTTTCATTTTAGAAAAAAAACCCAAAACAAAACAAAAAAAACCCACAAGGAAACCCCCCAAGCCCTGTATGGGTGTGGTGTCCCGACACACCAGCAGGTGGCAGCACACACCAAAGCTAAGCCCGTCGCACGACTTCCCTCTGTCTGTGCCACCAGAGTTCCAGAACTCTCCATGGTGCAGCACCTTGAAAGCTTTGCCCCAAAACCAGCGCCTTGACACAGGGCAGAACCGCACGTCGTCCCCTGTGATCTTGTTTTGGCAAAACCCTCTTCCATCGCTGAGCACAAACAAAACATATTCCAACACCCAGTCACATTTATTTCAGGTGAAACCTCCAATGTAAGAACATTTTCAGCAGGGTCCACCGCTCCAACCGCCCAGATGGGGACGGACTGAGATGCCCCGTAAGGCTCCATGTCCGTACACCTTCGATAATGCGGCGCATATATATTGGAAAGAACCGGCAGCGGAGCTGAGGGAACGTCAAAACAACATCATAAAAGAGAGAATTATTACAGTGCGGCGAGGTGTCGCGCCGCACACCGCATCTTGAATCACACGCAAACAAGCTAAGAATACCCTCTCAGGCCTCGTGACATAAACACCTCAATCACCATAATCTCTTTTTCTCTCTTGTCCCATTCTTCCCCCTCTCCGCCCTTTCCCCGTCTGAGAGCCGCCGCTCCGCGGCCGCCCCGCGGCCGCCCCGGCACGGCCCCCGCCGCCACACTGAGGCATTGTGGGTAGAAGAGCTTTCCTTCGCGTGCGCCCCGCGGCGGCGGCAGCAGCGGGGGGGTGGGGTGGAAGGGTGGAGGGGGGCGGAGGGGGCCTTGTTTTTCAGCTGTGCAGCGAGGTTGAAGTTGACTTTCAGATGTTCAAGCCCCTCGGCGCGCTCGGCGTCGGCCCGCGAAATATTTGCGCCGCCTTCTGTTGCTGTGCGTAACACTTTGCCGATTTACAGGGAAAGAACAGGGAATTTACAGGGAAACCCTCGCATAAATCCTGCGTGCACGCCGCATGAGCGCAGGCGCGTCGGCGATGAACTGGACGGTCGCGGCAAGCGTCCCCGAAAGGGGGGTGGAGGTGCTCACGTCGCGCCGGGCGGAGTAAGGGGGATCGTCCAGGGGAATACGAGGAGGCCAAGCCCACGCGGCGAAAAGGTGAGGTCATGAGAACGGCCGGAGGGGAACGGTCCTCCGTGGCCCCAGCACACCCAGCGTCCGCCGCCACCCTGACGTCGGCGCCGAGCTACACCGTAAGCGACACCGTAAGCGACACCGCCGCGTTCCTCCGTCAGTCCTGATGTTTACAATATGGGCGCGGAGCCTTGTGCCTTTTATTTGGGTTCATCCCTGTGAGAGAGGGAGCACTTTGTCCCCATGAAACCCAAGGCACAGGAACATGGGAAACCCAATCCCTGACCCCAAGCTACCTGACCATGGGAAAGACCTTCAAGTGGGAGGGTGGGGGTGGGGGTGGGGGTGAAAGCGTTCCAAAAATGACTCATCCCGCCTCCCTGTGTCCTCTCCTACTTTCTCCCCCTCGATCCAGTGATTGTAAAGTACCGTGAAGAGTTATTTGGACTCTGTGGAAGTCTCCACAGAGTCGTTGTGGCAAGAGGTGACAAGTGGGTCTGTGCCCCACCACCCGCCATCGCCCCCACCCCAACCTCCACCGTAACACAATCCACACAGTCCTGTGACCGGGACAAAACAAGTCACGCTGCCATGGAAGCCAGAGGTTTGTGTCTGCATAACACACATCCCTCCCTCCCTCCCTCCGTCTCCTTCTCATGAAGTCAACCGTTGAGTTTAGGAAAGAGGGAGGGAGGGGTGGGAGGGGGGGGACAGAACGCTGTTATAATAACACCGTAGACACTGGAATCATTTAGTTAATTACAAAGGAATCATTTAGACTCTATATGTTCATACCAATAATTTATCCTGTGCATAGAATTGCACTTTGAATATTCGGTGGATTTACTTTTAAAATTGGCTATTTCTGTATATTGCCTATTTTTGGTATATATATTTTTGATATACTCTGATTCTGATCCCTTTTCATGGAGGTACTGCTGAATCTCCCCCTCCCTCCCTCCCTCCCTCCCTTCCTCCCTCCCTCCCTCCCTCCCTCTCCCCCGGTGGCAGGAACGAGGGGCATCTCCCACACACAGGCACCTCATCCCTTCTATGGGCCCGGGCTCGCGGCCGACGAGGCGGCTCTCACTTGAGCCGTGTCGTCAGGGAACCGCTTTTAACCCGTGACGTAAATGCCACCTGCGAGGAACCTTGGCCCTCAGGCATCACATGATGACACATCCTGAAGCAGTTACAGCCGCACGGTGAAATGGAAGCCGGGGGTTCGACGGGGGGTTAGCCGGAGGGGGGGGGGGTTCAACACATTCAGGGGACAGATTCCTGCACAGTGACTGTAATTGAGGATGCATCCTCTCAACATGTGCAGGCGATTACAGAAAATATAAACTTAATGAAACATGACAAAGGCTTTAGTCGTTAAGAGCCATTCCCCAAACCACAGCCAGCGGAGCGAGCGACTCACAGCATGTCAGGGCAGTTGTCGGGTTTGTCCAGGAGTCCTCCTTCCATGACGAAGCGCAGCACTTGCTCGTTGGACATGCCCTGGTACGGCTGCTCCGCTAAGGTGGCGATCTCCCAGAGAACCACACCGAACGACCTGCAGCGGCCGGACAGGAGATCAGCCGGGTTAAGAATGAAAACACCGGAGGAGGAAAACACCTGAAAATACATCATCACAATCACGACGATGTCTTTTCGGGCGTTTTCCGGCCTTTCAGCTCTTGCTTTTATATTTTGAAATATTATATAAAAATATAAAAAGCAAGGGCTGAAAGGCCGGTGTAAGCAGCAACGTACCAGTCATGTTATTATCCAGAATTCATTCTTGTCACATATCATCTGCAACTATTTGAGTGAACGCGATCATTTTGTAAAATCGTCTACAATACGTTTTCCTCCAAATCTAAGGGGAATTTTAAGCCAATGTCAGAAATGTTAAATGCATTGAAGGTGAATAAGGTGCATTTAGGTGTATAAAAATAAATGATGCCCAATGCCAATCAATGGCTCTTCTGCAACAGGTAAGACTTGTATTATTACACTATTATGAGTTTGATGAAAATCGGTGGATTAAATGAATGAAATGCCTTTGCTAATTTTCTATATTGCAATGTCAATAGAAGTCTGTTTAAACAAAGATGGGTGTGTTATTACACTATTATAGGCTTATACTGTGATGGGGGCGTTAAATTAAATTAGCCTACATCTTGTATAACTTTACTTTAGAACACATAGTACGAGCGCGGTATCGAAAGCAGTGCTTGTCTTGACTTGTTAGCTCTTGTCTTGTTTTCTCTACTGGCAACAGATCTGAGAACCTGACTCCCGGCACCCCCTAAAAAACATACAAAAAAAACAAAACTTTTTACGACACCAACTCGTACATAATTGGCCAGAACTGTCTTGTGTTAAAAGACAAAGCCACATTCAGACATCTTTTCTTGATCAACAAAATGAAAAGTCACCTACTGGTAGGTTCTGTGGCAGCCCAGAAGGGGTTCCTGTTATACTGGACTTGATCTTTGCAACATCAAAGAGGAAGATATAGAGCAGCAGTGTGGAGGTGGGTCTGCTCTGGCACTACAACCTCTCATTTGGGAACATCTGGAGCAGTTTACGCCCGCTCGTAGGGACCGACCCGTGGGACAATTTCAGCACGGAAACAAAAACTTGCAAAGAGCATAGTAAACAGCTACGCTCCAGCCATTTTCTAGGCCTCACAAAAAGGTGCGGAACATCTAGGATTCGCCATCGAACAGAACTAGAGAATCCTGAAATCCCTGGAGACCTAAAAGACTAAAAGTCGTGTTTTTGAGAAGACTGTTCGTGGAAAAAATATATATTTAAAGTGGTAATCCGTGAGATTATTTTGTTTTTAAAAGAAAATCCCATATTTGATACTTTATATAGCCGTCACTTCATAAGAAACAGCCATTCAATGTTTTGTGTTATGTATGTACTCCTCTATATGCTGTTTCCCCATTGTTGGTGGCAGGGTCCACCACCCCGCCGGCATAGCTAGTTGTGGTCAGTAAACCGTCGATATGGATGAAGATTCACAAGAAGGAGGGCGCCCCGGAGTAAAAAAAATATCTGCGATAAATCTCATCTGTAATACACCTAACACAGACAATCTTATGGATTGGCACTTTAATGTAATGAAATATAATGCGATAAAATGTATTAAGTGATTTGTCATTTGATTGTATTAACACACAACCACCTGCAAAGGCAACACTGTTCACACAGTCATGAATTGTGTATAAGAAGGTGCATTCATACCAGACATCAGACATGGTAGTGAAAACACCGTCTTTAAGCGACTCTGGAGACATCCAGCGGACTGGCAGCAGGCCTTTCCCTCCTTTACGATAGTAATCCGTCTCATAAATATCTCTGGTCATGCCAAAATCTGGAGGAGGAGAAGAGAAGAGAAGAGAAGCTGGAGCATCCACTCAACATTCTGTCCATGCACAGGGGGAGGAGGGTGCTGAATACTGACCCGTTCCCTCACCTCTACCTCATATCTGTCCATCTACATTAGGAGGCTGTTCTCCGCCTCGGGCTCTCCCTAAAACCCAAATAGTTATTTTGGAAGCCGGCGCAGCAGGTTCGGCGCTGAGGCACAGACTGAAGGCATTGTATCGGCACGACTCTCTTTACCTCCGATCTTGACAGTGAAGTCCTCCGCCACCATGCAGTTCCTGGCGGCCAGATCCCTGTGGACGAACTTGTTGGCGTTGAGGTACGCCATGCCATCAGCAATCTCCCCCGCCATCTGGATCATCTTTTTCAGCGGGGGCAGGACCTGGCTGGTGGAGTTCTGTGACAGAACAAGAGACACAAGCCCCTATTCAGTTCTCCCAACACCAAACAAGACCTCGATGATCTGTCCAATGCCACGTCTAGAACTGGAGCAGGGCCTCGGTTCAGACCATAAAAAAGAACAACGCGCTGTACGGTCTGATGTTGTTAGAGCTTGTGTGTGTGTGTGAGAGAGAGAGAGGAAATGATTCTCTAATTGGCTTACTTTTGTGATTGTTGGTGACTTAAGTCGCTTTGCCTCGGAGTTTATGGGTTACTATGACCACTTGACCTAACTTAACATATCCTTACTTATCCTAACTTAATTTATCCTAACTTATCCATATCCTAACTCACTGTATCCTTACTTATCCTTACTTAACATATCCTTACTTAGCCTAACTTTACCTATCCTTACTTATCCTAACTTAACCTATCCTTACTTATCCTAACTTAACATATCCTTACTTATCCTAACTTAACATATAATGCAAACATATCCTTACTTAACATATCCTTACTTATCATAACTTAACGTACCCTTACTTATCCTCACTTAGCATATCCTAACTTAACCTTATCCTCACTTATCCTAACTTAACATACTTAACAACACATTCACCCATTCACACATACATTCATACGTCGATGGCAGCGACAACCATGCAAGGTGCACACCAGCTCATCGAGAGCACTTTAGGGTTCAGTGTCTTGCTCAAGGACACTTCGACGTGCTGCCAGGAGGAACAGGGGATCCAGTTCCGGTGAGAGCTACCACTTCTGGTTCCGGTAACGTCTTTTGTGTTTGTGCTACTTCTTTGAATTGCTTCCCAAACTACCAGATTTTCGATTATGGATCTCGGATTATTTACACTGTGATATCCCTACTCTTTCCTGGCTTTGACCCTCGCCTGAACTGTGTTTTCGGATTTTGGAACGTGGACTCTGGCTTGGCTAGCAGTTGGCTAGCGTTTGGCTAACGCTAGCTAGCCTGTTAGCCTAGCATATTGCTAACTATGCCGGCATCGATGCCTACCTCCACGGATTGTGGGAACTGTTTGAGCCTGGTCGACAGACTCAGGGCTCGCGAGAAGTAGTCTTCAAAGACATCCACAGCCAGCGTGTGGACGTGAAAAAGAAGGATCAACTGTTTGTGCGTCTGACCTCCATCGCTAGCGCTCAGGCTAAGCACATCTCCTGCTCCATGTCCTCCGCTGTGATCGGACCGGACTTAGACTCCACTCTCCCATGGCCCGGATCCATTCTCACTGCGGGTGAGTCGGATCCATCTGACGCTCCGCGGGCTGTGACAGAGGAGCCATGGCCCAAGTCCCGGACCTGTTCCACCCCAGAGCCTTGGACCCTGGCAGCGAGCCGTGGCCAGCGTTGCGTGCGCTCCTTGCGCCGCTCTATGCCGGAGACTCTCCAGCTGGAAAACAGATTCCAAGCCCTGGAGCCCACAGTTGATGCCAGAGATATGCGGGAATTCCCTCCTTTGGGGGGGCTCACAGTCCACCGTGGCATCGAGGGCACCAAGACGGTCTCTCCTGCCGCCGGCCTCGTTCCCACTGCCGCCAGACTATCCATCGCCTGCCCGGGCCTCCGCTCCCGAGTCAGTTGGTGGGTGCTCTGCCGCGGCGGGCCCCGCAGTTTTCAACACCGCAGAGTGCCGCCTCTGCTCCCGCAGCGCAACCTCCGCTCGTCGGGGCCGCCCCGCGGCCACTGACTTGGACCGCCTGCCTGTGCCGCCTCCGGGAGGAGGTCAAAACCCGTCTGCCTCCACTGTTCTTATCCACGCCGGAACCAACGATCTCAGGAACAAACAATCGGAGACACTTAAAGCAGACTTTACAAAGCTTATTTACAGTCTTCTACAGTCGGACCACCGGTTCATTGTCTCCGGCCCGCTGCCATGTCCCAGCTTTGGAGACGTAAAATTCACGCGTGTCCTTTAGCTACACACATCACCTTCTTGAACTGTCCAAACGTCTTCAGACATGATGGATTTCATCCAAACTTTCACGGATCACGCCTCCTCGCCTTAAACATGGCCCTTACGCTGAAATCTTCTGTTCGCTGCTGATGTTTGGTGAGTCCAATCCACTCTGACATTAATGACTGTCACTCTGCTCTACAAATTCCTGTACTTATAAACCATAGACCGAAATTACGTAACTTCCCAGTAACATACAGGAATCGAAACAATTTACTACCGGTTCGGACTCAAACTCTCTGTACCCCGCAAAGCCATGCACCCAGAACAATAAAAATGTCTCTATTAAATGTAAGGTCCCTAACTAACCAGTCATTTTTAGTTAATGAGCTTATAAGTTCTCATAACTTGGATTTCGCTCTATTAACTGAGACCTGGCTGGATAGAAATGGCTCAGTCGCACTCATTGAGACAGCACCTCCAGAGAGGCGGTGGAATAGCTGCTGTCTTCTCTGATATCTATACCTGCAAGGAAATCCTCCTCAGAGAATTCACGTCTTTTGAACACCTTGCTATAAACTGCAGTGCCCTGATCATTATCATCATCTTAATCATCGCTGTCTATCGGCCACCAAAATCTATACGTGGCTTTCTTGATGAATTATCTGAGCTACTGTCCAAGGTCTCCACTGATTATGACTGTGTAATTATCTCAGGTGATTTTAATATTCATGTTGACAATCAAACAGAAACAGATGCTCAACACTTCATTAGCCTATTAGAGGCATTTGACCTCACTCAGCACATTTCTGGACCCACCTACAATAAGGGGCATACTCTGGACTTAGTCATATCAAAAGGACTAAATATCACTGTACTCTATGTCATGGGTGTTGCTATTTCAGATCAGTGCTGCATTTTCTTTGACTAACTTTCTTTGAATAACTTAACGTACCCTTACTTATCCTAACTTAACATATCCTAACTTATCCTAACTCAACGTATCCTAACTTAACATATCCTTACTTATCCTAACTTAACATATCCTAACTTAACATATCCTTACTTATCCTAACGTAACATATACTTACTTATCATAACTTAACATATCCTTACTTATCCTAACTCAACGTATCCTAACTTAACATATCCTAACTTAACATATCCTTACTTATCCTAACTCAACATATCCTAACTTAACATATCCTTACTTATCCTAACTTAACATATCCTTACTTATCCTAACTTAACATATCCTAACTTAACATATCCTTACTTATCCTAACTTAACATATCCTAACTTAACATATCCTTACTTATCCTAACTCAACGTATCCCAACTTTACATATCCTTACTTATCCTAACTTAACATATCCTTACTTATCCTAACTTAACATATCCTAACTTAACATATCCTTACTTATCCTAACTCAACGTATCCTAACTTAACATATCCTAACTTAACATATCCTTACTTATCCTAACTCAACATATCCTAACTTAACATATCCTTACTTATCCTAACTTAACATATCCTAAATTAACATATCCTTACTTATCCTAACTTAACATATCCTAACTTAACATATCCTTACTTATCCTAACTCAACGTATCCTAACTTTACATATCCTTACTTATCCTAACTTAACATATCCTAACTTAACATATCCTTACTTATCCTAACTCAACGTATCCTAACTTTACATATCCTTACTTATCCTAACTTAACATATACTTACTTATCATAACTTAACATATCATAACTTAACATATCCTAACATATCACAACTTAACATATACTTACTTATCATAACTTAACATATCATAACTTAACATATCCTAACATATCACAACTTAACATATCCTTACTTATCATAACTTAACATATCGTAACTTAACATATCATAACTTAACATATCCTTACTTATCCTAACTTAACATATCCTTACTTAACGTATCCTAACTTATCCTAACTTAACATATCCTAACTTAACATATCATAACTTAACATATCCTTACTTAACATATCCTTACTTATCCTAACTTAACATATCCCAACTCCCTTTATCCCGTGCATGGAATAATTCTTTGTATATTTGGCAATATTTGTATATTTGGCTATTTATGTTTATTATTACTTTTGTTTGGGTTGTTTTTGTTTGTTTTCAGACTGTTAAGCTTTTTTTATGATAATGACCTGAGCAGCAACACATAAATCTTCAATCTTCAATTAAACATTCCTTGTATATGAAAATGTACTTAGCCAAATAAACACATTCTGAATGAAACACAGCATGATTGTATATGATGCACATTAAGAGGACGTGGAGCGGGGTGGAAAACATCCTCTTACCTCTTTTCTCAGCGAGCGCAGGTGGCTCTTGAGATCTCCGCGGGTCATCAGCTCCATGATGACCAAGGTGGGCTGACCCTGAGAGACCACGCCCAGAAGCCGCACCTAGACCAATCACAATGCATCATCACATTTTAGAACTTATTCATTTACTTACGTAACAAACTGGATTTGGAGATTTTTTTTTGAAGGACGTAAAAACAATTTTCCTCTTTACCTATAAATGCCTTAAACCGTGGGGGAAATGTAAACACATCCGCTTTAGCTTAATTAAAGGGGCTGGGATCAAGCTAAAGAGGGAACGTATACAGTACGATCTTTGTGAAACTCAACCCCGCCTTGGGCTCCATTTGCTCCACAGCGTTTATGATGTGATGATTATTTCACGTGATAAACCTAAAAATAATTATCTATGAAACATTTCATCTTATCATAGAGGGGAAAGTGATTATTAGAAAAGACAATAAGGAAAGTGGGTGAATGGATGGATGGATAGATAAATACTTTATTTATTCCGAGAGGGAAATTGCAGGAAACTGAATTATTAGACTCTCCAAAAAGGGTCTTCACATTGTTTTTATTTCTTTATAAACCATGTTAAGCTCAATAATTTGGCCACTTGTGTTACGTCCCAGACTAGTCTTCTTGTTTTTGTCTTCTTGTTCTTCTTACCACGTGATGACAGTTGAACTCCTTCATGACGGACGCCTCGTTCAGGAACTCGATGCGCTCCCTCATGCTCGCCGACTCGTTGACCGTCTTGATGGCGACCCGGGTCTCCGGCTCGCCCTTGACCACCCCCTTGGCGATGCCTTCGTAGACCATGCCGAATGAGCCCTGGCCCAGCTCCCTGCTCATGGTGATCTTCTCCCTGGCCACCTCCCACTCGTCCGGGACGTACACTGCAAACACGCGGCGCATAAGCACGTTGCTCACATCACACAGTACAACAGCACGTCTCACGGTATAATCCTGTTAAGAGACATTGTCGAGTTCCGCAGCTAAGGCAAGACAAGAGGTCTTTGTGGTGTAGGGTGGTGATATGGTTTCCTACTTTCAGCAGCACTGAAGTACTCGGGGTTGACGGACGCATACAGGACTCCATTCCCCAATCGGTCATTGTTCCTAAGACAAAGAAATAGAGAGATCAGTTATCCAAGAAGTGATAAAAGGATTTAGAAAATGACATATTCCATAGGAAGGAAATTCTATTGGTCAGTGATACTCAAGCCTTTTCCGTATCTAGAACCCTCAAATTTGACACGCATTAGGCCACAGGACGTCTGTTCCTGGAACCGCAATCTGAGAAGACTTTGTTCGAGATGATTTAGTCAAAACCTCAACACTTTTCTAAACCAAGAAACGGGGAACCCAACAGTCATTATTGTACATTCTCTGATGGTGTTAACGTCTTATTCTACTGGGGACCCCCTGGACCCTCTTATAGGACCCCTGGGGGTCCCTGGATGCCGTGTTGAGAACCCACTGCTACAGGTGATGCTATAGGTAAACTAGTTGATGAGTTTAGTTGGTATTACACCAACAATTGCCCCCAATGCAATAAAGGAAAGCCAGTTTGGTGTTTGCAGACCTACCCACCTCTTTTTGTTGACGAAGAAGAGAGCCGCGAGGAGACTGGTGATGATGAGTATCACGATTATTGGGATGATGATGGCCAGGTAGAACGTGACATCGTACTCGCCTGTTGGACGGACAGAATATGGAGATGGCGATACAGTACATCTATATCCACACGTTTATCAGAAGCGATGACAAAAGGGAAATGGGCGATGGGTGTGGTTTCCCTACGTTTGGGCGGGGCCACGTAGAACGACACCGTCTCGGTCCAGGAGCCGTTCCCCGCCAGGGAGGTGGCTCGCACCCGGGCGGAGTAGTTCCCGGGACCCAGGTTGGTCAGACGGACTCCTCTGTGCTCGCGGAACTGCTGGCGCGACACACACTCATGTTTCTCCGGCTAAGGGGAAACAAACACGCTCAGGTTAATGTTGGAGGAGCAGCGGGGCTCAAGGTCAAGTATCAAATGTCCCGACTCCCCTGCATTCCACAATAAGAGGAGGTTGGTTATCACCCGGAAACCCAATACTGGCGATGCGGGTGATGCCGTAGTGGACATATGGCAACAGGGAGAGGAAGACCCACACACACACACACACACACACACACACACACACACACACACACACACACACACACACACACACACACACACACACACACACACACACACACACACACACACACACACACACACACACCAAGAAGTATCTCCTCCTGAGAGGAAGTAGGCACTCGAAAAATTTGAAATAAATAATATTAATAATAAAGAAATAAAAAAAAGATCATACAAGTTCTATTAAACTAACTGTAAACATTAGAGCCGTCACAACTGTTATATTATGGCCTGATTGCAATTAGCAGATTGCGATGATATCGTAAAATTGTTAATATTCTCCAATCACAAACCTCATGGGAATGTTGAGGTAATACAAGAAAAGTTGCAACAAACAGAACATGTTCAACAGTTTGGATTTTGAAAGTTTGACATTTTTTATCTAATAATTTTTTAAGTTTTTTCTTCCTCAGGTTGATGTATATTATTAACTGTTATAGGAATAGTGGCATAAAGTAAACATAAAATACAATTAAATGGCAATTAAGATCTCATGACCAGTATCACAATACGACAAGGGCGATATCCTCGGTCCTGAACTTGAAGTGGGGACTCCTCACCTCGGTGCCCAAGCGGAACTTGATCTCGTACATGAGGATGAGGCCGTTGGGCTTGACGGGCTCGGGCCAGTGAAGCACCACGCAGCCCTCCAGCTTGTCATCCTGCTCGAAGATCACCTTCCCTGGGATGTCATCTGCCTTGTCTGTGGAACACACACACACACACACACACACGCACACGCACGCACACACACACACAATGTTGATGTAAAATCAAATGAATCTTAGCTTAGCAGACAATGACATCAGTATTTCCTGACCCTTTTTCTGCGTTTTTTACAACAACATAATCCCACGGCACCACAGCACAACCCTGTTCACGACTCAACACGTCATGCAGAACGTGTAGAACTGTGCTTATTATTATTATGGTCTACTAATAGTCAGTGATGCAAGACTCAGGAAATATTCGGTCGTAGCGAACACGTTTTCAACTGGCTCAGGAGTCGGGACGCGCCCGTCAAAGTGGGTGGGTGGGTGGGTGGGTGGATTATTACTGAGAGGACTAAATTAAAGTCCAAGGGAAAAGAAGGCCGAGGCATTTGGTCTAATTATTAACTTTGCATTCCACCAAAATAAATCATTTTGTCAGAATTAAATGACTCTTGAGAGAATTCCATTCGCAACTCAAAGCCGAAACCGACTCTTCTGACTCAGCAAGTCCTCCCTCTCTCAACGTGCGTTGCACCAAATCAATCAAGAGAACAAAGAGTCAGAAAATGCCACGCGTGACTCATCAAGAACAGAATCTCTAAAAGAGTTGAACGTTACATCCCTGCAGATATTTCTCACTTTCAGTGTGAAACTCGAGCTTGTTCTGATGAACACAGCGCTGGGACTCCAGCTGGACCTGACGAGTTAGTGGAGCCTTGCAATTTTGACGTTGCAACACTCATTTCCGTCATTCATTTTATTTATATGGGGAAACACCGACACGGTAGCTCCACGAAGCGATGACCTCACAGCCTCACCCGCGGGTTTGGTCCTGGAGTAGACGAAGGCGGCCGCGCTGCAGCTGCGCACTTCCTGGTTGCAGGCGTGGATGTCGATGCGGTAGACGGTGAAGGGCTGCAGCTCGGGGATCTCCATGTACTCCGCGGTGCTGCGGCCCTCGGAGAAGACGAAGTCCCGGACAGGGGGGACCCCGTCCGTGCCGTTGGCATCTGGGCCGGGCGCGGGGGTGGCGGCCACGGAGGCTGTGCCGTTGCCACCCCTGCCGTTGGCGTCGGGCCCCAGCGTTCCGTTAGCCGCGCCGAAAATGTCCCTGCGGCGACGATCCGGAGGCCTGCAGGAGACGAGGGCGAGAAATTCATGGCTCCAGCTTTTTATTTTTTTTTTGGGGGGGGGGGTCGGGTCGGAAAATTCAAACAATATGGGAGAAACGTAAACATACTCAGCCCCACAAGTGTAGTGATTGAAATATTTTGCGAGGAAAGAGAAAGTGGTAAAATGTGGACCAGTGGGGGAGGGTGATGACACGCTTTGCATGTCTTTAACACACCATCAGGAGAGAGAGTGAGCCACCGTGATAAGGACTGATAACGTTTAGCGAAGGGATAAAAGTCGAATAAAGACCCGAGCGCACGTCGACCGGGGACGAGTGAGTTCATTTGCAATGGAAAAATCCAGACAGAGACGGTTTCTGTGGGACGGAGCAGTAGCCGTCGCACACCCCTGTCGGCATTCCATTCCAACCATGTTAACTGGGCCGGCACCACCCCAAGGCAACCTTTCCAAAACTACCAGTTACTATTGGCGATGCAGCAAACAAGGGCTTTGCTGTCACGAAAGCTGATGACCAGGGAAAAAAATGGAAAACAATACAAAGAACGGCTTTTTGTGACTGGTGAGAGGGCCGATTAACCGCCAGACAAACACTTGCAATCAAGAGTTTTATCGACTTTTTTGCTGGTTTTATGCCTCCATGATAGTGTAGTAAAGTAGGACTAATAAAACACATCAACCTGAGGAAGGAGAGTGTTTTATTGACGCTGAAGATTGGAAAATCGATAAAAGAAAATCTGGGTAGTTCATTTGCCTCCGCCCAATCGATGGAAACACATAATTCATATTGTATTTATTGTGGCATTTCATTTAAGTTCTATATTGGCTATAAAACTCCACTGACATTTGGATGGAAACATAACACTGTAGAATCTAAACCATTTTATGGCCAATTGTGACAGGTCTGCTGACACCCCCCCCCAGCGCCCCGGAGTGGAAAAAGGGCTGGAGGGCGGTGCTGGGCGGTGCCGGGCGACTCGGCGGTGTCGTGGAGAACCTCCAGGGGTCTGATTTCTCCACGTGACATCGCCGCCCTCGTGCTGCCAGCGACGGGGCCCCATCGGAGGGCCCGGGTTCAGAATGAACGCCCTCCCCCGTCCAAACCGCAGGCGACCAAAGCGTGAGCTCACAACCCCCGCGGGGGCCGGGGTTAGCGTCCCGCGATGTCCCCTCCTAAAAAAAGGAGCGGCTGATTTTCCTCACACCTTTACGTGGTGGAATGCGGCGAGAAGGGCCGCGACGCAGCCGGGGCCTCGACCGCCCTCAGCACGATACCAGACGTGACGGAGAGGAGGGAGTGGAAGGCAGGGAGGGGGGGGGGATCTGGGGGGCGATGACTTCACGGTAACACCAAACACCCAACCCCCCGAAATGTCCTCACAAGCATTTTGACTCAGAGCCATCGAGTAAAAGGAACTGTCCTCATGTCACCCCCTCCCTTACGTATTACATTTAGGAAGGGGCAGCAGGAAGGGGCAGTAGGAAGGGGCAGCAGGAAGGGGCAGCAGGAAGGAGCATTAGGAAGGGGCATTAGGAAGGGGCAGGTGATGGGGTTGACGTGCTTCAATCAGCCGATACGGGTAATGGAATGTGCCAGGAGGTTTTCGAGGCGCGCTGTAAGAAAAGACTGACAGCACCCCCGGCTTCCCACACATACACACACGGTCGACGTAGCCCTCTCTCCCTCTCTCTCCCTCTCTCTCCCTCCCTCTCTCTCTCTCTCTCTCTCTGCTGACTGGTCCCGCTCAACAGGGATCTTCCCTCGCTTCCCTCATTCATTTAAATTCCAGATGGCTTCACTGTACATTTCCTGGCAGCTGTCTCCCCCCCGCAAGAAAGAAAAAAAAAAAAAGAAAAGAAAGAAAGAAAAAAGATGCGGACAAAGGGAGCGTGTAAAAAGAGGAGGAGAGCGCAGTGCCAAGTGGGGACAGAATGGAAAACATTTCCTCCTCATTCTGGTTCTGTTTTCACCCCCCCCCCCTTCCCCGGCTCTCTAAACCCTGAACTTAAAAAAAAAAACCTAAAAAAATAAAAAAGAAACTCCCCAGCGCCGAGGTCTTTTTCCCTCCGGAGTGGAGTGTGTGATAATACTGGCTCTGTTGCTATGCACACACAGAGACACACACACACACACACACACACACACACACACACACACACACAGAGAGACACAGGCTGGGGAAGCTGCCGCCCGCCTGCTTCCTCCACAGCTACACTATCACAAATCAACACGGCTGAAGAAGGAGGGAGGGGGGGAGGGCCAGATACGAGTACAAATCAAATGGAAAGCCTGGATGAAGCAGCTTCTCCTTTTTTTTTTTTTTTTTTTTTGATACATTGATCCGGCTTCAAGAGAACGCTGCGCAGCCGATGAGAAGGGCACACCGTCACCCCGCGTGAATGAATGAGCTCCGCCGGGCCCCCGGGGTGTCGTTTAGAGATATGGATTCAGCCGCCAGCAGCTGAGTCTTCCCAGTGGAAACCAAGGCGTATGTCAACACCGGGGAAATCGGACTTAAGATGAGGAAGGTTAAACGGGGTGCGGTGTCGCAAGACCGCGACCAAACGCACACACGCACCCACACACACACACACACACACACACACACACACACACACACACACACTGACTGAATGCATGTGTGATTGTGCAGTTTATACATGGGAAAAACAACGAGTGCGGTGGAGGAGAGGGAGGGTTCGCTCGTCTTTGAAATTGTAAAACATCCATAGCCACGAGCAAGGTAAAATCATAACACAACACAGATGTCAGTCCCCGTTGTGAGGAACAAAGGCCTAAGCAGCTCAGAGTGTTGCAGCCAAACCGGGCCCTTCAGACTCCTTAATCACATCTCTCTCCTGGGTTTGTTTGCGCTGCCTAAATTGCTGCCTGCTAGGGCCCTGACATCCCCCCGTGCCACTGTTGCCGTGGAGACCGAAAGCCGCAAGAGCGTAAGAAGGCTTTGGCAGCCGCTCAGCGTGTCTCCTCGTCAGCGCCGCCCCCGACAAAGGACCGAGCCCAGCGGGGCCGTCCCTGCCCGGCCCCCAGCCCCTCTGTCCACACCCCCTGCTCTGGTCCCCTCAGCCCCGCAGAGGGGCCGTCGCACGGCGACCGCCGCCTCACTCCTCGCTTTGACCCGGCCAGCAGCAGGGCTGTGAACAGCGAAGGCCACTTCCAGGGCGGATTAAGAACAGAACAACGCGGCGGCTCACTGCACCTGGGCAGGAAGATGGCGTTGTGAAGGAAGTTCTCAAAGACTTTCAGGAAGACCCGGTCATCCTTCTCGCGGTCCTTCTCCTCGGGCGTCTTGGGACAGACGCAGCACGGGCCCTTCTCGGCCCCGGCCAGGTCCGACTTGGTGGGCTTGGTGTGCTCCTCCAGGTCCGAGAAGCGCGTGGCCGAGATGCGGATGGGGATCTTCAGCTCTGTTTTGGAAGAAGAAGCCACCGGTCATGAGAAAAAACCCACAGTGTGTGGGTGTGTAGAATTACATAATAGACACTGTAAAATTGATTAAGAACATAGTAATAACTCATTTCTACTCATTCATTGTTATCCACACTTTTATTATTATGGATATATTTTCATGTATCCCATACAGTATATCATACTCCATTCATATCACATATCACCATCTACATTTATATTTTATACATATTAACATACTGCCCCAGACATTGCCATTTAACTTAGTAAATCTACACTATTCACCATTCATACTGTGTATAGAATCTATTTTTGTATATTTGGTATATTTCAGTATATTTTATATTTTCATTGTTTATTTGGCCGTTCTCTTTGTATGTTTGGCTATTTCTGTCATTGGCTATATTTGTTATATTTTTTCGGACAATTAAGCTTTTTCCGGGGAATAATCTGTATAACAACGACAAACTCCGGTTCTATGAAAATGCACGTGGCCGAATAAACTGATTCAGATTCTGGTTGTGACGCATCGCTGTCAAAAGGCTTCCTTTCCCTCTAGGAGCATCGTGTTTTCAAATAAAAAGATAGGAAGATGACGGTGCACTGGATTTAAAAGGAGGCATGGGCATGCAGACCTTTGGAGCAGTAGTTGTGCTGGTACAGCTCCCGGTCCTCCGCCTGCTGCTGCCAGCGGACCAGGTAGAAGGTCAGGTTGCCGTTGGGAGAGAGAGGAGGCGACCACTTCACCACCAGCTTGGTGGAGGAGTTGGCGTAGGCGCGGGCGTCCTTCGGCATCGACGGCTCTGCGGTGCGGGAAAGGGAAAACAACGTCAGCCTTGCACACTGAAGCACAAAGACGAAGTTCAAAATCCACCGTTCCAGTTGGCCTGTTGTCACCGGGAACCGGTGGTGGAGCGTTCTCAAGTACAAATACTTAGTTATGTGCATTTTCAAGTATCTGTACTTACTTCAGTGTATTCAGTTTGGGAGACTTTTGACTTTTACTCTACTACATTTCAAAGCAAATATCTATACCCTTCACTCTACTATATTTCTAACATGTTACTTAAGTAAAAATAAATTAAATGAAACTGTATTTATATTTCTATATATCAAAGTCAGGCAGTGGATCTATCAAAGTGGCGATTCAGCACTGCTGCTGTTTTTCCATCAGGTTCATGCCCTCGGACGTTATGATGACTCCATCTGTACTTCTTTATTGTAAATTGTGGGGAGGATATGCATGAAAAGTAGAGAAGAGCCATGTTTCCCGACCTTTTTTCGCCCACGGCACACTTTTTTAGGATGAAATAACCCCACAGCACGGCACACACTCAAATCTCACCAACACGTGCAACTGTGCTGATTAGAACTATGGCCAACTAATAGTTCTCACTTTCCATTATCTCGTTTTGAGGAACACAGAGCTGGTCTCATGGCTGGAATTGTTAAATTAGTACTGCCTTGCGATTTTGATCTTGCAACACTGTAGCAGCACATTATGCCATATTATGGTCTGTTCTATCATGGCACTGGATATGCCAAGAATTTTTGCTTGAAATCCTTTACGGACATTTAAGAGCAGGTACTTTTATACTAATTGTCAATGTGGTACTTTCACTTTCACTAGTTTTGTATCAGGGTATTTGTACTTTTACTCAGGTAAAAGCTCGGAGTACTTCTTCCGCCACTGCCAGGAACACAGTGATACGGTCACGCTCTTACGCGAAGGCCTGGTGCGGATGTAGACCACGTCGCTCTTGGCGCCGATGATGTGTTTGTCTTCCACCTGCAGCATGATGGCTCGGACGAAGATGGCGTACTGGGTCCAGGGCTTGAGGTGCTTGAGCAGCACCCTGGGGTCGGTGCTTTTGTCCTGCGGGAGATCCACGTCCACCAGGTTCCAGCTGTTTGAACCGCAGCCGTCCTGACCGTCGAACTCCGTGATGTTTTGGAAAGGTCTGGAGGTGGGAAGAAAAAAAAAAAAAAAAAAAAAACAACATGTCGATGTAAAGCTTTTTCCAGTAATCTGTTTGGTGTCCATTCAACCCTTTTTCGCATAAAAAAAAACAAAAAAACACAAATTTTTCAAATTTTCACAAGCATAAAAACAAATACCATCAGGTTTTCGTCTGTAAAAAGCTCATACATTTGAGGCCATAGTAAGTTCTTTATAACCGGTGGCAAGGGCGTTACAATAGAACAAGACATTTGAGTTGAGAAATTTTGAGTTTTCCTGCTCATCTTTCCTACTCAAGTTGCATTTTTGGGATGAAACCACACCATCACGCGGATGCCCTGAGGGTGTTCCGGGTACTTACGATTCCTTGTAGTAGACGATGAAGCTGATCAGGTCTCTGTAGTCCTGCGGACGGTTTCGCTCCCAGGTCAACTTGATCAAGTTGCTGGTGGTGCTGTTCATCTTGAACTTCAAGATATGGCTTTCACCTGCCACGTAGGAGAAAGAGCCTCGTTCAGCCGGCAACAAACGACAACACGCCGCGCGACAGTGATTTCACGGCTCGAGGACAAAAAGAAAGGCGCGGTGATAAAACCCACAGCTCGCTCGGTCGCCGTTGTTGCGGAAGTCGCCCTCCTTCGGCTTCTCGGTGACGCCCGTCTTCTCCCACATCTTGTGGATCTCGGACATGCAGAGTTTGGGGTTGAGGCGGAAGAAGAGGCGCCCTGCTCGGATGGTCAGGTTGTGCTGGGACCAGTCCCACAGGAACTGCAGGTGCTGGTTGTCGATGGCCGAGAAGGCGTACATCCTTACGGGGGAAAGAAAGGGGGCACCGGTTACGGCCTGTTCAGAATCTGTTTGTTCTGCCAGGTACGTTTACATACATATATACATCCACACATATACTAGGAATTTGTTAAGACTGCTGCAGACCATTAGCATAAAAATAAAAATAAAAAGCTTAACAGTCTGAAAAAATTGAGAACAAAAATAATAATAAAATAAAAAAGTGAAAAAAAAAGTAAACATCAGAAAATACAGAAAAATACAAAACAGAAATAGTTAGATGTATAAAGATGTACAAATATACAAGATGCGATACTATGCACTGGGTTTTATTACTGTTATGGGTATAGAGGGTATAAAATATGAATATCAATTATTACTATGTGCTAACTGGCTTGGGCCTCTCACGCTGAAACATCTCTGAGAAGAGTATGTTCAATCCCACCACTTGATCAAGATGGATCTATAGATATATATATATATATATATATATATATATGCAGGGCTCATTTGAATTGGAGGGTTGGGTTTCTGTGAATGTTTCATCGGGCCTGTCTTACGCTGAGAACCAACGTGAGAATCGCTGCCGAGGCAGACATGAAACACATCGGCCCGGGCCTCAGCCCCAGCCTCAGCCCCGGCCTCAGCCCCGGCCTCAGCCCCGGCCTCAGCCCCGGCCTCAGCCCCGGCCTCAGCCCCGGCCTCAGCCCCGGCCTCAGCCCCGGCCCCAGCCGCGGCCCCAGCCGCGGCCCCAGCCCCAGCCCCAGGCCCAGGCCCAGGCCCAGGCCCAGCATGCCCAACATGCCCAGCAGCTCATTAGAACACCTCCAAAACAAGGGAAATGCCGTTGGTTCCTGCACAGCGCTCCACTGTATTGAAACCCTAACCCTGGGAGATTAGACAACCCTAGAGGACTTTCCCACGACCTCTCGGCTATCACCTCAGAGAGCACTCCCCTCTTCTGAGACTGGCAGCGATATCACTGCAGAGATTGGGGCAAGTGGGCCCTGACACGTTCCACTTTCCACCCAGGCCTCACTTGCTATCAGACGAAGGTGAACTAAATAAACCTCTAGGTGGTGGTTAAATATCGCCTTACAAATATCAAAAGAATCAACAATATCTCAAAAACACCTTTGGGATAATGTGACCTCCAAGAATTTATAGTATGCAAATGAATATTTCTCAACTTTTGTGCCCCACAGAAATGTCTGCATTTCACACTGATACTGTAGCTTTCACTGTTAAACCAGCCATTTGGAAAACATAGGACTAAGGAGGAAATTTCGCGCAAAAAAAAAAAAAAAGCATCCCCAACCCTTAAATCACGCCTCGGGGTCAGGGTGAAGGTTGGGCTCATAACCTTTATAAGTAAGATGTCCCCATACTACGTGCGCCGACATGTGCAGCGATGCCTGATAAGCCAACAGCTGAGAGTGATGAACTCATACACTCAAGGCTGCAAAAGAAAACAAAGAATTTCATCAATACAATTACCCCATCCCCGTTCAAGCTTTTTTAACACTTAAACCCAAATTCAACTTGAAACTCTCCCGGTTGAATCATCAGCACAAACATCCTGGGTAATTGAAAAAAGTCACAAGATACAAGACTGTATTAAGGAGGACTCCATAAACCAGGACTCTTTCAATGTCTGGAGGGGGGCTTTATTACTTCCAGAAACCTACCGCCCAACATAACTGCGCCTATGTCTCCACTCTTTTAGGATTGGAAGATCTAGAAAAGTCATTTAACAACAAAAAATATTTCACTTATTAATAGAATTGTCTACAAAGACAACAAAAATACCTACAGTTAAGGAACAATCACACAACAGGAATCCTCACTTGTATGTATTTCCCTGGTAGACACTGGTTTCACTCACTCACATATATATATATATATATATATATATATATATATATATATATATATATATATATACACAATGGACTACATTCCATCCCCAAAGCAAATGGGAAAAAAAGAAAACTACACGGTAAAAAATAGCACTGAAAGACATAGATGAATGGGAACAAATGAGTGAAGATCGCCTCAAACACAAATCCCTCTCACCCGTCCATGAGCTCCTCCCCGTTGATGTAGCGCAGGCTCTTGAGGAAGGAGAGCGAGCCCAGCGTGTGGGAGTGACGTATCCTCACGTAGCCCGTCACCGTCTGGATCAGTCCCATGAAGTTCTCCAGCTCAGACGCTATGTTATCTGAAGAGACACACACACACACACAACACACACACACACACACACACACGGTGAGTATAAAACATGGCTCTGCAGAACCCTCGTGTCAGATGTTTGAAAACGTCCCTGCTACAGTAATAGTTGTTTGAAGCCACATAAAAGTTGCCACACGTGAGGGTGGGCGTGTCAGGCGTGCTGTCGTCCACATGAAGGCGCATCATTACGGCATAATGTGATCATCGAGTTTGAGCGCGAGAAGTTGATGTAATGTCCATTCTGCTCTTCTAGGAGTCCGGGCTCCCAGACCTCTCCACTTTCACTTTCTCAAGAGACCGTAATGCTGTGAAGTGAGGGCAGCGAGTGTGGAGTGGAGCCGTGTGGGCTACCAAGGTTAAATACAGTGCAGTTACTAATACACTATACCACCGTATGTGCTATATGCTGTTTGTGTACAGCCGTCTAATAACGCATCAACAACTTGTGTTTTCTAGATGTCCAAATATAAAATAAGCTTGATCATTTGTTACACAGATTTGTTCATTTATTTAGGTGAGCCCATCAATTTGGAAGATCTAAAGCTGACCCTTCACCCATAGCCAATTACGTCTCTCAATGCAGAAAGGAGACCCCCCCCTCCTTGCTGGAGCGGCAGACCATGGTATCGGTGTCAAATGAGGGCAACATACATCCATAGTTTGGCGTTCTTTGGGATATTTAAGTTCCGACGCAAAGCAGACGGTAAAGCATTTAACAGAAATTGGGATTTTTAGGTATATTGTGATAAATATCGTCATCGAAAGGTATGAAATATTTCATCCCGATAACATTTTTGGCCGCATCGCCTAGCACTACAGTATGCTGCTGAGTTTTTGGACACCTAAGCCTACAAGGGCTGAGCACAGTCTTCTGAGTGTTGGGTGGTCTACGGTACACTAGTCATCAGCAGCGTTGTTAAAGCACGGTCTGCTGTGATCTTTTTTAACAACGCATTACGTAATCCATTAATTGGTAATAACGCGGTGAGGAAACCACTCACTTCCACGGCGGATGTTGATGTGCAGGTTGCCTTTGATGACGGTGCAGCCCATCAGATCCTGAGCGGTGTCCACAGAGTCGATGGTGGAGGAAGGACACGTCTTGTCGCAAAGGCCGTGACAGGCGCTGCATAACATACTGTATGGTGGAGGGTGGAGGGTGGAGGGTGGGAGCGGGAGTGGAGGTGACGTGAGAAAGAACAACTTTTCAGCAAGTGAGTGGACCTCATCTGACCCTCGCAGTCTAACGTGCAGCACCTCACCCCAAAACGTCCCGGCCACACCCGAGCATTCCAAAGGATTCAGGGAATTACATTCTCCTGTGCGATACAAGGTCCCTTTTCAGACGGGGGAGCTGAATCTTTCATGGGCCCTCGCCTGAACTCTGTTTTTCTCAGGAAAAGTGACTCACTGCATTGACCTCCAAGACAAAACATGGGTTACGTGGCCAAAGAATTGCACGGCGGCAGCGAGACTCGACATGGAAAAATTGGGAAAATGACAAATCAAAATACAGGAGATAGGTTGCTGTGAGTCACAAACAAAGACACTCTCTTATCCTGAGCTAATGTCAAATGGGGTAAATGTCAAGTGGAGGAAAGGTTGCTGGTTAAGTTGTTATTGTGATGAATCCCTACTGAAAGCCTCCCAGCTATGCTAATCTGAAGAAATCCAGCAGTGGGGAGTGAACACAGGGCACTCGGTGCTGCACTTTCCACTCCTCCTAATAAGTTTGGAAAGTCTTGGCATTGATCATTAATAACCAAACATGGCCCCTTGCCTCTGGCTCTGTCAACCCTGAGATCCATCTTAAAGCGAGGAAACTTTGGATGGCCTGGGCAGGTAAAGTTAAGCTCCAGGTAAAGGAGTCTTTATGCAAATGAATCTCATTATGCAAAAGAACACACTGAACCAAAAAGTGTCCGTAACACGGCACCGTCTATGAATATTAAAGAGAAGACACCTACTGCCATTCCCATCAAACACACCGACAAGGTGAATCAAGGTAAAACATGGCTGACCCATATTGACATTACCCACTGAATCAATACGGGGAGATTGATTCACAGGCGGAGAAACACATTGAAGATTCTTGGAGATTTTAAGGCACGGGAGGGGGGGGCGACACGGCATTGCAAACACAACTACACATGGCACCTCTAAGCCATTGGCGCCTAAACTAGAAGTGAAGGGCGGTCTTTACCTATTAGTCTCATTGCGTGTGAAGCCGGAGGGGCAGTCGGGCATGCACTCTCCCCCGTGGATGACAAAGTCGTTGTCGCTGGGCAGGTGCAGGTGCGCACACAGCTCCATGGTGATGCAGCGCCAGCCCTCGAAGCGGTACGTGTCCGGGGGGCACTCGGGCACACAGCGGCCCTCGTGGTAGTAGTGGAGGCAGGCGGAGCAGGCCATGTCATTGTTGGGCTCCGTGCAGCTTCCCAGGCACTGGCCGTGGCAGCACTCCCCGCCGTCCGTGCAGGCGTGCTTGCAGCTGTCCGGGCACACTGCAACCAGAGAGGAAGTGGAGGGGAAAGGTTATTTTAAGGCCTTGAAATACCTCGGTCCTAGAGGTCACACAGAAGACACCTTGATACAAGACTGGTGTTATGATCAAGGGGGGGCAGCTCATAGTACATGATGCACAGCGGCAGTGTGTGTGTGTGTGTGTGTGTGTGTGTGTGTGTGTGTGGGTGTATAAACATGCAGCACCACATTTGTGTACATTTGAGACATTTTTTCACCACACAAGGCGACAAGTGCAAGATCTTTCATGATTATACATGACTTGACGAGGGCACATTCTGCTTGCAAAGCCAAGTGCGTGTTTGTGTGCATGACTGGGCCGTGTTGGCTGGAGGTGAGGGGGAGACGGGCTTTGGGATTAGCGAGCTGTAAAACGGTAATCGTCCAGCGTGGCTGGGGAGCCAGAGTGCTCCGTCGCAGTGGGGGGGGGGTGGCGTGCCAGTGTGGCCCCAGCTTTCCCCGACAGGCTGCAGAGAGCTTGCCCCGCTACAAATGCATGCACATGCATGGACTATTTAGGAGGTCATTTTTTGTGATGGGAATGGCAGGAGCGGGGATATAAGGAGTGTATGTCGCCAGCAGATGGACTGCTGTTGACTGAGGAAAGGGGAGGGCTGTGTGTGCAGTTGAATAATAAAAGATAACTGCGGCTGATAATATGGAGCTTTGTTCTGCAGCGTTATGCAAGAACTGTTACAGATGAGCATTTTAAAAAGAGGGTTATGTTGTAATGTTATGTTGTAATGCATCATTGCTATATATCAGGTTATCATATCACTCAGGACCTACAGACTCAAATCCTCATTGCATCCATGTTTTGCCTCCAACTCCATTATCATCCACTTCCATTTTTTTCCAATATCAGGACACTTCCTCATGCTCCGAATAAAATGGCCACTTACCAGATGACGTGTTTGTATTAATTAGTATTGTTGCTATGGTTACATGCAATTTAATAAAACATGACTTTGACTTGACTTGACTTTGAATGTTATTGACCAACACTACGTTTGAAGTTTACAGATACATGGAGTATTTTCTCTGGCCACGGCATAAGGCCTGCGAAAAATCATTGCATATTATATTGTTTTTCACCGTAATGAAAGTCACTAATTTCAGATCGCATATTAATGTCCACACCCATTCATTCTTTTTTTTTTTTTTTTTTTTTATCATAAAAAGCAAAGTTCCCTACAATCACAACAATAATAGCAATCACATTTGGACTGGACCTTTGGATTTAGATAAATTCAGTTTAATCTCTTGTCTTTAAGCAAGATTGACAACTTTCAATTAAGTGTTCTGTTCACACAATATTAACAACATTTTGTACATTTACCAATATTCTGCTTTAACGATAGACAAGAAGAGACAGGAGGAGACCAGCTCAACCGCTGCGGGAGCTTCTACAAAAGATCTAAGTCGGTCTGGGTCGTGAGAAAATCAACAGCAAAACGACTGTGTAGAGAACACCGGGGTGTTTCAAATTAAGCTTGTGCAACATGAATAACTAAATTGTCTCTTTGTTTACAGAGTGTCAGTGAGGAACCCAACCTCATGGCAATGTGTTATCAATAACACACAATACATTCTCCCTGCTTGGGCCAGACCGTGACGCACCCTTTTGTTAAAACACTGAGGCCGACAAGCTGTTTATGGAAAAATACTTGACTTTCTGCCACAGCTGCCTCCACATCCACGATATATCCTGAAGTATAAGCAAAACGCTCATCAGTTCATGTCACCTTTGATGGAGATCGCCCCCGATGGACATTTTAATGATGAAAAAAACAACCTGATGAGTCGCTTAATCTGCCCCGTAATAGTCTGTAACAAATCCTCCTCAAGGTATTAAGACGTAAGATGCATTAGATCTAATTGGTATTACAATTATGATAATCCAGTGTGATTTGGAGAGTGTTCACGGTGCCACCGCTGCTATGACAGGGGAGCGGCGGCTGTTTTTGATTTGGGGAATGGAAGAGGGGGCCGATGTGACACGGGCGGAGGCGGTGCACATCGGGGACGGTGGGAGCTAATGCGGCGAACCATCCTCCGCTCGCCCCCCCTGAGACACCGCAGGCCCCGGTGTTCTAGTTTCATACCTGCCCACTCCACAGAAAGACACCTGGGTGTGCGGCTCTCAAGTGCTGGTGGTCACACAGTGGTTTTTATTTAAAAAATAATAATAATAATGGGAGGAAGAGTTTGTAGGGTAGAAACGCACAGGCGGCCCGAGTCCCTCGAGGGCAAAGCACCATCGATAAGAACTCCTTTATACCTTGTGCAATAAAAATTGATTAAATTCCATTATGGCAACGCTTGAGTGCTGCAGCCCTGATTCCGCTTTGCGCAACACCCATGCACACGCAGTGTTCAAGAGACCTGCCGCCTTTTGACCTGTGACGTAGTTTCACTGTTTTCGACCCCAAAGACCCACGGACGCACATCCAACCTATCCCTCAATCCTCTATGTGGGGCCGCTGCCCGCCGGAGGAAGTGATGGTAATTCAATCATCGTTCCAAATAAACACATTCATTAATAATTTACCATATTTCATATTTCAGGTCCAGGGAGAGAAAGAGAGGGAAAAAGGAGCAGTAAGAGCCTCATCTGGTTGTCAATACAATCCTGTTGTCGGAGCGCCGTCACTCTGCTTTTCTGAGTCAGTCAAGGAAACGTAGCTGGCTCCTGGGCTAATCTCCATTTTAATATTTTATGGCGCTTCAACAAAACATCTGTGTAGGTTGAGAATGTGCGTGTGTGCAGTTGGAGAAACGCGGCGGAGTAGACTAACATTCCCACAGTGCCAACTCACGCCTCACCTCGCAGGGGAGGGGAAATGATCATTCCACCTTTGGGCCGTTTCTTAAATGCCTTCTTTTGTTTCTCACAATCAGCACGATCACGGTGAAACTCCCCCTTGAATTCCTTCAGGGTGAAGGCAAGAGAAAAGGTCTGTGCCATTTCCCCGAGAAGTCATTTACAGATGAAAAGACTCAATACATTCTTTTTCATTTTTGAGCCAATGCAGTAAATGAAAACCATATACTTCTGCTCTAAATGTAGATAGATTTCTTTCATAAGAAAATCTTCAAATAGATATGGTATCTGAGATGGTTCCCCATCTACAGCAGGTTGTATTCTGAAAGTTTGGGATATAACGCCTTCTGAACACCGTAGCTGACTATTCTGGAACCGGCTCAAAGCGCTCGTGACTTGTCATGTCCCTGCAGCGGTGAGATGAGGAACATGAAACCTAAATGAGTTTGCTGGCAGCGGTCAGATCAGAGGGTGAGCTCTATAGTAAACTAAAAAAACAAAAACAAAGCAAGAAAAACAAAACAAAAAGAAATAATAAACCTTGGAATCCCACCAAAAGGGGGCAGCCAAAGCAAACTCTAACGAGCCTCACTGAAGACGGTCCCTTCCCTTAGCGTGCTTTTAACAGATTCCTCAATAAAGATGAATTCCAAAAGGGCAAAGCGTTCGGCGAGATAAATAGTGTGCGTTTGTGTGTGTCAGTGCCGCCTTAGCGATCCATACAAGGCGACCCGGTTTCCCTGTGTGACCAAACAATCCTTGGTATCAAGGATACAATCCTCTATATATAGATGCTCCTAATGCAGTCCTATTTTCACACGACTGCACTCTGCACACAGCTATGCGTGGCATCGTGGGTTTCCACCGCTTCAAGGGAGAGGGACTACCACCTCGCCAGGGACCAGTCTGAGAATGTGACTCGTCAACAATCTCCTCTGCGGGCCTGCGTGGATGAGCTGCGTTGGAAATGCACTACCGGCGCACAAATGCGACGGTCTCAAACTCGACACGGGGAGCTGAACGTAAACACGGCAGAATGGCGGAGTCGGCGATGCTGCAGCTGCATGGGGGGGTCGCGCCAGAGAAGATGAACTGAGAAAAACAGAAATAAAAACACGGATTACAGCCCCACAGGCCCGTGCAGAGTCAACCCAGTCAAACCGAGATGAGATGCCGTTCCTCTCCTACGGTAGTTACACAATACCGCCCCCACCCCTCCACCCCCCACCCCGTGCCGGCTATTTCCCTGAGCAAACAGCCAGGTCAGACACGCTATAGACACTGCAAGCACCCAGCCTGCCCCCGCTGCTCGCAGGAGCACTGCGACACGAGGAGCTCCGGCTCATCAATAGCAGCGCCAGACAATAGTCAGCGCTGGAGAAGTCCCTGCCAAGACACCGCTGGTGCATCTCCCCTGACGAAACCAGACAAGCAAAAAAAAAACAAGACAAACAAAAAAAAACAAAAAAAAACACAATAAAGCACAATTCCAGACGAGATGCATGCTTTTAAAACGTCAAAGTAGGTCCTGTAGTCCTGCAGACTATGTGGGGAATGTCTACAATGTTCCAAGCAGCAGAGGAGGGGAATCAGTGAGGGACGAATGTTAAACCCCCGCACCGGCACATCAACAACAACAACTACTACTACTCCAGGAGCTACTGCATCAATGAATAAGATAAAATGGGGGTAATTTGGAGTACAGTCTTGACTATTGAGTAATAATAGGAGAAAAGAGAGGCCAAAAACTACAGCCGGGCGAGGATGCCGACGTCACTCTGAGAAAAACACCACGTCGGCTGATGTAGTGGAGGGAACGAGAGGAAATAAAAGGGGTGCACCAGGCGGGCCTTGCCTTTCTTGCAGTGGGCGTGCAACCTTGCGGGGGGTGGGGTGGGGGCGTGGGGGGGCTTCAGGGTCATGTGACCCATAGTCCAACAAACCGTGCCCTTCCCCCCATACCCCCGCCACCCCCTTCTCTCCCCCCTCTGCCTCCTGTCTACCGGGAAGAAAATAAAAAAATAGAAAAAGAAAAGCAGCTCCGATCCGATGGAGACGGAAAGATTTCAACGGCGTCTGCGCAGAGGTGGGGCGGGGGGAGACGGCTGGGGAGGGGGGGGGGGGTTGCACGCGGCGGGATAATAAAACAAGTATGCTTTTTTTTTTTTTTTGCTTTTTTTTTTTTTTTTTTTTTGGATGGCAACGGCGTGTGCGTGAGAGGAAGAGGATTGCAGTGCAGCAGCCGTCCTCATCTGAATGCGTGCCGTGTCGCTCCAGCCAGAGTGCATGCTGCGTAGTAGACTACTACACTGTTTACATTGGGAGGCTGGTTACATGTTTACAGCCAGGACGCTGCCGCTACCACAACGCGACCAAAGGACAAAATAATGCAGTTATTTGCAGAATTTTGCTGACGTGCTCTCTCAGCCTGTCGCCGATTATGCGACGAAACGACGTAGAAATAAAAAATAAACTGATAAATAATTACATTCTCTTCGCGTCAGGATGGATATGAAGTGCGACAGACAGTTGGGAAATCATTCATTACACATTGGGTCCAGGAGGGGGGGAGTGAGGGCTTAGTGGCAGGGGGTAAACTGGGAGATTCCTGCCCAGCCAATCACGGCCGGGCGGAGGAGGTTCTAATCAGTGTGACTGACATGTTATTGAGTCTGGAGCAAAGATGGTAAACAAGTCCTCTGTGGAGCCGGCGTAGGGAGGGGGAGCCGTAACCATAGTGATTAAGCATGCCTTTTTACCAGACTCTGAGTAATCATACCTTCAGGGAAAACCTGAGGGGACAGAGCTTCCCAAAACAAGACGCCGCAGACCCAACCCTGGTGAATTTCCTAATGCTGACAGCGTTGAATCTTGATGCTTACGGGGGGGAAAAAGGTTGTTCAGCTCTAAAAATAATAGTATTGTTGTATAGATTTAAACGTATGAAATCAATGAATTTGATATGTGCAAGTGTATATATATATATATATATATATATATATATATATATATATATATATATACACCCCCCAAAAATATTACCAGTTAATGCCTTGAATGCTATAGAATTTAACAGACGCGATTCATAATGATGATACATAATGTGCTCTGAACCATTTCTAAGGGTATGGCTGTTGTATATATGTCAATCACACAGGCTCTGCTTGCTCCATAAAACAGACCTCTGTTCCATAAGGTTGTCTCTACATCACCTCCATTTAGTCAAGAGTATGGACTCTGCACCTCCGTAATCTGCTTCACTGTAGGGGATGCAAAGCGTCCAGCTCTGTATGCAGAGTCAGAGCTCGGGTTACAGGAGCCGTGAACGGGAGCAGACCCGGGGGCAGCAGAACACGGGTACAGTAGGAGGCCCAGAGGTACGTGAGTACACCCAGGGGTATGAGAACAAGGGTACAGTAGCGGGCAGCAGGCCCCACCAAGAGCGCCTCTCAGGGGTTCCATCGTGCCACGTCCACATCCGAAAACCCGATCCTCCCGCCAGCCCTCCGGTGGATCGCTCCAGACACTTGTTTAGAACGCATCAGCCCCGGCAGCGGGGGAGAAGGATGCTTCCTCCGCTCCCAGGCGAAGGCAAACTGCATCATCACACAATCCTGCACCGCCCGTCCTGCCGTGGCTGCGGAGCCCCCTAACTGCGGAAGGTTTCTGATTTCATCTTGTACGTTTCACCTTCTCAGACAGTGTGTCTGTGTGAATGTTTTTTGGGGGAAATGAACTGTTGTGCTGATTAAAGAGGTTGCCTCGGAAGGGGGGGTGGGGGGTGTTCTCATGGCAGTCGAGCACAATGTCGTTTTCCCGTGCAGACACCTGGCTCGGGGGGGGGGCTCGGCTAAATCTCTGTTCGGCGCCGCAGACAAAGGTGTGTGTGTGAACCCATTCCTCCCCGTCCCAGTGTTTCTGGGTCTCTTCCACTCCCGTGCCCACTAAAGACCGGTGCTGTGTTTTTCACACAACTATGTGCTGGTCTGTGTGTTCAGGCATGCGTGGCATTTCCCCTCATCGGTGTTCAGTCACAACAACACATCACGCACACACCCCTTCCTTCCACCCCCAGGCCTGAGCTCACACTGCAGCTGCTGCTGCTTTTATTGTTGTTTTGTTGTTTTTTGCATCTGCTAACAGCACAGGTATGCAAAAAAAAACACTAAATGTTTGTCTTTCCCACTTGAAACAATGCGTTTTCATGTGCACACATGTGACGCTGACGTTATAACATCACTGTAAGGCTGTCCTCCTACCCGTTCAAAATGGAGACAGTAAAGTCTAGTCATTAGTATTTGCTTTTACTAGGTAGGATTGGGTATAGGTCCTTTTCCAAATTGGGTTTCCACTGTAGCGCTTTTTTGTTGTGTAGAGGGTTATGGGGGATATGGAAATGTACAGGCGAGCTGACAACGGTTTTGCTTCTATGTTTAGCTGCGCGTGTCTCCTCGTCTCTTCAGGGAGACCAGACAGAGACCTCGGCAGCACAATCTGTAGCCCAAAGACAGACATTCTTGACATTCTCCCTCATTAATGCAAAAAACCCTCCGAGTTTTAAAGGACTCACTCATCGGGGCTGTATGTGGCTGTCATGACTTGGCGCGTTCGTTAAAAAACAGCTCTCGCTCTCTCTCTCTCTCTCTCTCTCTCTCTCTCTCTCTCTCTCTCTCTCTCTCTCTCTCTCTCTCTCTCTCTCTCTCTCTCTCTCTCTCTCTCTCTCTCTCTCTCTCCTCTCTCTCTCTCTCTCTCTCTCTCTCTCTCTCTCTCTCTCTCTCTCTCTCTCTCCCCTCAAAATTCGAGGCACGGCATCATTTCATCAAGGCTCCTGTTTTTGGAAGATGCTCCGGCGGGTTATCTTCCAAAAACAGGAGCCTTTCTGTGTGGAGTTTGCATGTTCTCCCCGTGTTCACATGGGGTTTCCTCCACCTCACGTCAGTAAGGACCCCCACCAAAAACATGCACCCATCATCGTCTGACCAGCGATGGACACTTATCACCTGGTCCCCGGGCGCGTCCACGTATGCTGCCCACTGCTCCTGGCTGTGCCCCCGGAGGAAGGACAAGCCAGGATGGGTCAAAAGCAGAGGAGCCATTTCACCGGCCACCATCAAGCATGTGCATGTGTGTGTGTGTGCAAGCATGTGTTGTGGAGTGTCGTGTGACAATTAAAGACTGTTTCTTCTTTCTTTCTTTCAAATCCACTCCGTGAGGTGTCCTGAGTCAAGCACTATTACAGCAAAGGCGATTCCCATTACACAATCAGTGCTGAGAGGGGACATCAAATACGACATTCCTGAAAGATCATTTTTATTGGGGGGAAAAACAAATGCAATGTTTATAACGTACTTGCACGGGGACAATGCAAATACGGTTGTCTTTACGGTACAACCATGAAAATGACAGTAAAGGGGATCAGTTATAGTCGGTCGTGACTATAACACTTATTGTGCACCTCAGCCTGCAGACACAGATAACTAAGCAGTGAAGCAGGCATTAGTATGGGAAGGGCTACTCCGGGGGAACAAAGACATATATTTCTTTTTCATTATTTTCCGAGGGTTTCCTCCTCCTAAAAATGGCTTCTAAAAATATCTCGGCTCCCAGTTCGGCTTCATTAAATTCAGTGTGTTTATTGGCGGCCCAGCTTGCTGGTTGGCTGGTTGCTTGACTTGCAGGCTGTCCTGTGACTGGCTAGGAGTTTGGGGAGTTCTTAGCATTTAGTCTTTGTATGCGATCCCCTCCTACACGCTCCGCCACTACCTTCTGGTTCCTCATCCATAATGAATTCACCGCCACTGAAACAAGGTCATTTGGGATGTACTGCAACTATATCTCAGAACAGCCTGCTGATATGTGTGGCAGCCCTGTGATGTACTGCTTCAAACATTCCGCTCTTGTGTAAAAAAAAAATTATAAAACGTATTTATAAATAGATTTCAGGATCTTTAATATTGCCAGTTGTGGCCCGTCCACACAGGAATCTACCCAGAAAGGAATGACCAGCTGTACTGACCAAACTTAGTGATTCTGTTATTCCTCAGCGAAGCCACAAACACAGCTACTATTATTTCACCTGTACAGCAGCTTTTACTTTGCAGTTTGCAAGTAAACCTGTTTTATCCTGTGGAAGCAGCGGCACAGTACTGGTTCTTCCAGCCAGGGCGTGTTTCTGTTAAAAGCCATCTGCAGTTTTGCAGCAGACCGGCTTCCGTCCCACGGGCACATGGTGCCCACACACTACATCCTGGCACCTCGTCCCAGCACGCTCTCACTACTTGCACAATAGTCTCCATCTGAAAACGACACATCTGCATTTCACACTGACTTCAAGAAGGGCCCTACTATTGATTACACAGACAACATTTGTAATGTTTGGAAAGGTTCGTGCTCAATGTGACACCTAATACCAGGGTAAAACTGGAGAGCTTCACACAGATGAGGCCCTCTCCAATTACTTTAGCAGACAGCTACTGGACTGAAGGGCTCTTAAAATTATACTTAATATCATCTATTCACAATGTGTGGGTATGAACGTGCTTCTTTAATTGACAAGGTTCATATTTAGCCTATGTAAATGTTTATTGTGATTATCATGACTTCCAAATCTAGAGATGCAACGATTAGTCAATTAATCGATTAGTGGCCAACTATTAAATTAATTGGCAACTATTATGATGATCCTTTAATGGTTAAATGGAATATCTTTGGGTTGTGGACAAAAACAAGACATTTGAGGACATCGCCTTGGGCTTTGGGAAACAGTGGTCGAAATTTTTCGGCATTTTCTGACATTTTATGGACAAAAAGAATAATCGATTAATCGAGAAAATAATCAGCAGTTTCTGTGTCTCTCCCTGGCTGCCACTTTACTGACCGATGGAATCCCAACCAGAGCAGCCCTAACCATTAATTATTAATTAATTCATCACCAGCCTCTCACCTCACCATGTTTATCTTAAAGAGTGTTTGTGTTGCTATTGTTTTCACACTCAAACCATTACATAAACTTCACACTCTCTAAACACACCAGTTTCACCCTGTCTCCGCCCAGCATACAAATCGGAAAAATGCACCTCGTGGAGACACATAAAAGAGAGGGAGGAGAATGCCTGTGCACATGGGTTTAACACAGAAAGGCACACCGTGATGTCAGAGCGCCTCAAAGGACGCACTCTGACATCACTTATGGCGGTCAAGTATAAAGTATGACTCAAGGGAAAAGTCCAGTTGTTAGATGCCACAACAAGGACTTATTACATAATTAAGACCAATTTCATTAACTTTCTTTATAAACAGTCTGCCTTCTATATGGTAACCACTCAAACACCTCTAACTGAACTGAACTGGATTTAGGTTTTGTGAGAATAGTCTCGGAGATGCTGCAGTTCCACATTGTACCACATGGGGAATGTGTCAAATGAGTTGCTGTACATAAAGCCTAATTTCATTTCCATTCAGCGTTATTTCATTACAAACACAAAGAGTTGCTGCTTGCTTTGTGAGCTTTTGCACATGCTTATCTGGTGAATAGCGCACAGGTGGTTTACACAGTTGCACAATAGCAGAAAATAAAGCCACTCGCTGGTGTCCGAGTCATGTTTGCTCATCGTTAAGATAGGCCTGCCATTCGCTCTCTGTACTTTACGGCCGGAAATATTTGGTGACACTTCAAGCCTTTGTGGTTTTTATGTGATCCGGTTTACATCAAAGGGTGTTCTTGAATACAAACACACATTATAAGGAGTGGCGATATAGCCAAAAGCCACTCCTTTACCTCGAGGCCCTGAAAGGTGACAAACAGCCAGCGCGTGTTACCAAGCGCTCAAAAAGCCGTGGTTTAACACTTTGCAGCCATTGCACTGCAATAAACAATGAACTCACGACCGCTTACCCTCATTAGTGATTGGCCAACAACAGCAACCAAATAAGGCTCTGCAGCTACACACTGCCTATGCTGAGGAGTGTAAAAAATGTCACCGTTTACAACTTTGAGAAGGTATTGAGAATTATGTCACCCAAGTCTCGACCCTGACGCTCTGACGGGAATTTGACTCTAATTTGATTTTTACGATTAAAAACATTCCCTCATGCATTCCTGGTTTGAGGACAAGCTGGGGAGTCACTGCGGTCCTGACATTCTGTGATTCCCCATCTTGTCTTTGCTTTACTTCATTCCGCGACCGCGTCGCTGTAGAGAGATATACTGAAGAGGTAGGCACTTTGGAGAGCACTATGTAATATATACGGAGACTGTTGAATGAGGGGTTTGGGGGTGGGGACCAACGTTCAGGCTATGGGGGCCAGGCACTGGAGACCATTGGCCAGACGCTGGGTAAAGAGCCCGGTCTGGTTTTACTGTACCAACAGCAGGAACAGGCAGATGATGTGGATGGAGCAGGACAGCTGACAGGCCTTAAAACAGTCCCCAGCCCACACTTCCTATTGGCCGCCAGTGACATCATGCTGCTATTTCCCCATGTTTCACCTCCTCTTTTCAGAGTGGGAGGAGAGTTCCGGTCCACTTTACTACACTGCTCCTCTCCCTCTCTCCGTCTCTCCCTCTTCTCACCCTCCTTTGCTTTCCTGTCTCTCTGACTCCCACAGTGCCTCTTTTCCCCTTTTAGGGACCTCAGCAGCTCACATGGCCACCCTCGTACAAGAGCAAGAGGAAGAGAGAGAATTTAGGAGTGAGGAAAGAAAGAAGGAGACAAAGTCACAAGTACCACGATGGACATAACAGCCATGACAGTGTGTAACGTTGAGAGGTCATACCTCCGTTCTCTTCCGTCTCTCACCCTTGTTGTGTTACCGTGTCTCTTGGTGGAGCTCGGCTGCTGGGCTGGAGTGTGACTTGGCCTGTTGCACTGGTGTGGAAAGTGCACACTGCCTGCATGACACTCACAGAACGTGGCATGTGCGAAGGGGCTGCAGAGCCCACTCTATGTGACACTGTCCTCCCCCCACTCCCCCAGCGCCTTCGCATTAAGCTACTATTAATGTCCAACGTGTGGTCTTCGGGAGGCCAGGCGCGGACCAAGCAGAATAAGTGCACATGTATGCGCAAACGTGCAAAACTGCACGTCCTCCACTTTTCAAGCTCTACATAAATCAAGCAAGGAGTGTCGTTTCGTTTATGCATCACATTTCACAAACCGTTATTGTGACACACTACGTCTGACATTTGCACCAGCAGACATCTTACTCAATTACCAGCTGGACTTCACAAACATACTGTGAACCGTCTCCAATAATGAAGAAAGAATGCTCCAAGCAAGAGAGAGAGTGAGGGAGGGAGGGGGATTGAGGGAGAGGAAAGAGAAATGAACAAGAGAATGTGAGAGAACGAGCGAAAGACATGCAGGGACACCGGGAGAGAGGAAAATCGGAAGAAACATATTCTTCTATTTAGTATATGTCACATCACGCCGGAGTAAAACGGGATGAAATGAGACGTCTGGAGTTTGGGAGCACAAAACCATTGGGAAGGATTCCTGCACCTGAGTGGCGTGCCTCGGTCTGAACAGGGGGGGACTCAGATGAAAGGAGGTGTGTTCTCCTCCTCTCTGCGGCCATCTGAGACAGAATTTAACCTTGCGCCCATCCCTCCCTCCCCCACCACGAGCAGCAGCACAACAGATTAGCCCTAAGTCGGATTAAGGAGGAGTCAGTGTCGGCCCATGTAGGAGAGGTGAAATGTCATGTGGGAGGAATCAACCGGGCTGCCGTCGGGGAGCACAGGTTGGGGTGGGGACGGGAGGGGGGAGGCGGGAGGCAGATGGCCAAGGCTGTGCCCGGCATGGGCATCGCAACGCAGGACACTGGCTCGCACAGCAGCGGCCAACGCCACCCAGGCCTGTCTGTAAACTGTCTCACACCATTAACCCAGCACAGCCAAAAACAACCCCCCGAAAAAAAAACCCAGAGAAAAACAGAAAAAGAAAACTTGTGTGAGGAAAGCCATCACTACCAATTTCCACAGGTGTACACGAACGCAGTTACTGACAATGTTTTCAAACGGCAAAGCTGCAAAGCTATTGGCTGGAAATGTGAGATGTCAGAGGAGAGGCATAGACGACGGAGCAAAGTGACATAGAGGAAAAGGCTCGATCCTGACCAGAGGAAGTGCTAAGCCCCCACCATGTCAAACACAAGACTTCCAGAAATTATTGGAACAAAATACCCACGCTTTCTCCCCCAAACAAACAATGGCCTCCATTGTGGAATGTTGTGGCACGCTCACAGCCAGGGGAGACATAAAGACACAGTTTGAAAAGCGCTGGGCCATATTCCACCCCCACCCCTCTTTCTCTTCCTCTGTTCCCCAGACCCTCTCTCATTTGGAGCGGGGACATTGGACCGTGGCCCACTCAGAAAACCCTGCTCCCAAAAATATGCCCTTTGTTTTCCTGTCGCCACGGACCTCACACAACTCGGAGGACCTGGGCTGCACCTCCGCCGGCCGGCCAGCAGGGGGCCTCAGCCCTGGAGAGGGGCAGGCTGCACTGCCGACACGTTATGTACATTCACCAGAGAATGTAAACACATGTCTGAGAGGCTTGGATCTGTTTCATATTGACTCTGTTCCTGCGACACTGTGTCTATAGCATTTCTTAAGGAGTGGGTGATTGATTTGTCTGTGATACTGAGCAATCTGCAGGTAAAATATGGCAGAAGAATAGGGCGTAATTTTATAATCTGTTTTTCTAGAGACTTTAGTCATAACAATACATTTCCTCTCCAAATTAAATCAAACATTTCTTTCAGTTTTAAATGCTGCTCATAACATTTGAGACTTGTTATTATTTTACCAACTCGTGCTCAACGAGTTGGCTTACCCAAAACAATCGGAGCGAGGTTCCCAGGCCGTCCTTCTGTTCCAATCCAGAGACAGTATTTTGCTGAACTGACATGCATGTGGGAAACCGGGGAAAAAAAGGGGGCACTGTACCCAACACGGGCAGCAACGCAAGACGAGACTATTCGGTATTTGCTTGAGAAATATCTCCGTCCCCAGATGCGGTAATTTGTTTGTCGAAATATTTCATAGATGTCCTAACCGCTATTGGTGTGAAAGGCGCCAAATTGCACACCATAAACTGTAACAAATGGAATGCCAGGGGCTATATTTACTGTTCCACCATGCTGCTGCTACTACTGCTACCGGAGCTCTGGAATAGATTCAGAGAACATTACCATGCTGGATTCTAATAATAAAGGGATATTAGTGTATGTAGCTCCTTACTGCACCGTAAGCTGTGGCAAAAACACAAAGGCCTCTTTGTCGATGTGAATTCAGGGTGCGTTACAATATTATCTTAACTAAGTGTCATTAAGCAGTTAAATATTGCCTGGATGTGGTGCTGCTCTGAGTTAGATATTATCCAGACATTAATAGTGAACAATGAGACCACAACAAGGAGGCAGACTGAAAGGAGGATTCCCACCTGCTCGATGAGAGATTTCCTCTTTCCTGCGCGCACACACACACACACACACACTTCCTAACAGCCGGCGCTGGGCCATGTGGATGCAGACGGCAAGGGGACAGATAGCTGGCTGGGAGAAGGACTAGCACCGCTCAATCAATGAGCCATCAATCATAGACACAGGCGCACACACACATGTGCATGCGCGTGCGCGCACACACACACACACACACACACACACACACACACACACACACACACACACACACACACACACACACACACACACACACACACACACACACACACACACACACACACACACACACACACACACACACAGAAACGGCGGAGCAAACAGGAGACCATATCCTTTAACTTGCACTCTGAAAGGAAAGCCATCAAAGAGCTGGCTCTGACTTCAGGCCTTTTTCCAGAGCCAAATTTCCAAGCTCTGCTTTGGCTTGTGGTAAATTTGATTAGAGCTACTATAAATGCCCTGACCCCTCTCAGAGGAGTTCTGTGTGTCCTGTACAGTCTGGTGCACCACAACAGCTATCTGCTATCTGCTAACTAGCCCACCGCTCCGGGGCCTGGCAGTACTTTCCTGGGCTTTCAGAGGGCGAGGGGTGGGGGAATGGCTGGAAAAGGAGTGGGAGTAATCACACACAGTGCACATTTGTCTGTTCTCCCTTTGATACCTGAAGGAATGATAGGGCGAGGGACAGGGGGTGAGCGAGCACAACAGAATGTCGGCGGCAGTGCCACACAGCTCTGCTTAGAAGACACGTTCCACCAATCCCCCCCAGTCAAATTTTGCCCGTAGGGCCACATCGACATTCCTGCCCCATCTAGGCATCTTCGGGCACACCTGAACCATTTAATGACTGCCTGCCTTCCCCAGAAGGCAAAAACACACAGCACAGAAACCCTCAAATTATCTGTACAGCTGGTGAGCTCATAGCAGAATCATGTACTCACTTATCAGTTGCTGTTTGTTTGACTTGGACACAGATACTGTCATGGATTTAAATAGAGGTCCAAACTCGGGAAGCACCAAAACAGATATTGGATATCACACCAATAATAGATTAAAATAGGCTATGTCCATCAGATGATATATTGATAGAAGTGCCATAACAGATGTGTCAGACGAAACACATAAAACAAAACGGACATGAATTTAAGATTTTTCAACTAATTAGATGGATATAGTTGGGAAAATGTATTATACATGTCATGTATTGTATGTATTCTCATGGCAGCTAAAAATAATGGTCTATTCTACGCTGTTGAATAAAAACTAATGGATCGGTGGCAGTAAAAAAAGAAAGTTGCATGGGTTCATCACAAGACCAAAGCGTCTTCGGTTGCTGATTCACCGCACTCCCAGGGAGTCAGAGCGGACGGAGTGAATGCACACGGCGAGGAGTAAACAACATTCTAGGACGTCCCCGCATCATGGGCTGCAGTGACAGCATGTACCATGTCCGCCACGGCACTCTGTGTCAGCTCTCATTACCTGCAGCATTGTACAACCAGGGCCGACTGAAAGACGGACTGACCAGTCGATGGCACCTGCGACCCGGCGCTGCACGTACATGAGGGAGTTGTGTGTGTGTGTGTGGGACTGACGTTCGGGCTGTCACCACCCTGACATTTCACCTTGTCATATTGCGATTGCGATTAACAACGGAACCGTCTTTTTAGTTCATGCTATGTCACTATCATAGTAAGAGCTATAATAGTGTGGTAATACATTGTAATACCTTGTTAAAATACCACAAAATTCAGGTGGACCATTTAATTTTCCTCAACCCACCTAATTTAAAGGCACCCAATCTTTCTATTCAGTGTGACTTTTCACAATTCGGCCTGAAATTCTCTTGGCATTTGGACGGAAGCATATGACTGTCAAACATGTGAACCTTAAAGATCATACAAAATGCTCACCTCAAATGATTGCGATCTGAGCTGCCTTCCCGCGGAACAAGATATGTATGTACAACGGCATGTAGAAAGATCTAGTGAAAAACGTAGCAAGCCCTCCAACACACACAGCCTCGGAGCCATCTCCAGAAAGGATCTGTCTGCTTATTCAACAGCCATGAGTTATCTGCGTTAGCTCCATACAGCCAGGGGAAAATACAAATGGTGGGTGGAGGATGCATGAAGATTCAACCCTTCTCCCCTGACGCAGGGCCCCGTGGCCCCATCACGCATTAAATGCACGCCGCACGCCCCGGAGCCTCCTCGGAGAGGGCCACGCCGCCATTGTTGGCGGTGCAAAGATGGAGGCGAATCCCGCCCGGCAACGGGAGGGCGGATCAATACGTCTTGGCAGTAACACCGTCATGTCATGGACATCTGTGTAATATACTACCTCAGCTGAGCGGCAACACGGACTCAACTCCCTGTGACCTCACGCTGGCAATATGGAAAAAAAAAAAAAAAAAAAAAAGGGAGCCCAAACAGACAAAGAGAGACAAACAAAGAGCTCCCACACAGAGCCCACGGCGAACACCACTTCCTAGACTTTGTCCCAACTTGCTTGGATGCTGTGTTCTTTCAAGGATGCATTCCTTAGCAATACAAATCAAACACAATGAAAACAACGCCATGTACAATCATTTCTGACAAACACACACATTCTCTTTATGAATAATTAGGGATTCATATTGACAAAGGAAGACATCAGAGCAGGGAAAATCAAGTCAGCGCCAAAGCAGCTTTCCCCAAATGTCTACAACGTACAAATGTGGGATTGATAATACGCAGAATAGGGCTTATGAAAATGATTTCATAACTACGATTTGTGAACGTACTTTACTGCCAGGACCCCTTGGAAGGCAAACAGAAGAGTTGTATTTCCTGGTAGGACTGGGTGAAAATAAACTATTTTGCATTTGTTTAGGCCCCCCCCGGGACGGCGCTTTGAGAACCACTGGCGTAGAACACACGATCCCACCGCCAACAGACAATGGGGACATAAAATTAAAACAAATAAAAAAAGGACGGAATGCAAATCCAATGAGGGGAGATCGCTCTCTTCCTTAAACTTTGCTCCGTCTCTCTAATTGAGCGGAGGTGAGCTTCTCCGAACGCCTCGCTGTGAGCGGCGCCGGTCGGCTCCGGCCGCAAAGCGAGCAGCCCATCGGCGGAAGCGCAACCCAAATTGGGCTTTTGTTCCAGACTGCTCAGTGCCCGGGACGAGGCACGAACAAAACACAAACACACAAAGCCTGAGAAGAGGCGGTGTGCATGTGTGTGGGCTTACCCCAGGCTCCTCCTCAGCCCCAACAGTCAAGCTAAACACACACACACACAAAGACACACACACACACACACACACACACACACACACACACACACACACACACACACACATTACCAACTCCACCACAAGCGCCTCTGAGCCGCGTCTCACCCACCCACACTCATGCACAACACACAACCTGACCTCTCTCCCTCTCTCCCCCTCCCTCCCGTTCTGTCTCTCCCCAACTCCTTCCCGCCCTCATTCATAAAATGGCCGCTTCACAACTCTTAGCTGCTGGCATGGAATTTATGGATGTGGGGTTCAGGGACAGGAAGGGGACAGGAGGGAGTTGTTTGTTCTTTTCTTCTTTTTTTTTTTTTTTTGCTCTCCTCACCCTCCTCCTCCCATGCCCTCCTCTGTCTCCCAAACAGTTTATTCCGTCGTGCACCGAGTCAAGATTTGCCCTCCTAATTCGCCTTTCCACATATGCCAGCTCCCCTCCCCTCCACTACTCCCCTCCCCTCCCCTCCTATTCTCTACACCCCCCCCCCCCGCCCTTCCCTCCAAAACAAACCTGATACCCTCATGGCCTGGGAGGGAAACTGAAGCTATGTGTTGGTTAGGGGAAGGCAGAGAGCAGAGCGAAGCGCCGGTGGCTCCTCCTAAGAGGCCGGCGAGAGGGGAGCGGGGACATTCTCACGTTCCATCCCCCGGAGCACAACCTCTGTGTTTCTGAAGTTTCACACACACTCAAAGCAGCACAAAGATAAACTCTCTCTCTCTCTCTCTCTCTCTCTCTCTCTCTCTCCTCTCTCTCTCTCTCTCTCTCTCTCTCTCCTCTCTCTCTCTCTCTCTCTCTCTCTCTCTCTCTCTCTCTCTCTCTCTCTCTCTCTCTCTCTCTCTCTCTCTCTCTCTCTCTCTCTCTCTCTCTCTCTCTCTCTCTCTCTCTCATATACAAACATTTTTCCAAGGTGATATTTGCTCAGAGCAGCTGGTCCACGTTAAAGACGCGGGCAGACGGAAGGAAGGGAAGGAGAAGCCAAAGGTGTGTGTCCCTAAGCAGCTCCATTCCGACCTGCCACAGAATCTAATAAACTGATCAATCAGAGCAGAGCTCCACACATGGCTCTGGTCCGAGGGGGAAAACACAACAAAGACAACAGAACCGCTAGACAAAGCCACAGGGCGCAGCAATAAGTGTCATTGTATGTGTGAGTAACTGGCTGTGTGTGTGTGTGTGTGTGTGTGTGTGGGTCTAGACTGAGGTGAATGAGTGCATGAGCGCTACTGCATCTGCCCTCCCTCTGCCCGACTACGCTGCAGCGTCTTCTGCTGTAAGCAGACAAATTAAAACTCAGTCAACCAAGAGGCTTGACTGCCCACCCCCACTTCACTCACCTCCCTATTCCGCCATGCAAACACCCCATTCTCCCTCCCTCCCGCCCTCCCCCCAGCTCCCTCCTGCCGCCACAGCCCCCAAACGGAGTGGGGGCAATGGGAAGTAGGAAGGATCGGGTAGGGGGGCTGGGTGGGTAGAGACAAGCCCAACAGAGCCACCGCTTGCTCGAGTGAGTTTTAATTTTGTGAAGGTGGGGCAGGGGCAGAGCATCTGTGATGGAACACTCACATGTGTCACACAAGACTGACATGTGTTCACAAAGAAAACACGTTCACCGCCAGAAGACGTTGCGATAAGGACATAAAAGTAGAGCTGCGGGATTCTTTGAAGCGATCCCCTCCCTGTCAACATTATATCATGTGAGTGACACAATGCGGCCCACTGTCTAAACGTTGACTTTTTTACAACTACAAATACGTTCATCTATAAAGACAAGGTGCAGCGTGATCTAGAGATATGACCATTGTCACGCAAGTGGTGAGGATGGCGTACTTTGCGTCTCATATAGGTGCACATTTGCACCTATATGAGAGTTGTTTGGCTGTAACCAGGATATTGCATTTCCCCTCCTCAGCCAGCCCATGCAGGCCATCTCCAATGCACCCGCCACCACCCACCCTCCACCTGCCCATGTTTCAAGCCTGGCCCTGCTCCACTGAAACTTTCCACAAATGTGCACGGGGCCGTACGGCTGGGTCCATTTAGCATTCAGTGTGTTTGTGTGTGTGTGTGTGTGTGTGTGTGTGTGTGTGTGTGTGTGTGTGTGTGTGTGTGTGTGTGTGTGTGTGTGTGTGTGTGTGTGTGTGTGTGTGTGTGTGTGTGTGTGTGTGCACACCAGCCACACCGCAGCTCCAAAGACTGGAGGCCATTGCCATCTGAGCCGTTGGGTTAAGGCACAAATGCTTGATGCTTGACCATATCTGAGCCGCCATTGCGAAGGAGGGCTGGCCTAACAAACAAACGAACATACAGGCTGTGCTGCATAGTGTGGTTACTGCTGCCTGGCTATTTATATGTGTCCCTCCTTCAGAAGAGGAAGCCGCTCCTATTGGATCCAGATGTGAGCAGAAGGACAGGCAGCAGTCGTACTGGAAGGTGGCAGCCTGGCCCCAACCTCTAACTGAGGGACAGTCCGTTATTGTGACCTTGTCAGAGGCTGTGTAAGAGATAGATACTTAAACACACAATGACAAGGGCAAATATCACATCACGTTCACCTTGTAAAAGGCTGTACATGCTCCAGCACCACAACTGGCCATCATGTTAAGAGTAATAACGGAATTAATTTTGGACCTATATGTAGAGTTCTCGTGGATGGAGCATGGCAGAGGTTTATTGTCAAGTGTCTAAATTACATAACATTTAAATCAATAAGGATAAACACATTAAGCAGAATTAAAAAGGTGTTTAATATGAAAGAAAACTGAGTGCATCAGGTTCCTGCTAACTAAAATCTGTGATTGGCTCAGGTCAAGACACACGGGTGGGCGCTGTGATGAAGTACATTTACATTTACATTTAGTCATTTAGCAGACGCTTTTATCCAAAGCGACTTACAATTATTCAAACACCAACGGACGCAGCCATCAGGAGCAATTAGGGGTTAAGTGTCTTGCTCAAGGACACTACAGCATGCTAGCAGGAGGAGCCTGGGATCGAACCAGCAACCTTTAGATTACTAGACCACCAGCTCTACCTCCTGAGCTACCATCCCCAGCTCAGGAGGTGGCTGAAGGAACTAAGATAAGCCATGAAGGTCCTCGTCCCTCAGTAGTCCTCAAAGATGGAATCCCACGGCTCCTGGCCAGATAGATAACAGTTCGTCTCCTCCTCCTCTGCATAACTATGGCACTTGAATGACAATGAGTGCTTTTGAGACAAGGCTAAATGTGTTGTGACCCCTGATGATGGATTGCCTATAGCCAGTCATCTACTGGGCTGGGAGCCCATTGATCCACTGGAGGATCCAATGACACATCATCAATCCCCAGGTCCAGATCATTGAGATATATAGATGGAGACTACAAGGGGGCGGCAGGTCCTCACTGAAATCCCTCTCACAGTTGAGTTCCAGCGGCTGGCCGTCTGTCTCTCAGTCAAAAATATCATGTATCTCCATATCAACATGAACCAGCACACATTCAGCTCATAAACAATTGGCATTCATCATCTGGTATTGGATGCACAAAATCAAGGGACTACGCATGTTTCATGAATCCCCTTTGAATCTTTGTTTGTATGCTCTTTTCTCAATAACAAAGGTAAATACAATACAAGAAAGGTTTTGTGAATGCAAGCCTTTTATAGCTACTGGTATTCACTCTCAATTAGGCTCTTTGAGCTGTGCTGCAAAACCAAATGGTTTATAGAGGGTTGATCAAGCTGCAGTGATCTGACATCTTATACTTGGGTCTCTTCTAAAGTGGATGATATGACAGGGTACTCTCAGATATCCACTGTTGTGACACTCAGGTTGGTCAGAAACAGTGTGAGCAGCCAGGGCACATGTGCACACACAGACGTCAACATGGGTGCTGTATGTGGTTGCGGGACGTGAGTGTGAGTTCTGAACAGAGGCCATTGTGGACACGCTGCCAAGCAGCCACATGAACCGAGGCCCTCTCGTTCTTCTGATATGGCCCAAGATTGAACAGCAGCGTCAGCCCGCAAGCAGCCTGTGTGACGTCAGTACATCTGCTCCCTGACCAGATGCCTGAATGACTTGGTTTCTAATCGAGGGGGTGGGGGAGAGCATCGCCCGGATGTCATGGCCACGCTGCGGCCCACCAAAACAGAAAGTGAGATCAGCTTTGATTAGGGCAAGCAAAATGAAACACCAGTATCTCATAGCAAGCACGACTGTCAGAGTAATGGTATAATTATGTGTCTGCTCTTCTCTCAAATAACTCTGAGGCATTCCTGGTGCCCACAGCAGAGCCAGTGTTCAAATAAAATAGCACTGTCTGGTTGACCACTGGCTGCTGGCTTGTTTTTACCCAGAAGTGATATGGATGGCAGAGGGGACAGTAATAAAAAGTAAAGTTTTTCCACAGTCAGGGATACACTGGCGTTACCTCGGATTAAATAAACAGGTTTCTTGGAATAGACTGCAATTTCTTCTGTTCTTCTAAATACATGGTGGTGTGTAGTGTCTTCGTCTGGTGAAGGGTGACAAAGGACTAAGAGAAGCGTTGAATTACATTAGCTAATAGCTGACATCCTGTTTCTACTCAACAAATGTAGTCACTTATTCGGCTTGGTCAAGAGTAATGAGGGAGGATGGCGCAGAAGAGAAACGGTGTGAAATATATGTTGGGGTTTTTTAAAGGGTCATTCTATAGCCTGGGTATAGGCATACGCACACATATAGACTCGTGTCGCCCTTTTGCCCTCCTGGGGCTCCTTCTACCAGCTCCTCCCCTCTAAGGCCAACTGCCGCGAGGGAGGTGCGAGAAGGGCCCAACATTCCTCAGGCCTACGTGCAACGTGACACATCCGCACAACAGCACAGGCGGAGGGGCAGGGCGAGGGGCCCCCGGCCTCACTGTACCCCCCATTACACTTCATCACGACAACACACACACACACACACACACACACACACACACACACACACACACACAGGCGGACACTTTAAGACGTGTCGGGCAGACGTGTTCCATCCACGATGTGAGGGGAGAACAGTGGTCGAACCTTACGACCTACAGTGACAGGAACGTAAGAGATGAATCTCGCAACACATCCTAGGCCACAGAGTTGTCTTCAGTTGTTTTTTTCCACCAAAATAGTTTTTATCTTCGGGCGGGTGACCCATGGGAAGCGCAAAGGGCCTAATGGGCTTAAGTCAGAGCCAGCCCACTGTTCTCCTAAGCCTGTTTGACCAGCTGTCTGTCTGCCTAAAGACAGACAGACCCGAAGAGCACCTCCATCACACACCCACTTGAGGGGAGGAGCTCCACACACACACGCACTCCAGCTACACTCACACCCCATCACTCCCTCCCCAAACACTTCCCACCCCCATTCGCTCCACAAACGGCCAAATTCCCCTCAAATCACAACATAAAAAAGCAGCACCAACCAACACTCATTAAGACCTTGGACTATGAAGCAAGCATCGTTTACTCTTTCCACAAGCAATGTAGTCTTCCCAGATTTGCCAAACTAAATTGAATTAAATAAAGTTGTATTGGATTTAAATATGAGTTTGAATCAAGTTTCACCGAGGTCTGGGGGTTCTCCACCAACACACGTAGACTACATTTTTGAACATCCTGTGGCTGCGCAGGAGTAACATACTAATCAAGGGTACATCAATAGAGTTAAATTAATCCCCATCACACCCTGCAAACCGCTGCTTCAATAACGCTCTGTGGCTGCCGTCACTGGGGGCCGTGTGTCGGTGTATCCTGGAGAGTGTGTGTGCACCTTCCACACTCATCTCATTAGGGGTTAACGGAGAGCAGGTTCACCCAGCGGGATGGAGTCTGTCAGCTCTCTCTCATCGCCGTACACTCTTTGCCCTCCACGGCCTACATTTCCTCTGCTGTTAACCAGGTTGTGTTTGGAGATGAATGACTGTATTAATTGTCTTCGATAGCTCAGGGATCTGTGTTGTGCACAAGGAGGACCAATGTGTATTTATGCATTGCAAAGGGGTCATTATAGTGTGTGTGTGTGTGTGTGTGTGTGTGTGTGTGTGTGTGTGTGTGTGTGTGTGTGTGTGTGTGTGTGTGTGTGTTTGTGTGTGTGTATCTGCCCGCATGTGGCAACAGCTCACACTGCTATGGCTGCTCCTGATGGGCAAAATGTCCCTGTGCACCCTCTGTCTTCTGCTCTAAATGAAGCTCATAATGGAACATGGCATAGAAGCACTTAACCCCACTTTGTAAGACAGACACATGGCCGTGTGTCTCGTGTGCGCCAATCTTCTCGGAGGTGAGCCCCTGGCTGGTGAACACCATTCCCCCCTCCAGCTCTCAGATTGCTGCAGCTGTCAGGATGGGCCCACAGGATCCTGGCCTCCTTTCCCAGCTCACTGAAGGGACACGACGCCCCGTCCCCCCATTTTTTTCCACTTGCTCTCTGTCTCTTTCTCTTGTGCCCCAAGCAGCACAGGGAAGAAGACCGTGGACAGGTTACTCAAAGAGATTCATGGTTATGTCAGGAAAGCATTTTAATACACACCGGTGTCAAAGACACAGCAGGTGTCCGGCAGTGCAACATGGCCATAATAACAATTCCCCAACATCCGCAAGAACAAGGGCCGTGAAAACATGCTTGAGACAATACGGGCGAGCTATGCTGGAAGGGTCTTACTGTGCTCTTTGTTATGCAGTTAAGTGCTGTATCATTATGGGACCTTTCTCTGGAAGGTACCAATAATCCAGTTAAAGATTTAAACAAGGGAAATGGTTCCAAGGCATCCATCCTAGTTTTTCTCTGATCACAGGCACAACAGAAAGGCTTCTTGTCAACTCTGAAAAGACTTCAAAAGGTTTTAAATAGTATAAACATTTGTAAAAAAAAAATTTGGAGAAATTAAACATTCCTAATTGCATTCGTCACATGGGTAAATTCCATTCCATTAGGCGAAGCTTTGAAAGAACAAGACACTTGCACTCTGATTGGAAAATGTGGCATGTGAGCTAGTGAAATCTATATTTATTCCTATTTACTTTGGATGGAAAGCTATGTGGTCTTGGGTGATTGTGGACAGACAGGCAACATGGCATTGATCCAATCAGAGCACGAGTAGTAGTTGCAGTTGTAATGGCATGATGTCCAAAGAACATGATCGTATATCTCTAGGGCTAGAAAAGAATGTAGGTGACCAGGCCAAGGGCAACAACAGCAATACAGCTGGAACAATTCCCACTACACTACTTTGCATAGAAACTATAGGCACTAAATGTAGGCTTGGGCCAAGCCTACACACTAAGCCTGATAGTCCTAGCTAGAGGACAAGCCAGAAAACAAGGGCTTCAAGGAGAGAACATAAAGAAGCATAATGCTCCAATTCAGAGCTGCGTGATTCTCAATTGGGGTAAAACACCAGAATTACCAGTTACTTTTCATGGTCAGCTCTTTACCATTGAGAGATTCAAAAGGAATAAGTAGAAGTAGATTGTTCTAAAAATACCCTGATATATAGAGGTCTTAGCTGTGCAAACTAGAGGTAATGTTTCAGGGGACTGTTTAACGTCAGACTTTTTTTCCCCCTTACCCGAATGACTCAGTTAAATTCCCCATGCGTTTCACATTGAGGAATATAGGGTACGTACTATGGAGAAATCTGGGTGAACCCAGACCACTTTTTTTAAAGTGTGACTTCACAAAGTCACGACCACAAAGTCACGATCAAAAAGTCACAAAGTCACAGTCACAATCAAAAAGTCACAAAGTCACGATCTTAAAGTCATGACCACAAAGTCACGATCAAAAAGTCACAATCACAAAGTCACAACCACAAAGTCAGGATCACAAAGTCACAAAGTCAGGATCACAAAGTCACAATCAAAAAGTCACAAATTCACAATCACAAAGTCAAAGTCACAATCAAAAAATCAGTCACAATCAAAAAGTCACAGTCACAATCAAAAAGTAACAAAGTCACGATCTTAAAGTCATGACCACAAAGTCACAACCACAAAGTCAGGATCACAGAGTCACAAAGTCACAAAGTCAGGATCACAAAGTCACAATCAAAAAGTCACAAATTCACAATCACAAAGTCAAAGTCACAATCAAAAAATCTGTCACAATCAAAAAGTCACAGTTGCAATCAAAAAGTCACAGTCACAATCAAAAAGTAACAAAGTCACGATCTTAAAGTCATGACCACAAAGTCAGGATCAAAAAGTCACAACCACAAAGTCACAACCACAAAGTCAGGATCACAAAGTCAGGATCACAAAGTCACAAAGTCACAAAGTCAGGATCACAAAGTCACAATCAAAAAGTCACAAATTTACAATCACAAAGTCAAATTCACAATCAAAAAGTAACAAAGTCACAATCTTAAAGTCACAAAATCACAAAGTCAAAGTCACAATTAAAAAGTCACGAACTCAAAGTCACAAACTCACCAAGTCATGATCACAAAGTCAAAAAGTCATAAAGTCAAAAAGTCAAAAATTCACAAAGTCACAAAGTCACAAAGTCACAAAGTCACTCTGGTGTGTACAAAAAAGTCAAAGAACAACTAACTATAATCCTTAAAGATCTTGTTCTAATTTTCCACACAGGCAAAATGACACATGGAAAAACAATGAGTCACCTAAAAGGTATGCCAGTTTACATTGTTTAAATGTACCAAATCCATTCAGATGGAGGCTGGGATAAGCCGGGCAGATGAGCTTCTGCAGGCCTAAACAAGCTGAGAGGTGGTGCATTGAGGAATGGTGTTTTTAGAGGACAGAGGTTGTGTCCTCTTTGTCTGTGAAATTACATAAAGGCAGCGGTGTTATCCTTTTGTAACAGTAGAAATAAACTGTCCCGACAGCAATGGCAGTAGCCTTTTACATAATCCCTGTCCAGATCCAGGCTTTTTTATCCGGGTAAACAGGCCAACATTGCCCACAGGCTGAGTGGAGGTTTCAGCACAACACAGCTGTTGTTGGGAAGGTGAGCAGGCCAGTCAGGAGGAGGAGGATGCGGACGAATTGGAAAGAAGTAGATGGATTGAGGTTTCTGGGATGAAGAGAACGTACATACAGGATGGGAGCTTATCAGCTTTCATTCATGACAGAGTTCATCCGCCAAGACAAGTTATGAAGAAACAATAGGCATTCCTTGAATTCTCGCTCTGAGGGTCAGCCAGCGAAATGAGCTGACCCTTGCACGCGTTCACACACACACACACACACACACACACACACACACACACACACACACACACACACACACACACACACACACACACACACACACACACACACACACACACACACACACACACACACAGTGCCTTACAAAAGCGTTAATAGCAAGGCACTGTCTGCGTCTTACACAACCCTTAACGAATGCGTATACCGGGCATTAAGCACAACAGACAATTTCATGAGGCAGACATGACATCATCCAGTGATTAACACTAACAGTTTGACAATGTGTAGACACTGCAAGCCGGAGTCAATACCAGGCCTTTTAGCCTGCCTTATAGAAAATCTACCCTTTGTCTGACTGTTGGTTTGAACAAGCCCTATTTGGCTTCTCCCATCCCTCAGCAGCATTGTGTCCCCTCTCCTTATCTGCCTCATAGAGAAAGGAATCTCCTGAATGCACCAAGAATGCCCAGCAGGGAAACCAGCCACAAAAGTAAATGGCTGAATGGGGTCATTAGTGTGTGTGTAGAGAGAATTGATCATGGAAGGCAGGTGAGGACACTGATTCAGCAAATCTTAAAGGAGCCATATTATACTCCTCTTCAACAGGTTAATATAGGTCTCTGAGGTCCCGCAAACATGCCTGAAGTATTTTGCTGAAAATACCACTCAGATGATGCATTCTAGCCATTCTAACATGCCTCAAAACGCCTCCTCTCCCTAACAGTTTCAGTGTGTGTGTCGCTTTAAATGAAAATCAGCTGCTGCTCCCCACACCCACTATGGAACTGTTTGCCCCAGTTCTGTGAGACAATGGGATTTGAGCATGAGTTGTAGGGTTCCGTTGTATGAAGTGCGTAAACTTTCACTAATATCACCTTAGCAGTCCACCAAAAACAGTTTCGGAACAAATTTGAAATCAGCAGTCCAGCTGCTGAATCTTCCCTCATATTAGATCTACAAAGGCCTTGTTTAAAAGTATGTTCCCACTTTCATTGCCGTGCTTCAAGCTTCTGGGAGAGGGGCGGTGTCTCCCATATTGGTTTTACAGCATTATTTTTATATTTTTTAGAAAGAAACAGCAAAATTATTTTTTTAATACTTAAATTTCCATCATCTACATCTACAGTTGGTATTAATTCCTCTTTCTTTTAAAAGATTTGTGCTGGTCTGTGCAGCCAACAGACAGCTACTATAACGACTTCAAACTTCACTTGACTAGAAAACAAGGGCAGGAATGAATAAATACAAATAACCAAATAATAGGTTTCATTTTGAACTAGGGATTCCTCTATTTCTTCATTTTGAGTTGAATTGTATTTTGGCCGAGGGGACTTTTAACTCATTTGTTAAGCAAGAAAGTAATATGGTCAGCTATTACACAACTAATACTTTCAGTTAACAAAGCAGCAGAGAACCTAGTGCTCTAGCCAGGTTCCAGGATACGGTGGCCCCTAATGTCTTGTGTCTTCAGAGCTACTATATACTCCCCTGGGGAAAAAAGCCGGAGACCAAATCACATCCAAATGAAATCTCTGGAAACACTTTTCTGTCTCAATAACATTCACACACTCATGTTCGTTCCTGGTCAAGACGCTTCATTCCGTGGCCTAAACAAAGTGGCACACGCTACACAACTCAATTAGTAGATTTATGATCTTTAAGCTTGTGGCCAGTACAGTATAAACCATGAGAGACTCGCCATAACACACACACACACACACACACACACACACACACACACACACACACACACACACACACACACACACACACACACACACACACACACACACACACACACACACACACACACACACACACTCTAAAATGGAATTGACACACAGTTAAAAGCCATGCTCAGACAAATTATAAACAGTGCTGCATCCAATAACACACCATACCTCTTAAAGTGCGCCTCTCTAAGATTTTCATTTAAATAAATGTCTGTTTAATAAATGTCTCTAAGAAACAACCGGGTGTCGGTGGCTTGCGAAAAACCCAAGCGGTGCAGTTAGTGACGCGTTTCCCATCGCCCAGCAGTGTTTTCGCCACCAGAGAGGGTAGGCGGAGACAACGCGACTGACTCCTCCTTCAACTCACTTGTGTGTGAAGCGGCGTAGTCTGAGTCACCGGACGTAGGTTGTTTGTGTAAGGCCTGCCATCGGGGCGGCATTCTCCTACTGTCAGATGCTGGCCATCCAATACTAATAGAGAGCACAATAACTCTGAAATAATCGTTGCACTCCCCAATAGATGCTATGATTTAATTGACTTAGATAAGGCTTCTGAACTACGCTCACAGACCATTCATCCTCGGCTGTAGGACGCCGTTGGCACAACAAGGCTGATTCATTTTTGTGGAGTGACGCAGGGTAACACAGAGTCTGGGCCACGGTGCGGGGATGAGGAACGAGGCCACGGCTGAATTAACCTGTGGCCGTTACAGTTCCTCAAAGTCAAGAAGGGCCGGAGAACGGGGAGATGGGGGGAGGGGGAGGGGGGCGGGGGGTCTTTCCCTTCATCCCCCTGTCCTCCTCCATCTGGAGAGCTGATAACACCAGTGTCTTCAGTCCCAATCAGGAAAAAAAAAAAATCCTCTGCGCTCCCAGGGTGCCCAATATAGTACAGGGATGGGGGAAGGATGCCAAGCAATTAACTGCAAAACTCACTGGTTCAACAATCAGGGTCTGGAAGCGTTTTAATAAGCTGGAAACTATTTCCAAAACGGTCGATGGTCCCGATGCCGACGGGAGACAAAGGCCTGCATTGTAAAGGCAGAGCGTGTACTTTTCTTCGCTGATCACGTTTGCTGCCAAGAAGCAGGGAACAGGCGACAGACTCAAGAGCAGTCGCTTGTTGTTTCCTTTAACCCCCACCCCAACACACACAGGCACACAGACAGCACGGACCACAAGGGCAGACATGCGAGACCTCCTCTGTTTGAAAAGTGAAAAAGCATCGCTACAGACCTCCCCGGTCCCCACAGTGGCCTATTGCCAATATCCTCAATCAATCCATCAAAAGCCTAATTTGGCTTCAGTCAAAAGGGAAGTAATTACACAAGAACGTTCAAGTCAGTAAAACCACCAGAGATTCCTGGTATGGGTGTGTCAGTTAGTTTACAAAAAAACACAAGAGAGGGAGAAAAGGATTGGGGGTGTGAGAGAGAGAGAGAGAGAGAGAGAGAGAAAGGGAAGGAATGTCACAGACAAATGCACTTCCGAGCACGATGGCTCTGGTGCAATTACAGACACGGGGCGGAGCAGAGAGGGATGCTTTTCTGCCGCTTGGCTTTCTCTCACTCACACAGCAGCTTTATTTCATAGTTCAGGCACAGGCGCATACACACACACTCCAATCAGCAGTCACCCACCACCACTGACCATAAGACACACACACACACACACACACTCCAATCAGCAGTCACCCACCACCACTGACCATAAGACACACACACACACACACACTCCAATCAGCAGTCACCCACCACCACTGACCATAAGACAGACACACACACACACACACACACACACACACACACACACACACACACACACACACACACACACACACACAAATCAGCAGTCACCCACCACCACTGACCATAAGACACACACACACAGCCAATTTAGAGGGACATATCTCGCCATTCTCCACAGACGGTTATAAGGTTTTTGGGGGTAATTACTCCTCGTGCTCGGTTCCCTTTCCTCCAACTTTTTCAGCAGCCTTGTTTGGTCGGTGATGATTAGTAAAATAAGAGGGAAGCGTTTATACTTGGCCTTTAAATAATACACTGGTTAGTCGTTCTGACGGGCAGCACTGAACTGACGGTGTTTTCTGGTCTGGTGTTGTGACCAAGCCCACAAGCTGGATTGCAGCATGGCAAAGAGCTCTCTCTCTCCCTCTCTCTCCCTCTCTCTCTCTCTCTCCCTCTCTCTCTCTCTCTCTCTCTCTCTCTGTCTCTCTGCATCGTTTTTTGCTGTGCCCCCACGAGGCCGCTTCCTCCCACTGCACTGGAGCCAAGAGTTTAAACACACGCTTATTTGCAGCGATTTCTGACACCTGCGGGCACAAAGTGACGCGCCCAACGCAGAGGTGTTTTTCTCCATGGCAGAGCCAAAGAGCACACTCGCCCAAGCACATACTTAGATGCTGAGAAATGGCAACCACCTCTGATATTTACATGCACTACGATGCAAAAGCACAACGGGCCAGTGTGCGGCTGTTCAGCCTGAAGACGAAAAAAATAGGAGATCACTGATATTTTCAATATACCATATCACGTTTGACCAACAGAACTTGAGATTTCTCCTTGGCGAAGAAAAATTGTAGCCATAGATTTATGATTAAACCCATCAAAAAAAAATGTATGCAAATAAAAGAAGGAAATAGGGAACGGAATAAAATAAGGACGCCCATTAAAACAGAACATTCCCTAATTCGTGGGTATGATAAAATAATAAATGATAAAGGAAAAGCAAAAATTCCAAGAGATTATAAATTGGACCTTAATCCCTGTTTAAGTGGCAGGAAAGGCAGTGACTTGAAAAGGTCAGTCACAAAAGTATCCCCGGTGGTCTGAAATATTTCCTATACATGGGCCAAAACCTTCGTGCAATTATGGTGGCCAGTTCAAGATTTAACCAAATTAAAAGGCTGCATGACATGGTGTGTGAAATGCAATAGCACTACACATCTGTGATTCCAAATCATAATTTCTTTTTATGACCATGAACATGGTCACACCGTGTGGAAAAAACATGCAATGGTTGATAAATGTGGTTAATATGATGACGATTATGATACAATATCAGGGCAATCGCATAAAACCCATGCTAGGAACAGAATTGTACCTATAGTATCACAGTAGATATTCTGAATATAGTATTTTAATGATTTTAAGATTGTATTTTTATGTCATTATAAGGTGTGCTGCAAAACTCACAAAAAACTTAAATGGTTAGAATGAGGTTAGTACTGACCGGTCATTGGGTTCGGTGGCCTTTCACAATGTCTAATGGTAATACCATCCAACTCCAGTAAAGCTGTCCATCTGTAAACACTAACTTTCATCATAAAGTTGAGACTGACAAAGTGCACAGAGAGACTGATACACTATAGGGATCCATTCTGATTGCTATTCCTACTCAGTTCTGATGTCCGTCTACCAACATTTCTCTTATATTTCTGGAATGGCAACTTCAGAAAAAAAGGTTGAATGAGCAGCACATATCTGTCCAAATATTGTGTGTATGATGTTTTAATGTCATGTTGATGATTTATCTATTATTATTATCTATTATTTGCTCACATCTGACTGTGCAATGCAGATCATACATCATCTATGCAACATAAAATGAAAAAATAAATCACAGAAACAGACGCAATGTTTATATATATATATATATATATATATATATATATATATAAAAACTTTACGTGTGTGTATACACACACACACACACACACACACACACACACACACACACATTTTTCAAATGACTATTCCCAAAATTTCTAAGAAATGTCCTACAACTGTAGAATCAGAATTGAAAAACATAAGACTATTCTAAGATATAAACATAAATGATTTAATTTAATACAAAATAATAGGCCAAAAAAGGGATAAAGTTCAAAGCCAACCAGCCAAGATGCAAAAATGGAATGATTCTGCAGTTAAGAAAAAAGAAAATGCTGAAATGCAATGGCAGCTACATGCTTACTTTCACTGATAAACACCGAATACAACGAGCCATTTGTTTTGCACAATGCCGGCGGTCTTTGGTTCAGGGGTCACTGGCTCGCTGGCAAGCTCAACACGCTCCCAATGACTCAGACATAAACAAAATTTGACAAATGCTACCGTACAAAACACCCTCTACATATACATGTGAGATGGTATTCAGAAGTGCAGCTGAATAATTGATGCGTTCAGTCTGAAAAGCCTCTGTGTCACAATGCCGTAATCTCCCTGATGCACCACAGCCTCATCGCCCACGTTGTGTCTGCAAGGGGCACGGGCACAAACAAAAATACATAAACCCATTTAATATGCATGTGTACATACAGAACGCATAGATACACATCACTTGTTGTTAAACCAGTCCTTGTTTTGCTGGATAAACAGCTAATCACAAAACTGCGAAAGAGCTAAAAACATATTCACAACGTCTTTCGACTCAAGCTTTCAAAACTCAGTAATTAACTCAAATACATTTAGGCCAAAACATATCTGCCGTAAGTCCAACAAAGCTAAAAGCATGTTTGGCTCATACTAAGGACTTTAAAATAGCCACTTGGATTCAGTCTGTCTTACCCCACCCCCACACCCATAAAAGATAATTTGTTCTGCACAATTTAAAAAAAACACATACACACAATTCACAATTACATGAAATATGAAAAAATGGGCCGATCACATGGGTAAGGAGGCTCTATTACTGTCTGCATAAGTGCTGCCTTCTAAAATGAATAGGTCCTAGCAACGATATATTTACTACCTGCTGGCTTTCTTTTGAGAGGATGGAAATGGGTGATAAGTAGGGATGGGGGGCTGGGGGTGGTTTGCCATCTCACATTGTGTAAGAAATGTTCACGAGCCTTCGGTTTGGGTGTTGGGAAGTTTAACCTAAAACACGTAGCAGTGTGCTGTAGGGTGTTATCCCGAAATAATGGACACCCTCCAACCAGTCAACCAGAGGTGTTACTAGGACGTCATCCCTGGTTTTGCATTTGGATCATATGGGTGGACAAAAATGTTGCTTTTCCTAAATCGAGGATGTAAAACAAGGACAAGGTTTGATTTTGAGAATGGAGGGTAAGAGAGTGACTGAGAGAGTCGCCCGGTCACGCACTGGGCTTTTTTGGTTTCACTCAATTCATCTACAACACCTACATCCACAATAAAACATACTGTTTTATCTGTTTTGCTGTTTTTATGAAGGTAAAAAATACGAGAGGAAAATATTTAAACGCGGGGACAGCGGGAGGGAAGAGTTTTCACTGTATAGGCAGATGATTCCTCTGGGTGGGCAGCTCCCACCCCAGCCTGCCCGTAGACACGCCCCTGCAGTCAATGTAGGGCCTTCCCCTTGGCCCCGCAAAGCAGCAAATAAACACCTTTAGCATCTCCATCCAGAGCTGATTTAACAAAAGAGAGGAAGTCGGAGCGGTGTGAGCTTGCAGGAGTCTCTCCTAAGCAGGCACAGGTGTATTATTACCACACACAGGCAGAGAGGGGAAGAATGAAACAAATACGGAAGGAAGATAATACCATATATCATGCAGGGAGGCGGGTGGAATGTGAAAACAAGCCTTTTACAAGCGAGTGCATGTCTGGCCGGGGATAAGTGGTAGCAACAGTACCTACGTGTACACTGCAACTGTGTCCACCTCCAGAAGACGGCTTGAACATGGACCACAGTGCAGCAGACACAACTTTTCTACCTTCATTTTTTAATCTATATCCCAGTGAATACGATCCAAGTATTCAGATCTACTCAGTAATGTACCTTTTCCTCAGGGTCTCGTCACGGCAAACTCAAGAGGTGAAACAAAAGACAAGCGATTGGTAGCTGAAACAATCCAACGGCCGTAGTGTGGAGGTCTGGAGGAAAGGCCACGATGGGTGAATGAGTGTGGCTTCATCAAAAGTGTGTGAGACCATGCAGTGTTGACACACAGGCTGTGGGCGAGTGCCTGTCATGTTTATCAGACGGGCGCAGAGAGAAGCCACTGCTGACACACGCGCGAGTGCAAACAAGCCCGGAGAGCTTCATCTCCGTAATTGACGCACTAATGGGAGGGGGTGGCGTGGAACCGGACTGAAGATGGACTCGCCCGGATTGGGACTTCAAAGGCCTGCTCGACGCTTATCAACAGAACACGCTCTCATCAGACGCGAGAGGACAGGCCAGATGAAAGGGTGTGCTAATGCACCTCTGCTCCCCCCCCCCCTATCCCCATCCACCCGCCTTCCCTGCTCCATCAGCAGCAGATGTGAGGAGCCAAACCACTGTAGCAAGAAACAGGGAGCGGGACACACACACACACACACACACACACACACACACACACACACACACACACACACACACACACACACACACACACACACACACACACACACACACACACACACACACAGATAGGGGTTATTGAGTCCTTCCTTACCAAAAGTCACCCCCATCTTTAAATAGTGAAGCCCTGAGCAAGACCGATCGCACAGGCAAACTACTAGATGATGAATCTCTTAATGGTCTCAACAAGGATCTGCATATTTGCCTCTAGCAGTTTGATGGGGGAAAACGGGGGGGTATACTCATACCACTATACAGTAGAGTCACAATAATCTGAAATCTCCTGTGAGTCCAAAGCCAGTTTAGTGAGGATGAATGAGGGTAGTGGGGGCTCCCAGGTGACGTGGCCTTTCCCTCCCCTCCGAGCGGCAGGCTGAGATGGAACTGCGATGGGAGAGCTCCAGAGACCTCTATATTTATCTGACACAGTAACAAGCCACTGTCTCACTGCTGCTTGCCAAAACGGCAAGCGCTGCTTTATTGTTCCTTTCCGTCCTGCGACCCCCCCGACCACCCCACCCCCCGTGGTGCTGACTTCGCTTGGCTGTGGCTGAGGGCGGCGAGGATGACCCCGGCAGCGCGTCATCGTGCATGAGTCATCCGCAGCGAGACATGTTCACGACCATGCTCAAAGAACAAGGAATGCAGCACATTCTGTCAGTGTGGCTCAGCAGTGCGGCGTGCTTTCATCTTCCAACGCTGATGGATTCCTCAATAGGTGAGGCCATATTTTAGATGAGGGCCGTACATCGTCCCGGGCCACCCAGATGCTAACAAAGCAGCAACTGGTGACTGCTGTTTTGGAGTGGCCTGTTGGGGCGGCTGGCCAAGGAGCTGCAAGGCTGCCAAGAGAATCCGGCCAAAGGGGCCGGAGGAGGCAGAGGAGCCTTGGCCACCTGTGCCCATTAGACTGGGTGCTGACAACTGCACCGGGCCCTGGGGATCCCACCCAAACAAGCTGAGCGAAAAAGAGGAAGGGGCGGTACTAGAAAGGGTCAAGGTCATTCTTTATTCATTGACGGAGCGCAGCCTAATGACAGACAGTCATTTGAAAAGCAAGGCCAGCCAACATGGTCCTGGATGTTGACAGTTATATGAGAGCTGGTATGAAATGAAAGGGGAATGATCAAGACATTTTTAGATGACGTGTATTGTGCATCCTCAAACAGCGGAACAGGGGATGTTTCAGATAACATCCGAGGCAAGGTTTGTGGTTTATTGGTGGCATTTCAATTAGCTGAGTAACACCATAAGATTTCCTTTGTAATTTTATGGTTCCCTTTCATCTCCTCAGAGCAGATCTGTTCTCCAAAGAACAGATGGTAAAAAGGGCTCCTGGCGAGTTTGGCCTGCTTGATATCTATTTTATAGATATTACTCACATAAAAAGATCAAGCACATGTATACGTGAGGACACATAACACAGCCATTAGAACAATGACGCAACTTAAGCTTGGCTGCTGTACGTCACAGAAATGGTGAAGAATAGCTGAATTGCCCCCATTCAACCTCCCCGGCTACCAGGAAGCTTAAAACAACATCTCACAGACACTGGGCTTCTTAATTGACAATATACCAGCCTGGACGCTCTCCAATTTCAAACATCATGTTCTGACACATACTGACATGCCCCGAGGAAGAAGACAAGCCAAAAAAACAATACACGTTTCACCCATGCGCAGAAGAGGGGAAAAAGATGAACACACACACACACACGTATAATAAACAAATTCAGAACTGAGAGGGAATAACAATTTTTCAGCTTCCCTTCTTAAAGGGAATGCCGGTATTTCTTAATCAAAGACATATTTTTTGATTATTTCTCAATCTCAGTGTCCACAGAACTTGGACACGATTATCCTGGTGCGCAGAAGTCAGCTGAAGCAATTCTTTCCACACTTGATCAATTTAAATGATTCTGATGCCAATCGCTCAGATTGACCCCCAATAATCTCAAATAAGGATTAGGTAAAAAAAAATAATCTTTTCCTTGAAGGGGCCGTTTTGTCTGGAATCCTTTTCCCCCCACTGTGGAATTAGCCTGTGCTCTGAGAGCTTATGAGGAACGACACTTTATCTCTCTGGTATTATCTCAGTGCCAGCCCTGCCAGGAAATGTGTAGCGTCATCCCTGTATACCGCGCACTATGTATAGGAGTCGGCCCTGGGATGGCGGTCGGGTCGACGGCTCGAGGCACGGTTCAGGCGCCAAGGACATGCGCAGGCAGCGTGCGTGGAAGCTCCTCTCTCCGACTTCTGTGAAGAGCGTCACTAACAGGCGGAGATAGGCCTCATCCTTCCTGCCATTTATGGCAGGACTGAGCGGAACCTACCACAGAGCCGGGGGGCGGAGGGGGCACGGCGCAGCGAGAGGAAGTTATAGTATTCACACAGATTTATGAATGAGTGCTGAGAGCAGAAGATGAGTCACAGCTTCCGTGCTGCACGGCCAGAAGGCAGAGGGCCTCCGATCACCAGAGGCACTGGGTGGCTTGAACAGGCATCAGACAGGCTGGCTACACATTACACACACACTGTGCTGCCGCTTACTGTATGACACACACACACACACACACACACACACACACACACACACACACACACACACACACACACACACACACACACACACACACACACACACACACACACACACACACACACACACACACACACACACACACAGTACTCAGTGGGCATGCACACAAACTGGGCACATGTTGGGGAAAATTTGTCAGTGTGGAGGGATGTCAAATGGCACGTGAGAGAGGTAATGGAATGTGTGTATGTGTGAGGGAGAGAGAGAGACAGTCTGTTTGAAGGCTTGCAGTATGTCAAACAAGTCCTATTTTGGTCAATCAAGGCTATGAGAGGAAACCTAGGAAAAGAGGCCAATCTGTCAGCGCCTGAGAGGAGTGCTTTGTAGGCCACGGAGGACAGGAGTCGGATAAACTCACAGGGCCAGCTATCAATAAACAATAAGTCCTGCTGTTCGTGCACCGACAAAAACACACTATATCCAAGTCATCAAAAAGGAACATCGCTGACTGGCAGTCAAATTTCAACTGAACCGAGAAAGACACCGATAGGCGTCGAAAATTAGAAAGAGCTGACACCGAATGTCTTTTCATGAGTCTCGCCGCGCTACGTTCGCTCAGCGATGCAAACAGAATATTTGAAAAAAAAAAAAATTATATATATATATATTTCGGGAAGGAATCAAAACAAATTAAACGGTGAGCGCTAAAAATAATTTCATTACAGCCCAACGCGCTCTCGCCACCCGTGCCCCATGACTCGCAAAGTTCCAAAGGCAACCAATAAAACCAATTGAGCATAAAAAGTATTTGTAACCAAACAGATTTTTTTCCCCCCTCCTCTCAGCTTCTCCAGGGCACAGGATCTGGGTACCCGGTGAAGAAGACTGTGTTTGGAGTGTGAACGTATTAAAACCGGCTACTGAAAGTTACCCAAGAATGACATTTACGAATGTGACCTACATGGGAAGAAAATGCGGTAGAGGCCAACACAGGGAAAGAGAATGAAGGTGGGAGGGAGGGAGGAGGAGGTGTGTTGAAGGAATGTACCAAGACCGTCAAAATGAAAGACATGCACACAAACATCGCCCACACCCACACCCCAACACCGCCCACACACACAGAAAAAAACGATGGTCAAAAACAAATTCGACAACCATTTGTTACTACAACGTTATAAGACTTTTGAGGTATTACCTCAAAAGTGTTTCTCACGGGAGGTGTGAAGCATCGAAGAGCTGTGAAGGGAGGGCAAAGAACCTGTCCCTTCTCCACAACCCCCACCCCCATCCTGCCTGTCGTTCTTTCAGCTTACATAGAACTATATGGCCTGTTGTCACGTTGCTCCCCCCCCCAGACCGCTGTTTAAAAAGACATAAGAGGGAGGGTGCACGCAGGGCTGTCATAAAGGGGGCTTTGTCTAACCTTCTTTAATTTATTTATTTCAAAGGCGCCATGAAGAAGCAACTTTGAGAATCAATAGTCTGCCCTCCTCCAAGGAAAGAACAAAGACAAGTGTGATCTAACAGCGCACCCAAGTGCCAGCGGAGCCGGGGTTAAACAAAAGTGAATCACTGTGTCTCACGTTGATTACGTTCCCCTACACTCACCTCCAAAATCTATTTAATACCCGGGCATTAGTGCTGTGATGCATAGCAGGCCTGTGTGAGGGAAGCCAGATCAGTGTACAGCGAGGCCTCGGCATGCTGGAGACCCAGCACACAGGTGGCCCCTTCTTTTGACTAATTTTCAACCCAGGCCTTATTAAAATGTTGTTTCCCATCCATTTATACCTGTTCGCGGCACAAGCTGTCTGAATGTTTTAGAATTGAGAAACGCTCCGCTGGAGCTTTTTACTGTGATTAAACGCTTTCCAAGGGGACGTAGTAAGTAAAAAAGAAAAACATCGAATACCTAATTACATCCCATGTGTCTTAATGGACATGTTTTTGAGAATGTTTTCTTGTAACAGTAATACCACAATTTATTTAAAGATAAGTGTAATTGCCGCAGTACAGTATGTCCAAAGCATAATATTGGTGGGAGCAGTTGATTAGGAAGCAGCACAACTTCCAGTTTCTAGTCTCGTATGCCAGCAGCGATGTTGCCAAGCTGATTTGTGGAAATGCAAAAGGCAATAAAACCCTGAAATCTGATAAAATGCACATTTTGCAGGTATTCCCTTTGGGTATAACACATAAAGATTGCATGAAAATATGATGAGCTTCCCATTTTCAAAAAGGAGATTTTTCTTTTTTTGGTCTTACTCTCTCCAGTTGGAAAGATCGTGGGTCGGTGATCATCATCACCCTTCAGGACCTCCATACTAATACAGTAAAGTTAAGTTTTAAAGTTCATTTTTTAGAATCTAAAGTATATATACTTATATACTTTAGACTACTGGCACAAATTGTTTATAAGTTTATAAATCGTTTAGTAAACAAATTTGATTTAAACATTACATAAAACATTTAAAAAGAATTGGCGACTTTGTGAGGGTTATTGAATTCACTTCATATTGGCCCATTTTTGAGAGTAATGTCCGGGCTTCCTGTAATGGAAGCTGTCATCAAGGTACAAGGAGGTCCGTGTGGGCGTGATCGCCTTGAAAGTGACCAATCATAAAACGGCCGGCGCCTCCCCTGGTTTCCGCCTCCAAATTGTCAAAAGTCCTGTCAACTCCGGTGCCATTCTTTGCCTCTCGCTTTTGTTTTGCGCTCGCAGCTGCCTGTACAACTCTCGGTTGTTGAATTTGTGCGTGAGGACTTATATCCTGCGAGTGGCGGTTCATATCTGCGAGTGTGAAGTCATATAATGTGCTCATGAGCATGTTTTATCACGCTCACGACAGATGCCAAAAATCTGACGCCAGAGAGGATGAACATGAATGAGTGGTCATTTTCTCAATCGTAAAGCATTCAGCATGGTTGCTGAACGTAAACAGTTATAAATGAGGGGAACGACATTTTAATAAGGCCAGGGTTGATTCAATTGTTGTTTTGTCACGCCCAGTTTCTCCTTTATTGCACAAGTGCGTTCAGCCCTCGAGGATGCGGCAGGGTGAAGAGAGCCAGGCAGGTGATGGATCTGATTATTCCGTCTTTACTGGCGGGGTTGTGGGAGAGCATGTGTGAATAAGTCTGATCAGCACGGGTGCCATCTCTTTGGCACAAACACTGGCACGCTGCCTGAGCCCTGTACAAAATGAAGCAGATCACGACAGAGCGGTGCCGGCCCAGGGTGAAAGAGGAGGCTGTATGGGCATTGAGTCACCGTGCAGGCTGGGCCCACCTCCAACCCGACCACTGCCTCCCGGAAAACACCTAGCTTTTCAAGCGCTGGAAACGGAGCCCTCTCGGCTTCCTGTGCCTCACCACAGCGCTTTGATAAGCCCTGAGGAAGCCATTAAGAATTAAAAAGCAACCGTGTGTGACCTGAAACGAGTCAGGATGAAGTTGGTTAAAAACAAGGAGGAAAAATAACCACCAAATGATTATGTGATGTAGTCCTGCCGTGGCAACGCTGGAGACACACGAGGGTCCACCTCGGCCATGTTGATATCGTCACAAACCAACGTCCAATGTTGGTGTAGCTCCTGCTCACTTCCCACAAACAGTCTTTGTCTGTCCCCAACACACACCAAGGAAGCACGCAGGCTGGACTGCATATTTTCCCCCTCTTTATCCCCTCGGAACTGCAATGACTAAGCCAGCAGGAATTTCTACCTTATATACACACTCACTTAAAGGGATAGACTCATTCCATTCCGATTCACCATACTGTATACAGCACGTACCTTAAGTGTTAATAAATCAAAAGTTTCCACCACCCCAGCATACAATAATTCTTATACAGTGAGATGATCACAACAGTCACTGCACTGATCTCATCAACCAAATGTAGAACCCATTTTGTACTTCGACAAATGCATTGCTTTGTAAAGAAAATCCCTCTTGTGCCAAATTACAAGGTTATGAGCAAATGCTTTCCTGCTAGATCTGACGAACGACACGAGTTCACGTCCATACTTGAAACTCCTGCGTTTTGTTCTTTTTCCTCTTGAGAGGTTACAGTATAGGATTGGCTCAGACAGCCCAACGCTCTGAACCTGCCTGACCCTGCTACGGTGCCGTCTGAAACTTACGCTGAGCTCAGTGCAGAGCACTCCGAGGAGTAATATCAAGTGAGTCTCTGGCATGCAGGGAGTAAACATATTATCAAATGCAAAAGCTCTCCCAGGCCCGAGGAGTGCGGTGCCAACTGCCAAGGCTCCTAAATACTTGGGCTTTGCCGGGTTCAGTACAGGGACACACCGGGTTCATGTTCCGCACGGCAAAGCAGGGTACGTCTCCTTCCTCCAGCTGTCACCTCGCAGCTTACCGTCACCCCACTCACTCAGACGTGCGGATTAAGTGGTGATGGTGATACCCCACTTCTTCAAACCTGTAATGATGTTCCACCATTACAGTCACCTTGTTTGGAAGCCAAAGTCAACCCGGTAAGGAACGTGTCCGCTGCTGCAATCATTTTGTTTAATAATTATCCCAGGTGAGAGTTGACTTTTGTCATATGCAAATGAAATATCAACAAAAACATTCCGTTTGGAACATAGTGCTCCAAAAATAAAACACACGTGCACATATTGGTGAAGGAGCTGGACTCAACCAGAATCCCTGAGAGGTTGAGTGTAAGTTAATATTCTACCACATAAAAGAGAAGCTATCTGAGGACAGGCGAGTGTGAGAGCGTGCCTCTCCGCCGAGTAAAAGAACCTGAGACCGAGACCGAGACCGGCTTTAGAGAGGACAATGTGCCTCCCTGCCTCCCCGCCTGCCCACGAGGGCCTCCGTCCAGTCAGACCTTGGCTCGGCTCCGGGCGCGGAAGACACGTCTGGAACTTCCAGAGACCTGAGGGGCCTATTTGAAGCCGGCCAGAGAGCGCGCCGTCACGGGTCCGACAAGCTCAAAGCAAACAGGAAAATGTCACAGGAACGGGGCTGAGCCAAGCACGCCGGTTGGCGGCCGCCGGAGTGATGAGAGAACGCCTCCAACAAGCAAACAGTCGGGAGATAGCTGGCGGTTGGAGCTGTTAACAGCCCCGATAAGACCAGCAGAGGAGCGCGAGGGAGGAATAAAGAGACAAGAACGCACCATCAGAACAATGAAATAGGACATTGGAGAAGGAAGGAGGGGAGGCGCAAAAGAGAGCGTGGAAAGATGTCTGAAAACACCGTCTATCCGGGAGAATACAAAGAAACCATATAGGGAGATATTGAAAAATAAAATCAAATAAGGGTGGGGGTGTTTTTCGACCCTTCGGGCCTGTGTGTTAGCGAGAGCTCGCCACTGAGCTCGTATACTTGACATTTCTCTGACATTTCCCCTCAGCGCCCCTCCTACCGCATGGATACTCATTTAGGGCCTCTACACGCATCGCTGCCTGCCACTAAAAAGCACCCAGGACCTCTGCTCCAATCTCCACCCCCCACACACGGTCCCTCCCACTCAATTCCATCAAGCCACAAGTGCAGCATTAACCTGGCTTACCCTGACCAACAGTTTCCATTGTATTTATATCCACCTTTGAAGGGGAGAAAAAATCTGCCTCATCTCGACCCCGAGTTTAAAGTTTTATGGTAGTGTCTGCCTCTGCATCTGGTGAGCAAACAACAACATGGAGGGAGCCTGGTTGTGTTTCATGGGGCCGGGAAGGCCCAGAGGCGAGGGTAGTGTACGAGGCAGACAGCACTCCCTCCTCCTGTGCTGTAATTAAAGAGGAGACTGGTCCGTATTGACTAGAAAACCACTGCATGCCCTTGAAGGAACATCTGCACTGAAGGAAAAACAAGGCAATTATGCACAGGGGTGGAGGGGAACGGGGGGTGGGGTCGGAGGTAGACATATCTAGCCTTCAAAGAAAGACGGCGCTAGAAGGAGAGAAGGGAAATTCTCTTCCTGCCACAAGCCCAAAATGTTCAGCGATAGGAGTCTTTACAATTCATTATCACTCTTCAGGAAGATCTACACGATTGGTGACCAGATCACGATTCGGTCATTTACAAAAAAAAAGAAAAAAAAAAAAAAAAAAAAAAGTGTAGTAAGATGTTTTGTAAGAAGGTGTTTTAGTTTTTACGAAAATAACCACCAAGATTTGATTGCCAACCCAACTCTTTAGATATTTGAAGTGCCATCCTTAAGTAATCAGGAGCCACATCCAGGCCAGATTGAACATTTTCTGTGGTCACCACCGGCCACCGGTGGAGTTTTTGGCTTCCTCAGCTAAAAATGCAGACGTTTCCAACGGCAGCTTTGGATCCAGCCATTAAAAAGGGAAGACCCCCATCCATCCTAGGATTTGGTTTGTCTCGGGGGAGAAGGTTTAGCAACTCATGCAAAGTTTTTCTTTTGTTTTTAGTTTTTTCCATGACAACGCTGAATTGAGACTTTTAATCAATGCCGATTCCAGAGGGCCAACCATTTTTGAGCAAGAGGAACTGACAACTTGGCTAGTATACTCAATGGATTCCTCATTCGTTTTTAATATTTACTGTAAATGCAGATTAGAGGTGACTTGACTCACGCGTGTCCGTTACAAGTCTTCCGAAACAAGTGGTCTTCCTCCAGCCCGTCTACTGTTCAGTGTTTCTTGGGGAAATCCATACTTCAAATGAATATCGTCCATTCAGATTTTCCATCTGTTTGTCCTCTCACACTGGCTGTCATAACTATACCTTTTCTAAAAGTGTAAGAGAAAAAAAAGCTGCTGTTTCAATTGTAGTTTGATCATTCACAAACAATAACAACTCAGTTGATTCAGTCAATATTCCTTGTTATCTAAAGGGAAGTGAAGACCTTTGTTGCCATAGCGCCATTGCAATTCCTCCCACGTCTATCTCCTATTTCACACATGTATGGAATTATGATTTATTGAAAAACTGCTGAATCCAACACAGGGTTGATCTGCTTTTATATATACAGTAACCATAACCAACCCCTTGATCTGTCCCACTATAACTGCAGCTACCCTTCATCTTTTCCCCTGGCGGCTGGCATAGCCTTCATCTTCAGCCTTGAGACCTGAAGCATTTACCCTGACCTCTGGTTGTACTGTGTGTGTGTGTGTGTAAGGGTAAATGTATTCGGCTTGCAGGCCTTCATATATACTGTATATTCAACATGGGAGAGGAAAAATATGCTTGCTTTATGCAAATGTGTGTTCATTAGAAAGGAAATGACTTGAATGAAAACCAAAATGACAATGACAAACATTGTCCAGAAATCCTCAAAGGTGCTGCTGTGGTACTGTTTAACCAATAGCGTGTGAGAACAGAGTATGCGTCACCGGATGTCCCACCTTCTCTGTCTCTGAGCCAAAGAAAAGAAGAAATAAGAAAAACCCAATCTCTTATTTCGAACTTTCAAAAGAGTGCGGATGAAAAACTTGCATGATGGCACCGTTCATGGATTATTACAACATTTGGCGTTGGCTACCATGGCACGACAACACAACGTACATAAGGCGTGGCATATCCATCTGTAGACTGCTAGGAGGACTACTTTTAAGAGGCATTTTAAAATGTTTGTCAATCATGTTCGAGTTCAAGGCTCCAGTGAATGAAAGGTTATATCTTATTATCTTATATTTTGCAAATATGTAAAAGTCGGATTATCATATAGACCACATTTTTCCCGCTTATTTTGAGTACTCTCCGCCAACGAGCGTCTTGTATTTGGCCGGGGGTGTTACTGTGCCTGTGTGTGTGAGAAAGACGAAGAGAATGTATGTTGTATTATTGTACAAGTACAGTATAGTATTGTCATGGATATATTTGTAAAGACATGTCCGTGTCAATGCAGCATGCAAACGAAACAATATTAGAAATCATCAGTAGTATTTTTCAATTATAAAGAACACACACGCACCCACAAATAGAAGATTTTGTGTCAAGGATCTCCCCCCCTAAAAAAAAAAAACCCTATGTCATCATAACAGAACGTGCATTAATGCATCAAAAAAAATTGTGGAGTTAAAACGAATATGCATTTATATATATATATATATATATATATATATATACACACACATACACACACACACACACAACCAAGTTGTAGTAGCCTCCTTCCAGTCAAGGTCAACTTTGTCTCCTTCACCAGGCAAATATACGCATGTATTCTTTCAATTCAGACAACAAAAGTAAAGCCAAGCTGATGGAAAGAAAGAAAGAAAGAAAGAAAGAAAGAAAGAAAGAAAGAAAGAAAGCCTCTTTCAAGCGCCATAGCATACAAAAGGAAGGAAAATAAAGAAAACCTCACTAGCGTGGCCTGTTTTCCCACAATGCATCTTGTTATCACAAGCTTATAAACCTGATATGTTTTGTCTCTACTACGATTTACAATGTTCACCTTAATTCTGAATCTGTTCTCAAAGATGATGTATTTCGTGAGAACAACGGGCTAATTACAGTATTCTTTGTAATTTGTAAGATGTCATCATTTATTAATGTTATGTAAGTTATGTAATACAATCAGTGAGGGGATTTTGGGATGTTGTCGATGTTATTCTGATGTCATTTTCACAGAAAATAAGTGAACTTACACACATGACCTACATCCGGTACGAAAGCGCTCATTATTTTCAAAAAGTAATTAAATAGATGCTTTACCGGACTAAAATAGTATAAAAACCATCAAGACCATCGCCCTGTTGCTCTCTGATTTGTTTAAACCTCTGTGTATAAACAGGCTTAGGTATATTACGCAGGCCAGCTAAACCGCCTAATTCACGGGCCAAAATGGCTGACCTACTTGTCTCCCTTTCTAACGCTTCTACTGACGCATTCCTGAGAACCTTAAAATGGTGAGTGCTGTACTAATGACCGATGATAAACCCAACAGCGACGGTGGACTACGCAGGGCTCAATGCCGAGAAGCCTATTAAGATATATCCATATCCCAGCACGTAGCAATTACAAGGCCCTATCCTGAACTGTTTTTGAAAATGCCTGGCCCTGCCTCGGTGCTCAAATTAAACAAGAATGACCCTCCCCAAAGTTCCTCCATATACCCCTTTCCATAAATTGCAAACAGTCCCTAAGGCAAATATTTAACTGACATGGTCCAGACAGGTAGACTAGCTCATTTCTTGGCAGAGAGACTTCAACTCAACTGAGTATGCTTTTCTAATACTCCATGCTGTATATTGCAGCCATCCCTCACTCTACAAATAGCCCGATCTAAGGACAAGGTCTCTCTAATAAACCGCGAGGAAATGTTTGCACTGACCCGTGGACAATTAACTAGCCTGACGGAAATGAAAGAAAAAAAACAAAACAACACTACACGGAGGTGATGGGAGCAGTTCATCTGTAAAGAACCAGAACAAGTTTGAAATGTTTGCGAGGTGGAAAGCCACCTACTCAGATCAGAGGCACATGCTTTTATACCTCGACAGTGCATGGGGATCGCTTTCAACGGCAGATTGATATGAAATGGAGAACAACGGCAAAAAGTCGATTGAATATCCTTGCAAAATGGAAAAAAAGGGCCCTGTGCTTGTGCCCTGGTAACAGATTGGACCCTACCTTTTTGACAATGGTTGGACGTCCAGCAGCGGTAGTCGTAGTTGTCTTTGAACATGGTCCGCCGACAGAGAGGGTTGTCCTCCATGATGCCCGGGCACACGTCCCCGCACTCCTTGGGCTGCTTATTCCCAAAGTTATTGAACTCGGCGTCCATGATCAGCGACCAGTCCACCGAGTCCAGGTAGCAGAGCTCGGGGTTCTTCTCGATCCTGATGGCCCCCCGGGTGATGTTCCTCAGGTTGTACAGGCCCACGTCCTTCAAGCTGGTCATCTCGAAGATCACAAGGGCGTAGTTGTAGAAGAGGTTGCGCCCGCGGATGACACTGAGGTTGGGGAAGAGCGTGCTGAGGCTGTCCAGGCCGGCGACGCGGAACAGCAGCAGGAAGTCGGTGATGACGGTCAGTTTGGGCAGGCTGAGGGAGCGCAGCAGCTCCTGGTTCAGGCTGTTGGTCTTGTCCGAAATGAGGAGGATCTGCAGGTAGCCCTCCACCACCGTGCAGTTCTCCAGGCGCTTGAGCTCGCTGATGTCATTACGAATGTCAATACTGGGGCCACAGACTGAATGAGAGAGAGGGGGGGGGAGAGAGAGAGAGAGAGAGAGATAATTTCATAATTATAATTTAATTTTCAACCTGACAAATCATTCAATGAAGCAATTCAAATAAGGAACTATTTATAACTATAACTTGTTGCCCAAAAAAAACACATAAGTTAAGGACAGAGGGTGCATTTCTCATAGATTTGCGTGTACACTAAATGGCTTACCCTGAGGATATTAATCTAATTACTATGATCACAGAAGCAAACAAAGTACTATTTGTATTGTGACAGAATGCAAACATACAGCAAGCAGCACTCCAAATTAATTCTTGAGGATCGTTGGGCAAAGCTTGCTTCTCTCTGTGATGTGTGGATAGAGTTTGGCAGCTTTTGCTTCACAATAACCGTTCTTTTGTCCCCGTGTTTTCATCTGCTCGGTTAATGGACTCAACTGAGGCAACTCAACCATGTCAGGCGTCCTTTCTCATTGTAATAAAAGGGGAGACAGGCTGGGGCAAATTCTGCTGAATATGTTTTTTCAATCGGAAGAGAGTTTGAAAAAATTGTTTCTGAGTCCAGGGTAAACATTTAAGCCACCGTCTATATTATTCTATTCTGGAAGTCCAAGCCTCTTTCCTTCAAGGATTTTTCCATCGCCGCGTTGGATGAATGCGGCGTTTGAATGAAGCCACTCGCTTGTGCTCCGCACGCAGAAAACAATACAGGGAGCCACAGCGCTCAGGGCCTCTTATGAACACGCAAATATTATTCATTTGAAATTGTATTTTCTTCTAATCCTCTCTGTAAAAGACTAGAAGCGGTATTCTAAAGTAGCGGAGCGGAGAGTGCAGTCAGGTTGGTAAAGTGTTCTGATATGAAATAGCGCGGGAGCCAGGTGGGTAAACCACAACAAAATCCTGTGATGGCGGACCATGTCAACGACTCATAAAACAAAGAGAGCTCCAGGTCATTACAAACACTGGCCTCATAATGTTTTGAAACGCGAGCGGGGAGGTTACGGCGATCGCTTGAGGAGATGCCCTGACACATGAGCTCCTTGGCTAAACCTGTTATGTTCTTAGCAGCGGCTTAGGACGCCCTCGCCGCGAGCGCCACCGTCACGGGGGCATCCCAGGGGGCGGCCATGTTCCCCGCAACACCACGTGATCCTTGTCCAAACGCCTTCCACGTCTGAGGGACGGCGCGAGCGCCTACACCCTCCCTACCGTACCGTACCATCCCTCTCCATGACAATACAAGCAAAGACTGGCGCTGTAACACGGCAGAGGGCCGCGGAGGTCACATGGAGTCAAACGTGACCTCCGCTGCACGCGGGAAAACTGCGTCGACCGGACGCGCACGGACACTCAAAACGTCCCTGGAAGTGAATACCATCCACTTGACTATCTGAGAAAGAGGCCGTTCTTGAAGTTCTTTGTTCACACCCGTCGACCAAAAATAGTAGGCTCATTGTTTACCAGGATGAATGGGCCACATATGGGCCTGTCAGGGTGTTTCACCGCTCCAAATTTAGAAAGGAAACGATTACTTCAGTAGAAAATAGTATTTGCTTTCTCCAATCGACACCAATGCCCCTGGGCACCACTTGTTAGCCATAGAGCTGCATGTCTTCTTTGTTTCATTGAGAATTTTCTCCCAGCTTCTCCGGCAGCCAGCAAGAGGGAGGGGGGAGGAGCCACTCAAATACAAAGACTAATTTGTTTGTTAAGCCCTTTTCCCACTTGCACTGAAAGCTGTAAATCTATTGGCAATGTTCCGTATTGGCGTCATGTGGGAAAAGAAGCCGGTTTCGATGTTCCATGAAAGCGGTTCTGTAAATTTCCCCACTCTTAATCCAAATTTCCCAGAGTCCAAATAAAGCACAAATAGTGGGATTTTACTCATATTTATTTCGTACAAATATTTTTTAAAGGATTTGTTTTTCGAGAAGATAAAAAAAACATTCGGAAAAATGCCGAGTCTGATCCGAGCCGCGGCGCTCGGCCGCCAATTGAGAAACCGAAAAGCTACCAGTCTCTGCGGAGACAGGTCTTTATATTCTGAAACGTGATTGACTCGGACCCTCGGCGTGTCTTTTACAGCTCGGGGTGCGGGGGCATCGGGCACAAGCGCTCGGCTTGCTGCAGGGAGGGAGCGAGTGGACAGGGAGACGGAGAACGGGTGGAGAACGTTCCCGCGGAGGACAGGTTGAAAATGATCGCGCCGGGCGAGCGTTACCGCGCCGGGGGGACGGGGCCTGCGAGAGCCAGGAAACAAACAAAGCCGGTTCAGATTGTACGTTTGCCGCCGACAGATTGTCCAAACCATCGCATCTCCAGCGGACATAACGCACTGACCCCAACCCATTACGTGACGCATCCCTAACAGTCATCTATGTGGGAAAAGACTCCATACGGAACTTTCCGTCAAGGAGGCCAATGTGTGACTACCTTCTGCCTTTGCCGGATATTTTTTATCCAGCAAGGTTGTGGATTCCATGTGGGAAAAGGGGCTTCAGTGAAGAGAAACTCCAGGCCTGACTTCCTGGTGGAGGCATTGATAATAAAATGAGGTGGAGGTGGAGCTGGAGGTGGCTCTGTCTGCTGAATGGGGGAGGGGCACTATCTGAGGCCATCCCAGTGGAGTCACAGACCACAATGAGACACAAATGAAATGGAAATACAACAACCATGGACAGACTTTGCAGTCAAATAATTAACCCATTGTTCGTCGGAGGGAAAGAAAGACTCTGTATTGTGATTCCCATTTGTTCGTATGAGGTATGTTAAGTAGCAGGAATTCTAATCGTTTCCTTGAGGGATCGAAAAGGCATTTGCCTCCAGCGACGCCGTCAAGCATGTCTGCGTCCAGCCGTTGAACGCGCCGTTGGTGGGAGCTATAGCGTCTGAATGGAGATAAAATACAAAACCTTTTTCATAGACACAATTTTTGAGAGCCCAAAAGATGCCAATGTCAACATTAATGGCTGATGCATTATGTGTTTTTCAGCAAGTGTCGTTAAAGAGTGAAACACCCCCCCCCCCCCCAGACCCTGCTGTCCCTCTTTGCTCTTCTCACTACTGAGTAAACAGGCGTATCTCCAGAGCATGATGGGATGGCTCCTGTTTACTATTGATAACCCCTGCCCTGCTCCTCTGTGGCTAAACCATCAAACAAACACACATTTACAAGGGATGCGGAAAAAGTCTGTTTTGTAATGGCCGACAAGTTGGCGCCTGATCCCAGTAAAAACAAAAGGCCTCAATACGAAGGTGAATACAAAAAAAAAAAAAACATAGTTGATGGAAACTGAAAATAACACACAAAATAAACAAATAGATTTATATGACATTATTATTTTTTTAAATAGCCTACATCAATTTCAAACACAACACACAACTGCGGTAACCTGCCTTATTTTAATCAACTATGAAGACAAATCTTATTCAAACCTAAATTGAAATGAAGGTAAATAGTTGACACTTATCCTTACGAACGACAATTTGAGTTGACTATTTGGGTTGTGCCTAACTTGCCAAAACGTCACACACCAAAACACAATTTAAACATGCGTCAAAAGTGATTATTAAGCAACGGTCCGCAGTCAAAGTTCCATGCTGGGACTAGCTTATTTGAAGGTTAAACTTCACATTAATTTGATTATTGACTGTACAAACTAGTTCAACTCGTCCCCATCCTTCAGGCTCTTTTAACACAGACCATTTAATCCCATTAAAATCATTTCACGTGTGTTGCACCTTGATAAGGTTACGATATCTCCTCATGATGTGTCACGATCTAATGGCGATGAAAACATGTGACCTAACGTTTATCAAAATATTAGATGTGAAGTCAAATTGAATAATCATTTAGTTCAATGTTATGAATCACAAAAAGATTATTTTGACTGCACGATGTTCAATGCGTTTCAAAACATGTTTGTTTTACGGGGGCCTGGAAGTCCAATGTGGAATCCTCAAGAACCGTTTGAGAATGAATCACATCGAAACCTCATAAACTTATCACAGCGAATTGAAACTGTTACATCTGAATTATTGGATTCTGTGTTCTGTGAACGTCCTGTTCTGGTGAATTTGTGAACTTCTGGGGAGTTCAAGTCATTATCATGACAATCTGTGAATTTACGTCACACAATCTGCCTGTGGTTTATCACGTTGAACTATATGGTGATTATCTGATCTAATATCTGATTACACGCTGAAATCACTGAAGTTTTAGGACGTATAACTTATACTTCTGACTTCATATCTCACACACGTTAAGGTTTGTGTCGTCTCCATCGAAGTGAACTGAAAAGGAGCAGTTTGCAAGTGTTTCACAACACTCAGATTTGTGCAGGAGGCGTTTTGGTCATACCGTCTCCTCATCATTAGACTATGAAATAATGTATCACAACAATAATGTTATATTTTACGACAATGATGTACCACTAAAAACAAAAAAAAAACCACTATGTATCCACTGCCCTGCCATTCATGTATCACCTATAACGGCATTAAAACACGTGCAACTCTGAGCAGAGGAGCCGGTGGCAGCCGGGCTGCATCGCCTCACACCTGCCGACTCCACTGGCCCTAATCCCTCACATACTGGAAGTCATCTGACCAGCGATCTGGTGGCACACTTCCCCTTAGCGGACCTCACTTCAAACACTCTGGCTCAGATATCACACCCCAAACAGTAACACTATACTCCCCTCCATGACAACTCTCAGACAAAGACTCTCTTTCTCTCTCTCGCATTCTATCGCTCAACTTTGAGAAAGGAAGATACATCAGTGTGTGTGTGTGTGTGTGTGCGTGTGCGTGTGCGTGTGCGTGCGCATTTGCGCGTGCGCCTGCACGTGGAGATTAGGGGGGTACGTAAACACACACATGCCTGCCATCTTTTGCACTTGTTTACTGTCATATTTTAAGCGCCTGGGCTTTCTTAAGAGATTTTCACTCCGCACGCACCTTGCGCTGATGGCCGTTACAAATAGCCAAAGGTTGTGATTGGAATTGTCCTAATTACTAAATGTAAACATCTGAAAACACTTGACGTAAGAGACTATTATTTACTTCGGGGGACGTCCATTCAATAGGCGACCGAATCCAATCCTTGATGAACAGCTTCGCGCTGACAGAGCTACCGCCATCGATTTGAGGAGCTAACAATTGCCATCATCTTTGATCATCAAATTGTACAACACCCCACGGGCTATTAAGCCGACAGCGATATGATGATGTATGTGCAGTTGGCCAGAGGCTGCATATGAGCAGATCCAGTGACAGACCACTTGAAATAAAGTGTTTAATTAAGCATTGTAAACCTCAGCTGGCAGTGCAGCGGGGCCATAGGACAGCGTTTGACTGTGCACTCACAAACTAGCCGGGTGACACACTTTCACATCCGCACACAGGGCCACGCCACTGACTCAGACAGCCTTGGCGGGTCCTGCCGGAGCACGCACGGACACTCTCACACACACACACACACACACACACACACACACACACACACACACACACACACACACACACACACACACACACACACACACACACACACACACACACACACACACACACTCCATAGGACGATGATCACTGGCACTTAACACTAGGGAAACAAGCTCAGATACTGGGATACCATAGTGAGCATCCCCAGGATACCACAGTCCAGCCAGGAAAGGAAGACTTACTGGACACGATGGGGTGGGGAGAGGTTGTAAACAACTTGATCTAGTCACAAGATGGAGTGGAGAAAGTCACATCTGTGTCACTTGGCCCTCCACATTAACTTCTGTAGTTCAGCATTTAGACCGCTTACGAAATGTACAAGGGATGTGCGTGTGTGCGCGCGCGCGCTCGCGCTCGCACGCACTTGGACCATACTCGACTCGACTTTCCTTCACTGCTGTGGCCGTGCCGCTGCCATTTAGCTTTGCAGGAGTAACGTGTCCCCTCATAAATGAGGCGACGCAGAGTGTGCCCGCGCTGGTCCCCCGGCCCCAGAGTTGTCCACGACGTATTTATACCTCACTCCTGAACAGTAATGCTGCCGATTGTTGACCCCAAGTGCGATCGGGGAGCGTCAGCCCAAAACCTTCCAGGCGGTCGAGCGTCTGGCCATACGAACAGCAAAAGCCAATAAAACAGTTCACAAACTCACTAGTCTTCCAATCAACAAACCCATGCCTGTTTCCCCGGCGAGTGTATTTTTGCACGTTCTATTTCCAAACACCGAGTCAGTCTCTCTATCTCTCTCTCCCTCTCTTTCTCTGGGAGTCCTGGAGACTTGTTTGCTGTGTACTTGAAACCCACAGCTTGGAAAGTTTACTGTGGTGAGGGTTAAAAGGGCGCTTAATTACATTTTACTGGTGGAAAGATTATTAAAACAGAGGAAAAAAAACCTGATAAAACAAATCGACCCCTAATGGCGGCTCCGACCGTGTCCTCAATATCTGATGTTTTTGGACTAGATCAAAGTGTGTGTGTGTGTGTGTGTGGGGGGGGGGGGGGGGGGGGGGGGCGGAGCCTTTACATGTTTGCTTTTTTTTACTATTGTACATTGTCTCTGGAGCCCCCCCCCCCTTTTTTTCCTTTACCTTAAAAAGCCTTACATATAAACACCAGAAGAACACCACCCCCACCTCCACCGCTTGTGTTGGAGGGTCTCCGCCTCGCTCAGGGTGGTGGTGCACAGATATGCTGCGCACACAATTCTGCTGAGATCAATGGTTAATAGGCCCGAATTACGCGCCCACCCCCCATTTGAATGCTAATAGAGGTCAGGATCATGCCTCGTTCCCATGTCAAAGTACCTTCACCCTCCCACACCAACTCCAGGCAGATCCAGACTCGTTAATACGGCGTACGGTGGTGACAAACACTAAACTGCACACAAGCAAAGGCTTTTAACACATTCCACACCAGGAACCAATGTTTTATTGGATCAGCAACAGAACTATAACGAGTGCGTCCAGGGTGTGTGTGTGTGTGTGTGTGTGTGTGGGGGGGGGGGGGGGGGGGCTAAACACTGCTTTGGTCGACGTTCACGAGAGAAAAAAAAATAAAAAATCACAATGGAAACGACAATGGGAGAGAAAAATAAACGAGCAGCTGAAGCACAATGGAGACCCATAGAAAGACGGATTGTAGTTCCCTCATTCACCGGTAGCCCCAGGGAAATTTGTTAAATGCCGGCAATGCAATTGCCCAAATGTGTTAACTCGAAACTTACCTGTGGATTTTTTTTCTGTGTTCAAAAGGAAAATAAATAATACTGAGCAGATACTTTCATTAAGGTTAATTGATTACGTCTGATTGACCTACTGATTTTCACGAAAAGACACCGAAGACTGAGATGTTCTGCTAAGGAGTTTTGGGCATATTCACTGAGCATTTTGGGAAATAACTTCATATGTTATATTCAATTCATATAGGAAATAACTCTGAAACACTGGGAATAAAGCACAGCTTGCATATTCTCACTCACTATGCTGTTTTGTTTGCGTTCTTACTTCTTATTCAATGGTATTCAAGGTAGTCCCAGAGTTGATGTCCCACTGGTGACGTGAAAACAATAATCCTCTACCTCCTGCATAAGTACAACTGACACCCAACATGTTGCTCAGCCAGTTGGGCCCAATAGATATATTTAGTCCTGATTGCTATTAACTACAATATATAAGTCAATATGTTTAACATTTTTTTTGAAGGAAGGGGGAAAATATATGCAAAGCAAAATGATTACATTAAAAGATATACTCTATATATATTTTTCCCATGTTTTCAGTATTTAACACCAATTTTATAAAAAGTGATTTATTTATTTTTTTAAGGAAAAAAGAGGAGATTTCTCCCATCTCCACAGTGGGTTAGGGAAATGCAAAATGGCCACATGGTCGTAGTAACCTTCAGCTCTGGTCCGTGGATCCTCAACCTGCTTTTACCACGTCCAGCAGGAGGTCCAGCTCTACACGAGGTAGTTATTCCTTGAGGACATCTACATACACACGCCTTGACGACACGTTTCAAAGTAAAACGTATGTGCACGTCTGTACCCTACCCCAGCCACACAGCTGCCCCCACTTCATTGGGTTTTTTTTTGTTTCTTCCCGGAGATACAATAAGCAGGCCCGACACATTAACTGACAAGGCTCTTTACTCCCTCCCCCGTCAGCATTTCAGTCCACGGGGACCTGCCGCCACTGGCGTTGGAGACAAATATCCCACCCCAAAAACGACGACCACGCTCAGCCCTCCCTGAAGTCACCAACGAAAAGGTGGAGTGGAGGTCGGCGTGCTCCCTGCGACGTCTCCACGGAACACTGTAGCGTTCTACTTTGAGGTTCTTATTATCATCATTATTATTATTATTATTATTATTATACACTGTGGGTGTATTTTGGGGGGGTTTTTTTGTGTACAGTCAACAATTTGGATCAGAATCACATGCGCACGACACGATCCCTCCATACTTACTCTCTCCACGAGTGGACCATATGACGGTAGTCAGGATGGACAGCGTCAGACCCCAAAACAAGCTCCGTCTGTGGGCTCCCATTCCTGCTGCTTCTGCCATGTGGGGGTTTTTGGTTTGTTTTTGGGGTTTTTTGTCCACTCGGAAATAAAAAAATATATATAAATAAAAATAAAAGAAAAGAAAAAGAGGAAAACTGGTCTTCTGCTGCTGCTGCTGCTGCTGGTGGAAAGTGGTCCGTTTCACGAGATTCAGTCCACGCAAAAAAACAATAATAAAATGTAAAAAACAGCGAGAGATTCCGAACTGATGGCAGCGCGTGGAAGGAATCCCTCAAGGGCGAGAGAAAAAAAAGAGACAAATAATAATAATAATAATAATAATAAAAAAACAATAATAATAATAATAACAATAACAATAAAAAATAATCTAGAATCAGTTTGCTATTTTTGCCCGGCACGCATTAATTTCACGTCACGCAAGCCGCTGGTTTCTCTCGATCGATGAGGGTAATAATCCACATCTTCAGGCTCCATCTCTGGAAACGCCGGATTTAAAAAAAAAAAAAAAAAAAAACAACAACAAAAACACACAAAACAAGACGATGAGGAGGGAGAGGGGGGCGAAGAAGGCCCCGCTCTTTAATACAGGACCCGGGTAAATTCCGATGTCGCTCACAACGTTTTCCGTGTGAACGGGGCTGTGCGTGGAAAATAGGTTATAGTCCGCTCGTGGAGGGAGGGAGGGAGGGAGGGGGTTGAGAGAGAGAGAGAGAGAGAAAAACACGTCCACACTCCAGATTACGATGATGATGGTGGCGGCGGCGGCGGTGCAGAGGGTGGTGGCTGGGATAATAATAATATTAATAATAATAATAAATAATTGAGGAAAAAAAAACGAATGAAAATCTTTAGGTTGGTCGACCCCACGCCATCGTCAACCCAAATCCACCGGCGCACGGACTGGTTCCTAAGCCCGGTCTCAGCCCCTTTCCGCCCGCCCGCCCGCCCGCGTCCACCGGGTCTGCGGCTGAGAGAGCGAGAGAGAGGGAGAGAGGGAGAGGGAGGGAGAAATGTGCCACGCAGGAAGAGCGGGTCTCCAGCTGGATGCGGAGTGGGATCGGGAAGCGTCTCAACGTGCGCCGCCCGGGGAGCCGTGTTGTTCCTTTCTCTTTCTTCTTTTTAAGCCCCGGGAACAGGGAGGGAGGGAGGGAGGGAGGGAGGGGGAGGAAAAAACAAAACAAAAACCCCCACGAAGCCTTCCTCCCGTACGAGCACACGCAGGAGTCCTCCGCCTCGCCCTCGGCGTCCACGGTGGAACCGCTGCTGTAAACAAGAGCGGGGCTTCTCCCACGGAGGCACGCGCGCACGCACGCACGCGCACGCACGGGGACGACCGAGGGCCTCCGCGAAAACGCGGCGTGGAGTCCGGGGAGGACGGGTTGGGTTGGGTTGGCGGGTCTGCGACGGACGCGCGTCCGGACCTCACCGGGGGGTGGGGGCGTGGGGAGCGCAGCTCCACGGGGCGGCAGCGCTGGAAGTCGCTGTTTCGGTGGCGTATTCGGGAGGTGGGTGCGAGCTACTGGGCTCGATTTAAACATTTCGATCGCTGTTCCGTCACGTGACGTAAGACGCCCAAACTAGGCGCGTGTAGCGTTGGGACTCGGGCTGCATGTTGCGCAGCCTTTCAATTTCAAAATAAAAGTTCCTGTATTTTTAAATATATATATATATATATATATATTCATTATACTAGACCTTGTGTGACTGTACTTAGTCGCACGACAATAAAAAGCTATTGGACTTTGATATTTAGAAAATCCTCTAACTTCTAATCTGTTATCGCTATAATTCTAGGAATCTCTTGTCTGTCTGTATGCCCGTTTGTCCTTTGATTATCTCGACAACCGCTCATCCGATCCAAAAGATTGAATTTCAATTATTATTATTATTTATTTTAAACAGCTTTTCACTGCGGGACACCCAAAGCAGGTCTGTATAGTACTAGCACCCACGCTGCATGTTGCGCAGCCTTTCAATTTCAAAGAAAAAGTTCCTGTTTTGTACATACGAGCGCGTGTCCGTTCAAAATGTAAGACTTTGAAAGACATTTCGATGGCACGGTTTGACGAAAGGTCAAGGATTCGTTCCCGTGTTCCAAAATGGAAGATGAAGCTGCTGGTTGAAGTCACACACCGGGGAAAGACACTCTTTGTGACTCGGGCGCAGAGCCCTGAACAGCCCTGACCCCCGCTGGTTCGCTGTTTATTCTAAGTTTATTAATATCACACGTGTTGCGTGTCCACATTTCACTCAATTCAACTCTGCACGCCCTCGGGTCCCCAGCAATACACTCGCAAAGTGTGAAGTAGATGGATGGAGGGATGTCGAGATAAACAAAGGACATACATGCATACGGATAGAGATTCCTGCCTTTATAGGTGGACTAGTACATGCCCATTCAAAATGTAAGACTTTCTAAGACATTTTAATGGCACAGTTCAACAAAAAGATGAAACTGCCCGTGCATGCCCGTTCAAAATGGCACCGTTAAACCAAATGTAAGGACAGCTTTGCAAGAAAGAACAATATAACAGGCACCAATTTGGAGGCTCAATAACTTTTCTGTCGCGTCACGTATAGTGCAAGACCCAGACCCTGCACGTTGCACAGCCCCTCACTCTCAAAATAAAAGCTCCTCTTTTTAGATGGTTTTTTTTATGAATTTCAAACGTCCAACAGCTCTTTTGTCACGTGACCCGAGTACACCCAAATTAGATCGAGTACTAGGACATACAGGAACTTTTATTTTGAAATTGAAAGGCTGCGCAGCGTGCAGTCCTCGCGCTATACGCGCCAAGCTTGGGCGTCCGAAGTCACGTGACAGACGCGCGACTAAAAGGTTTAAACCGCTGCGTCCAGCGACCTGGTCGCGCGCGAAACAGCGACGTCCAGCGCTGACGCCGCCCGTGAGGCTGCCCCCCCCCCCCCGCCCCACGCCGGGGACGCGACCCGCCGCTCCCCCTGTGCGGTGCGGTGCGGTGCGGTGCGGTGCGGGCGAATGTTCAACATGTGAACGTCGAAGCAACTTGAGCAGAGCTGGGAAAACCACGCACAGTGACCAGATGACGAGCGATTGCGTGTCTTGATTTAAACCCAGGTGTGGGTTAAATGGGAGACGCTTATGATAATTATTATTATTATTATTATTATTATTATTATTATTATTTTGTTGCTTCTTATTCTTCTTTTGCTTCATGTTTTCATATTTTTTCTCGTCTTCTT
>NC_137201.1:31723862-31881362 GCF_960531495.2 Zeus faber
CTGTCCCCGGGCTGTGCTGCTCTTGTCCCCGGGGTGTGGTGCCCCTGTCCCCGGGCTGTGCTGCTCCTGTCCCCGGGCTGTGCTGCCCCTGTCCCCGGGGTGTGGCGCTGCAGCGTCGAGGTGGGACGATGTCATTTAGTGAGAAATGGAACAGTAACTGAACTGAAAAATACAGCGATAAACAAATATATAGAGATAGTCTGTGGATCACAAAGGAACCACGGAATGCCTGCAAAAAGAAAAACACGCCAATAGAGCGTTCATAAGGTATAGAACTATAGAGGCAGAAAATAAATATAACAAATATTAAACTAAATTAACTAATATTATGAGGATATTTAAGAAGGAATACTGTTGTAAAATATTAGAGGATAACAAAACAGCATTACAGGCATATAGGCTGTGTTCAACAGCATTATGAGAATGGAATGTGGATGGATGTGTCTATCTCCAATATTTATGGGGATAGACATTCAAGTTCAATTTGCCGCAGAGCCGTAGAAGAAATACTGTCAGCAAGTGTAGGAAAAACTTTCATTGATGGTATTGCAAAAACACTAACTCATATATGTAACTTGTCCCTCCAAACTGGTAAATTTCCAAGCAAAATGAAAATTGAAATAGTTATTCCATGATACAAAGCAAGGGATGGACAGCACTCTGCAAGTTACTGGCCTGTTTCTTTGCTTTCCAAATTCGCCAAGGTACTGGAAAAACCTATTAAAAGCTTCGACAATTTCATTGAGAAGCACAATTTGCTGACTGACAGTCCATGGATTTAGAGCAAGCAGATCAACGTCTGTGGTGCTAATTGAATTAATAGACGAGATTACTAATTGTAGAGACAAAATAAAGGTTGTGCGGTGGGAGTACTTATAGAGAGAAAGAAGCTTTTGATGCCATCGATCACGATATATTCCACGGTAAATTGGAAAGGTATGCTATCAGAGTAATTGTGCTGAACTGGTTGAGGAGCTGTTTAAGAAACAGGCACCAATTTGTAAAGATAGGCGAGCACAAATCAACATGCATGGATATTACTTGTGCAGTCCTTCAGGGGTCACTATACACCTGTACATAAAAGATATATGCAGAGTATCAAATGTATTGAAAGTAGTTTTATTAGTGGACGACACTAATATCTTTTATTCTGGGGAGAATCTACAGCAGCTTTTGGAGGTGATCACAACGGAAATGAGTAAATTAAAACATGAACAAATTATCATTAAATTTGAACAAAACAAAGATTGTCTTCTTCTTCTTCTTCTTCTGGATTTGGAAAAGGATTTGGAGTATGTGTAAATGAATTTGTGCAATGGTTTGATATAGAACTCAAAGTCCAAATATAAATTCAAGAAGATGTATAATTAAATAACTTTTAAGAGGTATGGGGATCAGGAAGGTTTGGGAGGATGTACGTTGAGGTAATTGTTTAAGTTATATCTGATTTAAACTGGATATTTGGGTCGTGCTTAATAGCTTGGGGTAGGTGTGTGTGTCAAGCAAGGCTTACATCCATTGTATATACTAGTAGGTTACAAGGGCTTAAGTCGATTCATTGGTTAATTAAACTTTTTTTTTTTCTTTTTTTTTTTGTCGAGAAACAAAACTCAACGTAAAAACCTCAAGGCACCTTCATGACTGTATGATATGATACCATAGAAGTATCATATGTAACCATCATATGCCTTCACATACAAACATGAACCTCATTGCAGTGGTTAAAAAGCACAAAATATCTGTTGTACTTCAACACTTGGATGTATAGAGTATAAAGTATTCATTACGAAGTGCTACATGAAATAAGGGATCATTTGAATGAGGCGCTGGCATCCTTGTTGGTCTATTGATGGATTTAAAAAGCATAATTAGCCTTGTATACTTGTTTGGTTTGTTTCATTTCTTGCATTGGTTGTTATGATTAGTTACCTCCTTCGCTTGCTAGCTACCTTCAAATTTTGAATTTTGGGTCCAGCACCACCGCCAAAACATTTTGACACAAGCAACTAGAACAATGAGGACTTATTTGGAGTCGACCAATGAGGACACCTTCAGAACCGCAACTCATGAATATTCATAGTTTACCTGAACGTGCCCTCGTGTCCGTAATCTCAAAGCAGAGAGTAGTTCTGCATTCTCCCTCGTAAATGGGCCATTCCGAGCTAGTCCCCACTTCCGAGCTAAATTGTTTCCGCAGTAAATTTCTGTTTGATTGGCAAGCTGTGAATTCTGCAAGCTACAAAACGTATGTTAAAACGACACAAGTTTTGCAACAAGACCGTAATGGTACAAAATATAAATTTGATTTTCTGAGGTGGAGTCCTGTAGTGGGGTTTTTTTTTTGCACGGTGTCAAACGATAGAAAGGAATGAGACAACCTACAAGGAGTGGCTTGTACTGTATATATTTTGTATGACAGCCTTAAGATAACACTACAAGTGTGTACTTTGAACATTTCTTTGGCTCTTTTTCTCAGAGGGAACGCTTCCGTCTCCCTCCTCTGCTTGTCCCTTCTCCCGAAACACCATCAGCACATCCCAGGACTGAGGCAGGAGACGGTGAGAGAAGATCAGCTCGGCTAGGCGAGACACCGTGAGGATGCACAGCAGAGAGGACACCGTAGTTAGAGTCCTGTAGGGAAAGTACTGCTGGATGACTCCGTCCTCCTCCCTCCAGCCAGGGTACAAGATCACACAAGGGATCCCAAATGATGGCTCCCCGCTCAGGATGCGCAGGACGAATCCTACTAGGTAGCCGGTGATAGCTCCGTAGATATTAGCCCAGGGGCAGTGAACCACACAGACGAGCTGTGGCATAATGATGCAATAGAGAAGATCTCCGCTCATCACCAACAGGAGAAATATACTCTCGTTAATGAAGGCCAGGCCCGTACCCACCGCTCCTGCCACCATTATGCTTATACGGATCACCCACTGCAACTCTCCCTCCGAGGCCTTCAGAGAAATAGATGTCGGAGAGAACAACATGGGTTCAGAATGGATAAGAAAAGAGAATTTATGCTCAGGGATTAACCAAAAACACACACATTCACACCTTTGTCCCACGCAAGGTCTTGTACAAGTTGTTGGTGAACATAGATGCAGAGGAAAGCAGCATTGAGTCCACCGAGGACATGGCTGCTGCAGCTATGGCGCTGATACCCAGCGCCGACACCCAGAGGGGTGTGAGGTACTGCAGGGCCAGCGGCAGGATCCTTCCTGCTTCCCCACGTTCATAAGGAGGGGGCAAGCCATATTCTGTCTGGTTCCAGTCTGAAAAGGGGGGGGGGGGGGGTGATATGAGAAGCAGATATAAATGGAAAATAATGAAATTGCTAATGTCTGCAGTCTTTGCAGGAAACCTTTAAATAACTAAATCACAACTAAAACTACAGTGCAAATTGTGAGTCGTTAAGTGGATTGGACAGTATGTGTCAACTGTTGCCAGGAGGTCTAGCAATTCTTCAGTATGTGAGTTTTTCAAAGCAATATAAGCACACTAAACAAAATCCAAAACAAACTGTAGGTGCATTGAACAGCAGAATTACTTAAGGTGTCATGAGAACGATCTCAAAAGTCAGGACATATATGCCAAATATGTACAAATTGAATCTTGTCACAGAGGGCGAGACGGACACTTAAGAGGACAGCAGATAAATCCCACAAAGGTACTGCCTCCAAAATCTGGATGAATCAAAAACAACTTCACAAAGACTGTCATTCGGAAACAGCTAGTGTCAAAGGCCAGAGCACAAAACCAGGCGGGAAAAAGGCATAAACACTTCACGGTCCCAAGTTTTTTTTTGCTTTTTGTTATTCTTTTTTATTTTTTTCAGAGCTGATTCCTTGAGAAATCACGAGAGGACAGATGGAAACGGATTCGGAAAAAACAAACTGCATTACCTGTGTTTGATCCACAACCCATGCAGAGTTCGTGTGTATTTGTGCACCAGTGCATTCACACACTTATGCGTACCTGTTGAAGCAGCCACTGCACCAATGAGGATTGGAGGGATTCCCATTGAAAGCACTATGACAGAAGCTGCAAAGCAGGAGACCTGAGCCTGCGTAGCCGAGGCCGCTGAGAGAACCCGCTGGTGTAGAACCTGGTACGCTAGGCTTCCTACAGCCTATACTTGACACACACACACACACACACACACACACACACACACACACACACACACATCGTCGGTCACAAACTGCTTTGGACTTCAGTTTTGCAGGGTTTACACAGGCATATCTAGTAATACACGGTTAAAATCTGACCAATAAAAGTGTCTGATCTGCCCATTTTCCTGCATCCTCCAGCTTTATTTCTCCGATCCACGGGTCATTATTTGACACGTTGTGAAAGGCTGTGTCTGCAATGTCCATGGCTGCAGGGCTGAGCATCAAAAAAGGAATGCAGGTCCACTGAAACAGAAAACGGAGCATAAAACCAGTTTATTATTAAATAAAGCAGGACGCGTGGCGAATGCCAACTTCTGAGTCAAGTCAAGTTTATTTCTATAGCCCTTAATCACACAGTTCCTTATAAATGTGAAGGTTGTGTTTTTGAACGTCAATTTGTGTGGTGCATGGTGTAGAGTCAATGGCGCTGTAGTGGTTAGAGGGACAAACTACGTGTGTGTGTGTGTGTGTGTGTGTGTGTGTGTGTGTGTGTGCGTGTCTGTACCGTCTGACCTGGTGGAAGTCGGCGGGGCTGTTCAATTTATATTTGATCTCTTAAGTCTTTTCGTAAATGAAGACATTCTGTTCTGCGTGTTGAGACCCCGTGGTGGATGCGGCGGTGTATTCCTCCTTACTTTGCGAGATTTGCGTAAGTCATAAGGTACAAAATCTGCGAGTTAGGGTTGCCGCGGTTATCGACATCACCGGTGTAACACGGTGTTCAGGCGTACGCCAATTTCATTCCTTGCCCACCGCCCCCACCCTCTTTTTTGTTTTATTTTATTTAGTTTGAGAAATAAAAGAAAAACACTTCTGACGTTCATCAAATGAAAAAAAAAGATGAATTTGTAGAGTACTAAGTGTGTTGTCAATACTTAGTCGGATGCAACAAAAGTGAAAGTGTCTGCTTGTACACGCAGCAGAGTCGCAGCACTGTGCTTATCATGGGAGGAGAGGGGAGAAGGCTGTAGGAGACTTTAGATCAGGTTTAGATCGGGACCTGTCTCCCTCCATCGTTAACTGGCGCCCATGAATAACGTAACTTCCGTAAATACGTCATTATTGCCCAACACGACACCCAACGTCAATGGCTGCAGCTCTATTTCCACGGACCACACGGTGAGTTATAACAATGATAAGGTTTGGTTTAGAAGCAAACATAGACAGCTATTTTAAAGACACTTCATGTATATGCAGCTTCCTAAATCTAAACATAGCAGGCTTAAAATGAAAAGGGAGAAGGCATTAAATAGTGACGAGCGCATTTCCCGCAGGTATCCTCTTGTAAATGGTTCACAAACAAAGATAACCTAAAAGGTAAGAGTTACACAACAGTCAACAAGAACAGGAATCAGTATCCCCTGGTCTTAACCTCATCCGGTCAAGGGAAAACTAAACCCCTTGGGGGGGGAACCTTGAGATGGGGTCACGGATGGAGGAACCCCGCCTTCCAGGATGACCAGGCTGCAGTGGATGCTATGTGGGAAACATTCATAACATATAATGACAAATCATAGGTGTTGTATATAGGTTGGTCCTGGTGTTTTCCCTCCTTTTCTCAGATTACAACTCTCACTCCTCTCGTCCCTCCGCCCATTTTCCTGTAATTTCACTGATTTCAGTCCCTCGCTGCTTGTTTTGTTTCTTACCATGCCGAAGAAAGTAATGATAAGCTGGAATATGTCAGTGTAAGCAACGGCATACAGCCCCCCCAGCAGCGTGTAGATGACGGCCACAAATGCTGAGACGATGACGGAGACGGAGTAGGATATCCCTAGAATGACCGTGACGGTCCCACCTGGAAGATACAGAGAACATAAATGTGACAAATGCGGAGCGATGCCAATGCTGCAACAAAAGTGTAAATGATCACAAACCCAGAGCAGCAAGGACGGTGGACAGTGTCAAAATATCACTTATCAGGGCGGGAATCAATATCGCTGCAGTGAAGGAGTTGCCATAGCGATGCTGAAATGGATCCAGCATGGTGATGTAGCGCATTGATCTCATGGGTTTGGCAAAAAACAAGCCAGCTGAACAACAGACAAAAAAACCAAGGTGTGTTAATTCATGTTGCCTACTGTAAATATTACTTCAAATATGACTTCCCCTCACCACAGCATTATCCGCTATGGGTCCCTGTTCCCCATTTCTCCAAACAAAACCAATAATAACAGTTTTTTGTATGTATTTAATGTAGACATATTTATTGTCACATAAAGCCCCGCACGTAACTGTACTCAGGGGCACAGTCACTCGTGGGGAATTCAAATATCGCCCACATCACTATAAAGAATCTCAGACATTTCTGCAATGTAGATAAAATAAATTGTTCACTGTAAAATATCTGCTAGGACACATGTGGTTTCTACGGGTCTCGCCCAGTTTTCCTCGAATTCAAGCTTGCATTATTTCTTATTTTGCATATTGCTATATAGTGTATTTCTCTCTGGGCACCGCTTCGTGGCAGCTCACTGCTCCTAGATACGTAACAAACTAGGATGGGTCAAATGCAAAGAACCCATTTCCCCTGGAGAGATGAATAAAGTATATACAATTTAAAAAATAAAGAATTCCCTGGCTGATAGGCATCCTTTGTCCATGACTAGGACTTCTACAGACTGTCATCATCTTCTGAGTATTGAAAATATCACCTCTGTCTCACTTTCCTAGACTAATCAAGTTAAATAATTTAGTTTGTCTTCATTGAGAAACAACAGTACATTTATGTTGGATGGCATAATGTCAACAGCCACAGTTTAAATTAGCCTCTTACCCAAGACAAAGTTGAAGAAATAAGCCACAGGTGTTGTGGCCCAGATGAGGCCGAGATTAGGAGAATAAACAGCCTCAGCACTGCTCAGAATAAAAGCTCCCCCGACCCATGAGGCTGCAGACAGAGGCATGATTTAGTGAAAATGTAATATCACAACTTCAATATATTTCCAAAATCAAATCAATTAAAACTGGAATATACACCGGTGTTAAAAATAAGTTTTAAAAGCACAATCAGTAATATTCTATTCACTCGTTGTGCAAATTGATGGTATGTTTTGAAACCATCATTCAAAAAATAAATAGTTTCTGATCAGATTCGGTTCTGTGAGTGTTAATCCCCTGTCGTGTGTTTATCAAAATTGAATGGAGTATTGAAGTATTGTGGTTGTTACAGCGTTTTTTGAAATGACCACATGGAACTCTCCGGTGACCTTTCAATTTGTTTTGGTTTTTGACCCGTTGTTAGAGATTCAAGCCTGGAGGGCTCAAACCCTATTGTTTTTGTGCTGATTCCCTATTATTATTATTATTATTATTATTATTATTAGTAGTAGTAGTAGTAGTAGTAGTAGTAGAAGTAGTAGTAGTAGTAGTAGTCGTATTAGGGGTTCAGCCCACAGGCAAGATTAGTACGGCAGTACACACAGACATGGTTGAGGTCTTGTTAGAACCAGGATGTTTCATACATGTTGCTGTTCCAGTTTGATCAATATTGATCTACATTTGGAGCAGAAATTTGTGTAAAAACTGTTGTAATTTAATTTGTTTCAGGAGCGGGCTGCTTTGGGACATCATCATCCAACGTTAGATAACTCCAAGCTTCCCTTTCTCGGAAGTCGTTCCCCTTCAGCCACTTGTGAGGACGACACCTAGACAAACAGCTTGAGCCGGAGCTGTGTTTAAAGGAAACTCGGAAAACCAACTTGTGCTGTACAAAACATGTGACACAAACAGCCAAACATACGGAGCAGAGAAACAACCATGTGACACGAACAGCCAGTCATACAGAGCAGAGAAACAACCATGTGACACGGACAGCCAGTCATACAGAGCAGAGAAACAACCATGTGACACGAACAGCCAGTCATACAGAGCAGAGAAACAACCATGTGACACGAACAGCCAGTCATACAGAGCAGAGAAACAACCATGTGACACGAACAGCCAGTCATACAGAGCAGAGAAACAACCATGTGACACGAACAGCCAGTCATACAGAGCAGAGAAACAACCATGTGACACGAACAGCCAGTCATACAGAGCAGAGAAACAACCATGTGACACGAACAGCCAGTCATACAGAGCAGAGAAACAACCATGTGACACGGACAGCCAGTCATACAGAGCAGAGAAACAACCATGTGACAGGAACAGCCAATTGTAAGCAGGAGTGCAGGTGCTTCTTCCTCTGCTCGCTCCATGGCCAAGGCGGTCTCCGGCTGGCAGCGCGCAGCAGGGATGAAGCCCCCCAGAACTGACGCAGCGGGTCTTCCTCAAACGCCAATTTGAACTACAACTCGCCCTCCTCCGTCTCATCCCCGCAAAAGGCGAGTGATTAAAGAGAGAATCCATGAGTTTCATTGACGTCTGGTCTGACATGGTCGGAGAGCGTCCCTCTGTCCACTCCAAACGTCCCCGCATATAATCACAGAACGCGAATTCTGGAACCTCAAATCCCAGAACCTCAGAAACCTGTAATACAGCTTGGACAGATTTACGTTTAAATCGTCGGCGATCGGCGATCGACTCCATCGATAGCGATTGACATAGATGACAAAGTATTTTTTTTTTCTAGAATCTATGTCAGGATTCTAAATATTGCTCACTCTCATCATTCCTTTGTAATCCCTCCCTCCCTACTTCTCATCACTCTCACTCTCCTTCCTCTCTCACTATATGTACAGTATGTCTGACTCTGCAATGTTCTATGTTTATCTTTGTATATATGTCCGTTTTTTTGTGTCAATTTGTAGCCATATAAACTTCCTGCTATACCAGAACAGTAAAATGGAACGTAAAGGAGGAAAACACAGACATATATGGGAAAACATGGGCACGGTAGTATAGTTATTGCCTTGGATGCACCATGCTGCTGCATGGCAAAACTACAAATCCACATCCATCACCCCCTAACTAACCTCAATGACATCCATTAAGTCTGTTAGTTGGAATGTGAGATACATACGTTCCCCAGCTAAATGTAGCAAAATCCCAAAGTCACCTCACCAGGATGATCACCAGCTTCTGTCCACTGCAAGAAACTTAGCTCACTGCATCCGAGAACCTCAAACTCAAAGCTAAATGGGTTAATCAGATATTTTCTGAATGATATAATTCGGAAAAAAAAAGGTCTTTCTTTATTGATCAATAAAAGTCCTGTGTCAGAATAAAACCACGATATCAGAGCGAGGGCGAAAAATATAATAATTAACGGAGTTTTCGGAAAAATCAAATTAACCATAGCTAATATTAATTTTTTTTTACAATATATTTTCAAAACCCTTAGAAAACTCTGATTCAATTATTAAACTTGGAGGGGACAACTACACAGTACTCGATCCAAGTTTAGACTGTTCACAAACCAGAGATAATTATAAGTCCTGGCGTCTGACATTATAAAACAATAAGTGTGCACACAATTCACATAAAAGAGAACACACATAATCCCACAAAAGCTTCTCTAGAATTGACTTTTTTTTGACAAGTAACTTGTCCAAAATCCAACCTATTGTAATCTCGGATCACAGGCCGATTTATTTTAGCCTCATGAATGAAACCAAACCAAACCCTTCTGACGGTTGTGGTTTAACACCTCACTTCTGACGGATGAAGACTTTAACCATTTATTTTCCTGAGAACGGACATCCTTCATTGAACTGAATGCCTCTCCAGAAATATTACCATCATTACTCTGGGAAACTGCAAAGGCAGTTCTGAGAGGTAGTGTTATTTTATTCTCCACTCACAAGAAAAAGAGAGGTCAGGAATGCCAGGATAAACTAGAACAACGATTAAAAGACTTGCACTTCCAACAAGCCCACTCATCCACTGAACAAATCCCAAATGAGATCCAGACAGTTAAATCTCAACCTGATAATGCCATCAATCAAAAGACACAACTCCTCATGCAAAGAACAAGCGTGAATTATTTTGAATTCAGTGACAAATCCAGTACATTCTTGCCAATCAATTGAAACGCGATAGATTATTCACAATTACACTTATCCCAGTAATCAAAGACACACAGGGTAGGATAACACACACTCCGGAAGACATCAATAACATTTTTGCAAACTTTTATGATAAGCTGAGATAATAAATAAGCACTGAGATAATAAATCAAACAATAACTCATTCCTTGATGATATGAACTTCCCTAAACCTTCCATAGGGCAGGCCACCACATTAGATCAACCGCTCACTCTAGAAAAACTCAGGAAAGCTCTCTTCTCTATGCCCAACAATAAATCACCTGGATCAGGTGGCTACCCAGTGGAATTATATAAACACTTCTGGCCACTTATATCTCCATTATTCATCAGAATGCTTACAGAGATTAGGTCAACCTCCACCATGACTCCGCACTCCGTACTGCTCTCATTTCGGTTTTGCTCAAACCCAATATGGATCCAACCCTCACCTCCAGTTATAGACCCATAAGCTTTATTAATTGTGATTTATAGATCATTAGTAAAACACTAACCAACAGAATTGAAAAAGTAATTCAATTTATAATTCAACCAGACAAACAGGCTTTGTCAAGGACAGACACTTATCCAGAAATTGGCGCCATTTATTCATTCTGATCAGCATATCTCAAAGGAACAACTTAAATACTGTTATTGCTTGTTTAGATGCCGAAAAAGCATTTGACAGAGTTAATTGGACTTATCTGTTTTCCACCCTCAACAAATTTGGCTTAGGAGAGTCACTCATTCAATGGATCAGAATCCTGAACAGCTCACCATCTGCTTCGATCATAACCAATGGTTACACTTCACAGCATTTGACTCTACAACATGGCACAAGACAAGGATGTCCGCTCTCCCCTTTACTGTTCCCCACCTTTATTGAACCCCTCACGGCGGCCATCCTTCGAAACAGTAATATAATTGGCACAGGAAACTCTGTTCACAAAATCAGTTTATATGCAGAAGATATTTTGTTATATTTATGTAACCCAATATAATCCCTACCATTAGTGTTCAATCTTATAGCTAACATTTCAGCCATCTTAGACTATTCAATAAACTCGACTAAAACCATGTTCTTACCATTCAGTGGGGAGGACTGCAATGCAGTAACCCAGAAACTTCCCTTAACCATCACAACAGGCAACATTAGATATCTTGGTATTTATCTCCACCAATCTGTCAGATTTGTTTACCCTTAACTTTAGTCCATAGCTCAAAGCCATTGAAGAAAACCTCACTTGATGGAACAACCTACCCATCTCACTAATTGGTAGGATAGCAGCAGTGAAAATGAATATTCTACCAAAAATAAATTATATATTTTCAATGACCCCAGTCCAACCAACGGTACACTGGTTTAATACTCTAGACTCGATAATCAATACACTCTATTGGAAACACAAGAAACCGAGAATTTAACGAGCAACACTACAGAAAAACAAAGACTGTGGAGGCCTAGCAACCCCAAACTTCAGATACTACTATTTAGCGAACCATATTCAATTTATAATTAAATAGATACAACCAGAGCAACAACTGGGCCATGGATGGCAAGACACTGAACAAAAAATGTCAGGATTTACCAATACCTAATCTCCCATTCCTTAACCTCACAACATCCCAATGGTTGCATTTATTAATAGAATACAGCTCAATGGATAAACTATTGACAATATCCAAAAACAAGGTTGATTAATTTAATGAAATATGGGCTACATTTACCACTGACAAAACACAACATATGACATATCACTGTGACCTGTGCGGGGACCTGAGCCCAGCCAGGTGTGCTCGGTGCAGGCTGCCTATGTGGTTTCCTTCGGAGGGCGGAGGACCCGCGTCGTCTGGCTGCCGTGTACCTGTTATTTTGCGCTCTCGTTGCACAGGGCACTCTTCGCTGGAGGGCCCGGCTGTGGATGGGGGGCGGTCTGCCGCCCTCTGCTCTGTGCTCCGCATGTGCGGTGGCCGGGGGCTGATTTGGGGCCTGATGGGGGCGCAGAGCAGCCCAGCATGGCATGACATCCAGGTGTCCTACGCTGAGCACACTCGGCTACGTGGATGTGCGCTCGGGGCTTGCGGCGGGGTTGGACGGCTTTGTGTGGGGTGTTGGTGGGCGTGGGACCCCCGCCTTTGTGCGTGGAGTTTGCGGGCACGGGGGCTCCACCAGCTTGCCTGCAAGGTGTGCGGTTCGGGCAGGGTGTCGGTCTGTCGGTGAGGGACCTGACTCCAGCCCTGTGGTCCATGCCTGGTGTCTACCTGGCCAGGTTCTGTGTCTTGTGCCTGCACGTGGGGCAGGGTTGTATGGTTGTGCCTCTTGGGTGCTCAAGTGCCTCGAGGTTGTATCTCCTTGAGCTCCTGGGACTGGTTTATGCTCCTCTGGGCCTTGCCTGGGTGTTGTGCCCTGGACTTCCCGCTTCTCTGGGGGCTGGGGGGATCTTCTGTAGCTGCAGGGCAGGGCACTCAGGGCTTTCCTGCAGTCGTAGGATGTCTGTACGGCTCAAGGGTCAAGGGTGACTTTGTGGCCTTTTCCACTACTTGGAGACCCTACGATATAATTCCGACCTCATACACCAGAACCAATTGGCGAAAGTCCAGTACACTCACTGATGGACACTTTACACGCACACGCACACGCACACGCGTGTCGATTACGCACATTTGAGAATTTTTTGTATTTTATGAGCTTATAGAGCTTATTGTGCGTAATCACCGGGTGTCATGACATTTCACTGCATAAATGTATGACCGTATGTGTATGTATGTGACAAATAATCTCTTGAACTTGAACTTGAACTTGAACACTTCACACTTCACACGCACACACACACACACACACACACACACACACACACACACCACCAGCACCTGCTTTGAACACACCCCCATCACCCTCCTGGTTGCATCCCTCTCCTTCCCTCCCTCATTTACTGCCATAACTATGACACGTGACCAGTTGCTGTTCCAGTTTTTCTGGACTTAATTAACTCTGTTTTATCGATACATGTTGTTTCTGTGTTGACGTTTTTCCATGTACATGTTTGGATCTATGTTTATTTGTCTCACCCATGGTGGTTCTCTGCCTCTTGGAGTAGTGATCAGTTGTTTATAGGCCCAAACATGATTAAAAGCTCACCACAGAGGGGGGTTGGTGGGGGTCGTCCACAGGACAGAGTTATTGCAGCAGTTGTTAATGATTAAAGAATGAATGAAGAGTTGCATTGCAGGTTAAGAACATAAACTTCACTTCGAGGACACAACTCTGTCCTAGATGCAATGGAACAAATACTCTGTGTGGTATGCTTAGTATGCTGACAGCACAGGTTTAAAAATATATAGATAAAAAAAAAAGTTGTTTTTATTATGTTTGTGAAATAACATGTATTTATTGTGTTTGTTATGTAAAATAATTACCATATTATTGCTGGACAATTGAAATATGTCCGAGTCAGGCGTCAGGCTAAATTCTTGTAGTTTGATGCCGTATTACGGAAAATCTGCAAAATGTAATACGTAACTAACATCACTAATATAGACCCTGTGTATTGATGCCTGCAGCTATATTTATTATTATTATTATTGTTATTGTAATTGTTATTGTTATTGTTATTGTTATTGTTATTGTTATTGTTATTATTATTATTATTAGTCGTTCTTCAGTTTGCACATTTCCTTTGAGATGGCAAATAGCCACATGAAATTTGCCACATGCAGGTATTGTCTCGTGAATGGTTCACAAACAAAGATTATCCAGCTCAAATGTCAACATTTTAACGTTTCAAAAGGCCATAACTCTGCATTGGGGAAAACGCCGGGGGAGACCACGCTCTCAATTTCTCAGACATAATTTAAATGAGTGATGCAAAATCTAGATACATGCACTACAGTGGCTGACAAGGGGTGGATGCCTGTCACGAGTGCTGTTTGGTGAATCCAAATGCAGGACACAACGGAGGCCCAGGAGTAGTTGCAAAGGGTCAAGGGTTTATTGCAAAAAACTGGCTGGGGTCCAAACCAGGAGATCAGTCCGTACAGCTAACAATCTGAAAGGGGCAAGCGAAGGGCTATGTCCAGAATCCAGACGGCTGGGAACTCGGTCAGGACCAGGCAGGCAAGGACACTAGACAGCTGGGTGGAAGAGACTAGACAATCTGACACAGCGAGCGTGAACCGGATCGGTGTATATATAGACAGGCCTAGACTGGCATGTTGTCACAAGGCTATGATGTCACATCCCTTACTGGGGGGAAGCTGATTGGGAGGGGGAGAACTGGAGAGAATACCGAATCTGAAATGGCAGGAGAAATAAACAGAATAACATATGGCAACCTAAGTTGTGATTGGACCTAAGTTGTGACAGAAATATAACCAAACAGGGCCAAACATGGAACACAATAAACTGATAACAAAACATGGCAAAACCAAGACATATTCTTGCAGTCGGATCAATGCAAAAGCCGGCAAATTTCTCCAAAAACTGTGGAGTATCCCTTTTAGAAGTATGACTCTGCTGATCACCTGATGTCGCTGTCCTCTGTTGTCAATGCCCCAAAGGTTTGGATCTTTGGAAGCTTCATATGACTTTGTCTCCCCATCATTATAAAGTCAGATTTTCATGAAACTTGGTATGTATATACAGGCATCCTAGCACTACAAAAAGTCAGAGTGTTGGTGTGGTCTAACACAAAACGGCCACAATTCATTGACCCTTGTCCATAAGTCCAATCCTCCCAAATCTGTATGGCAATATTAGGTAGAGGTATTAAAACATACTGTATGTGCCAGCATATGTTAAAAATGGAATCGTAGGGGGTGCTACAAATGCCAAAACGTGTATCTCTTTATTTAATTAGATATAATATATCTAAATTATAAATATTAACAATTAAATAAATTATTTTTGATATTTATGAAAAATGTGCTGTTATTTCACTTCTAATTATTATGTAATGAATTTATCCCTGAGTATATTTATCCCTGAGGTGTGAAAATATGTTTCCCGGGAAGTTTAACATGTTCTGTATATTGCTTGACAGACCCCATCAATCAATATAAAACATCAAATTATCAGTAATAAATAATAAACTTATTTACCTGCATTGGAATTATGCTACTCTGAAGGTGCTTAATTAAGTCATTTCCTCTTTATGATGTCATGGAAAATTAGTTGGTGTAATGTGGGGAAAGATGTGTGAATGGAGAAATAGATTTACTTGTGAAAATAACTAACATATTTTATTCTGTAATATTTGTGATGCAACTTCATTACTGTGTATAGGAACATTAAAATAAATGGAAATCTTTTGAAAAAGTTGTAAAAAAAACCCATATTATTCACTTTGAATGACAGTTTCTCATATTGTATGTTAATAATGAACTTTAAATAAATTGTTTTTAGCTTGACAAACATGTTGGCAGATTATTGTATTTTATAGACTTAAATGGAATGACTTGTGAAATGAATCAAATTTCACAAAAAAAGGCCATGCTAGTGTGTAGGTTGTTATCGGTACACACTAGCATGGCCTTGGAGTATTTACGTGTGGCCAATCATACAGTTGTTTGTAACTCAAGTTGGATTGAGGCAATCATCATGACAATGGGAAACATGTTCGGGCCACTAACTGGAACGTTCACACCATTTTTTATGTGAATAAATCCAAAGGTTACCAAATGGCAGGATTGGCATGGATTGATTCGATTGATTGATTATATAGCACACAGTAAAGATCAAAGTAAAGAGAGGCATATTTAAACAGAAAATAAGTCTCACCTGTCATGGTGAATATCCCCACCCAGAGTTGAACATTTCGGCCACCGACCATGGTGACCTCACTTTTTCCAGCCTCACATTTCTTTTCCTCTTTTTTGGCTTTCCTTGCTGCCCAGATCCCAACCATAAAAATGACAACATCGAAGAGAACAAATGCCACAATCCCAGGGATATTCATGGCCATCTTTCATTGCATGTTCACAAACCAATGAACCAGTCAAGCTGAAAAAAACAAAAAACATTATCAAAATAAAGTTCCTGCAGCTTTCCCCTATTCCTATTTTGAGTGGGAGCAGCAACTCACTATGCAAACGTATCCATACTATAATGTACATACTTAAGGAAATGAAGTTTTGGAGCCTTTTGACCTTTATTCCACAAAATTTCTGATCAATCATCTCTCTACATTGGGACAAATTTGTTGGTACCCTTACAGCTCATTGAAACAATGCTTCATTCCTCCTGAAAAGTGATGAAATTAAAAGCAATTTTCTCATGTACACCTGCATTCCTTTTTTAGTGTGGTGCATCGTGTGCACCACACTGAACATGGACCAGAAAAAGCAAAGGAGAGAGTTGTCTGAGGAGATCAGAAAGAAAATGATAGACAAGCATTTTAAAGGTAAAGGCTATAAGAGCATCTCCAAGCAACTTGATGTTCCTGGGACTACAGTTGAAAATATCATCAAGAAGTTTGAGGTCCATGGGACTGTAGCCAACCTCCCTGGACACAGCCGCAAGAGGAAAATCGACCCCAGATTGAATAGAAGGATAGTGCGAATGGTAGAAAAAAGGGCCAAGGACACCTTCCAAAGAGGTACAAGCTGAACTTCAAGGTCAAGGTACATCAGTGTCTGATCGCACCATCTGTCGCTGTTTGAGTGACAGTGGGCTCCATGGAAGAAGACCCAGGAGGACTCCACTTTCGAAAGAAAAACATGAAGATGCCAAACTGGAATTTGCTAAAATGGATATTGACAAGCCACAATGCTTCTGGGAGAGTTAAAACTGGACCTTTTTGGCAAGTCACACCAGCTCTATGTTCACAGATGAAAAATTATGCTTTCAAAGAAAAGAACACCATACCTACTGTGAAACCTGGAGGAGGCTCGGTTATGTTTTGGGGCTGCTTTGCTGCGTCTGGCACGCGGTGCCTTGAATCTGTGCAGGGCACAATGAAATCTTGAGACTATCAAGGCATTCTGGAGCTAAACGTACTGCCCGGTGTCAGAAAGCTCTGTCTCAGTCACAGGTCATGGGTCCTCCAACAGAATAATGACCCAAAACACACAGCTAAAAGCACCAAGAATAGATAAGAACAAAACATCGGACTATTCTGAAGTGGCCTTCTATGAGCAATGATCTGAATCCTATGGAACATCTATGGAAAGAGCTGAAACATGCAGCCTGGAGAAGGCACCCTTCAAACCTGAGACAGCTGGAGCAGTTTGCTGAGGAGGAGTGGGCCAAACTACCTGTTGACAGGTGCACAAGTCTCAAAATGCAAAATATTAGGTTAAGGGTCCCATCATTTTTGTCCATGCCATTTTCATTTTATCATGTTGTGTAAAATATTCTGTTGAATCAAAAGCAAAGTCTGATTTCTATTAAATATGGAATAAACAATGATAGATGCCAATTACTTTTGTGAGTTTCACATTATTTCAGAAAAAATTGTGGGTTCTTTTTTTGTCGAAGGGTACCAACAAATTTTTCGAAAGGTACCAACAAATTTGTCCAGGCCATTTTAGAATATAATTGATCACTTTAGCAATAATTGATCTCTTTCTTTGCTTGACTCTATGACATACCAATGCATGCAGGTATACAGTACATGAGAAAATTGCTTTTAATTTCATCACCTTTCAGAGGAATGAAGCATTGTTTCAATTAGATGTAAGGGTACCAAAAAATTTGTCCACGTCTCTATCTTTTTAAATTGCTTGTTTATATATTTCAGTATGTTTGTGGTTCATTTCATATTGAAGATTTTTTTCATATGGATGTGTCAAGGAAAAAATCAATAACATTAAACACACAAATACTGAAGCAGCAGATCACACTGTTACACTTAATCCCCAGCAGCCACAACATCTAGGTGCATCTTCAGTCAGCAGAATCATGAAAAATCGTGTAAGTATATTTAAATATTTTTTTACAGAGGAAAATATTTTACATTGATTATTGATTATATTTCCTTAAATGGCTGTATATCATATTATAAATGTTGCTTTTCATTGTACTCAAATGAAATAAACAAACTAAAATAAATCTATTGATTATTATAATCGATTATTGATTATCATTACACTGGTTTATTACAATATAAAAAAGGAAAGGAATTCAACTTACATCTTGGCCAGCAAAGCAAATGCAAGCACATGCAAAGCATAAATTAAAATCTAAACCGTATACCTAACGACATGCAACTCTGAATTGTTCATCCATTGTGGTCATAAAAACAGTGCAGTAGCCCGCAGCCTGTTAAAGCTGTATCGCCCAATTTATAGTCATCTACAGCTGCTTTTATCTGTATCAAACAGTCATAACGTGCAAATACACATAACTTTATGTCCATGGTTATAGCAAAGATATGTCTTTCTTAAACTTTAACGTGTCTTGTAACAGAATTATCACAATTTTCGCCAAAGAAATCTTTGCAGTTTATATATGTCATATGGCATCTACATGATTATAGGCTATACTAGGGTATTGCTTCTGATGTTTATATGTGTCTAATATTTTTGTTTAAGCCTATATTTGAAAACTACACTATAATTAACATGATTTCTGGATCTGTTGTATATAAAACAAAGAAATGATCTCTTTTGCAATTATCCTTATGACTCTGGATTACTTACGTGCTCTGTGTGATAGATTATAACCAATCCAGTTTTTACCAGTTTAAATAGTTTTAAAGGGGCAATACAACCCATAAAAGGCAGTTTTCCACTTGCAAAAATGTGATTGCTGGGTCTACCTTGTCACTGAATGATTATTCATCCCTCAAAATGACTTTTTTTTTTTCATCAGGGTTATATTTCAAAGATTTAAAGAAGATAAAAACACAATTTGGTAAGTGGAAAACTGCATTGCCAGGATCAGATTGGTCAGTGGGAATGCACAGAGGAGGACATCCTGCCAGGCATGCACCAGATCTACTGTATATGCATGCGCATAGGAAGAGAACCAGTGGGAGGGTGCACCGTGTTGAGGACTCTGAGGCAAAAAAATCTGACTCCGCCTTGCGGTACGGACGCCATATCTCCTCCACCACCTCTGGATGGAATGGCCAAGAGGTTTCTGACTTGAAAGGAAATCCACTGTCTCGTTCTGTGCCCGAAGGAAGGTGTCAGATCTTGTACCCCCCTGGTAGTTCATCTGGAACACTGTAGAAGTATTGGCCATCCTGACTAAGACATGCTTGCCCTCTAGACATGGAAGGAAGTGTACAGGCAAAATCCTCCTTTTCCGCTTCCACAATAACATGTTTGCCAAGCACTATCTGAACAGCATGCACCCTAGGCAAGGATGCGTTATTCCCATAACAAGGAACACCTGTGACCCGCTAGCAGAACACACAGAGACACATAGTTGAAGACAAATCCTTACAAGGACTTCAAGGTTATCAACAAGCGGGCAGTGCATCACTCATATCCAGCAGGACGGGTGAGCTCGACTACAGGCTGCGTCCTGCGATTCGCTCTCTCCCTCTCCGCTCTTTGCAAAGACTAACTCTGTTCCTCTAAAATAAATATACACGCAACAAAGAATTTGTTCACGATCCTTTATTACAGAAATTACCATGACAAACTTGGTGTCAGAAGTGGGATCCCGGAAGATCGTCGGACCGGCGGCAGACAGTGACTGGCCATCCAGGACATCACAAATTAGAGTCCTGCCTTTTACCCAACTGCTTTGAGGACGGGAGGACCGTCTGCTGTTGGACCAGGCCATCTCCGCGGGATCTACACGTCCAAAAACTCCTCCAGTACACGGTAAAAAACTCATGGATCGATTGTGATTTTGAACAAAATTCTGAAATTGTGTCTATTTATAAAATAGAGGACCTTGGGATAATCTGTGGAGGTTAAAGTCCTCTACATACTTACAGTGCAGAGGTTAAAGTCCTCTACAGACTTACGGTGCATGCATGCCGGGCTAGAGCCCCATGAAAACAGAAGTAAAAGTCAGGAGTAAGGAGAAACCAGATTGGGGTTCACCGACCAATATGCGAATGGAAAGTAAACATGGGGACAAATGTATGTGATGTATGGAAGACTGGGTCACGTACGGCGGGTTTCCCGCGAGGGGAAGTTTGAGTATGACCCAGTGGGGAAAGTGGGTGAGAGAATTGCGGAAGAAGACGAGAGATTGAGAAAGAAAAATAAAGTGTCAGTGAAAGATTTAGACAGAATGGATCCATAAACAATGTCTAGCGGTATGGACAAAAGAGGCAGAAGCACGAGCCAGGAGTCAGGAAACAGGGAAAAATAAGAGTTTGAAAGGTGTAAAGTCTGAAAAAGCTGAGCTTGCCACTGATACGCCTGTCCCCCCCCCCCCCCCCCCCCCATTCGAGTCTGACCCAGGGTGATCGTCAGAGACGAAGGGACGACTGGGTGCCCCCATATCCACCACCTTATGTGCAGCCCCGTGCCACCATCAACACCACCCACCACGGCCCCTCCAGAAAGCTTCGCCTCCACGGCCTCTGCGTCCACAACTAAAAGGAGGGACAGAAAAAGGCCAGAGACAAACACGAGTTGGCCTCCCTCCATGCCCACCTCGCCTTGGCATCGCTGAGCACCCCACCTTTCCAGGGACAAGGACGAGGCAGAGGACGAGAGCGCGAACGGAGCTTCGGATGGGGACACGACCGAAGCTACCGAGGACGTGAGGGCCCACCCCCGGCTCGAAGAACACCAAACCAGGGTGACAACGACCGCGACCGCTGTTTTAATGGCGGAAAAAAACGGACATTGGTCCAGGGAATGCCCCGAACCACGTCGACGCCAACAGCGCTACCCCAACCCTTACCAGCACGCCCAGTCGGCCCCGTTCGGATCTGACTGATCTCCTGACGTCACGACGGATGAGGTTTCCACGGGGGGGTAACATACCGACACACACACACACCGCACCTACACTTGCTCCATGCAATGAAGACGCGCTTGACACTGATAGTGCAGTGAAATGTAATGTATAATAATGCATAACATAATGTAATGTAATGTTTAACATAATGTATAACGTGCAAAGTAAATGATAAACCTCTCACCTTTCTGGTGGACTCAGGCGCCACCCATTCTGTTATTCAAAGCAGGGAGATGTGTTTAAAATTAAGCGGCCGCTCCTCATGGTCTACCAGCGCGAGCGGTCAAGCGGTTTTAGAAAATTTCTTTGCCCCTGCCCGTTGCACTTGGCACACGGACGAAGGTGAACGGACCACGAAGCACTCTTTTTTGATATCTGCTTTGTGCCCTATTAACCTAGCGGTTAGAGACCTGATGTGTTCGCTCGGCATCTCCATCACCTCAAGACCCAAAGGGCTGAGGGTTGTGGAGACGCCTACGGATCACATACATGTCTGCCCCGACGCGGTCCCTCCGCTGTACGCCTACCAGTGGTGGACGGGCGCCACCGCTGGCAGCGGACTGTCACGCACCACGGCACCATTTGTCAATCCTAATTCCGATCACATGTCCGCCGAAGATCTCCACTGCACCTCACACATACACCGCGGACCAGACAAAACGTCAACAAACTGATCGCCTCCTCATGTCTGATATCTTTTTCAATTCAGAGCGTTGCGTAGTTTCTATACGCCTCAACCCCGACCAACAGTCGTTGTTTACCGTCCCCGATTCGGCCCCACATGTTTCTATTTCCAAATCTCCACATGAAACATGGCAACACCTGGGCGCCTTTACGTGCCGTTGCGCTCACGCCTCTGACTGGAGGCCAAACGTCACACACCCACAGTGTCTTTTTTCGCGTTTAAACTACCATTTGTCGCGCCGCTCTCCGAACCGTTCAGCTCATGCCAGACGAGGCCGACACCGGTCGTTACCCTTTCCAAACCGCCAACACCTTCCGACATCTCCTCGTTGCTGGCCTCGTTGTGGACAAACGTCAGGGCACCATGACCTCTGTCCTATTACAAAAACATGGCGACGCCCTCAGGCCTGTGGGTTTCTTCTCATGTTTATTAGATCCGGTGGCTCGTGGCCTTCCTCCTTGCCTGCGCGCTGTCGCGGCCTGCGAAAAGGCCGTGCTGGCCACACGCGACTTTGTGGGTTTCGCACCACTCACCCTTTTTGTTCCCCATGCTGTCTCCAACATCTTACAGGAACAAAAATGCTCCCATCTCTCGGCGGCACGCTGGCTCCGGTACCACACAGTCCATACAGTGCGCTGCTGTACCACCCTCAACCTCATTAGTACCCCTCCCTGACGACGGCATGCCACACTCCTGCTCCGCCGAACTCTACCTCATCTGTACACCCCGCCCAGATCTCACTGATGTTCCGCGGACTAACCTTGATTTTGTTTTTTATGTAGATGGATACGCCTTCCGCCACCACGACACCGGCTGCTCTCATGCTGGGTTCGCGGTTGCCGAAGACCATTCTGTTGTCCTCTCCTCCCCCCTCCCTTCTCATTTCTCAGCACAAGCAGCAGAGCTCGTCGCCCTGACCGAGGTGTGCAAATTGGCTGAAGGCCGTTCAGCGACGATCTACAGCGACTCTCGTTACGCTTTTGGTATGATGCATGACTTTGGCGCCCTTTGGAAACACAGACGGTTTTTGAAGTCAGACCGCAAGCCCATCCTGCACCACCACAAAGTGGCGGCCCTTTTGAAGGCCATCCTCCTCCCCCTCTCCATCGCTGTTTGTAAATGCGCCGCACACACTCCCAACACAGATCCCCGTCAAACATGCCACAGTGTCAACAGTGGCGAAAGCTTTACTGACAGATATAATTCCCAGATGGGGAATCCCGGGAAAAACTGTTATCCGACAATGGCAGCCATTTTGTAAACAACGTCCTCACACAGTTGTCGACCCATTTTCAATTTGATTTAAAAACACACTGCAGCTACCACCCACAATCCGGGGATGCTGTAGAACGAACAACACTGACCACCACACACCACACTACCTCAAGGCAGCAGAAGCAAACAACACCATGGAGCGCCGTCCACCCTGGCACCCGTTCCGACTCCCTGGCCTCTGCGGCATTTGCGGCATGCTAATCATTCTGTTTATAATCACTGTAATAATAGTTGCACCTTGGATCTGGTATGATATGCACTCTCACGCTCACGTCACCCCCTTGTTCCGCCCAATTCGCGTTAAGCGCGCCATTTATTCAGGAAACGGACAAACTATGTATGTCACGGGCGTCACAGAGCCTGGCGCGCGGAACCTTACTTTCTCTGCGTCGAACGACACTACCCTCACTGGCGTCATTGTTAACCCCTGTGATTACTTTTCTCATTCATGTTATGACAACAGACTCGCCCTGGGCAGGACGACAATATATATATGTTATACGTGGGTTTTTCACCCTGGAAATGTTCCCCGTCCAGGCAATTGGGGCCCCTGTACAAACTGGGCCCAGGCTGTGTGGAACACAGATCATATCCTCTGGGGTTATACCTTACCCCAAGACCAGTCTGACCTGACCAATCGACTAAAGGTCCAAAAGCTCTCTAATCTTAACGCTACAGTTATGATTAGCCTGTCCAGACCCCAGGTAAACAACTCCGGTTTCTTCGTCATATGCGCCTATGTTTCTGGCACCGATCCATGCGGCTATTTTTGGTTGGAAGTTCGACCCCCGCCCGCTCTTCCTCATCGCCGTATTCCTCATCGCCGTATTCCTCCTCCCCTGACACCACCGCCTTTAATGTGTCCATTATGTGACTCTTGGGCTTATGGAGTATGTCCCACCTGCGTCCCCAGATAACAAGGACTTAGAAATGAACCTCTTGTGGCACCTACTGCGCTCCTGGACTGAGGCCGCAGAAGTTAATAACTCCTGCTACGCCTGCACCCTTTTTTCCCATACAGCGACGTGAGCCCTCCGCGTCCGCCCCGTTCCCCTCACCTCCAATGAATGGTATTGCACCCTCCTTTCACTCACCGATCCCTTAGCGGGCCCAAATAGGTGGTTGCTCGCTAGGCCTAATCTACCTTACCCGTGTTCCCTGTACTCTAATCAGGCGTTACGTGCCCATAACGGCACCACATTCCACTCCTGAGCTGGCACGCTCCTTGAGCCAGTTGCTACCATTCACCCCACCTTCCTTTTGGGTCTCCGTCACGCCCTCTGCATTTCACGACATCGACACCCCACTCGTGTATCTTGGCAACACCACAGGCTGTGCGGTTATCAGAATCAGAAACAGAATCAAAAATACTTTAATAATCCCGGGGGGAAATTACTTTCCTATGATAACAACTTCGGCTTCCGCCCATCCATAATGTCTCGTCCTGTCTCTCGTTCGCCAACTCTTCCCACGGCGTAAACTCTTCCTTTCTCTTCCGTAACGTTTCTGGGAGCGATAATCTCACCTCTACCATGTTGTTCTTGCCCACTGATTGCGGTGCTGGTACGGGTCACGACACCTTGTGGCTTTGCGGCCCTCACCTACATCAGTTCCTTCCCCAGTCTTGGTCTGGCATTTGCGCCCTCGTTAAACTACGTCCCGCCGTTACCATACTGGATAGATTACCTCATACCACGCATTATTATCCCCATTATCACGATCCCGCCACCAACAGCCACCATATCGCCAGACGAGAACTCACGTCAGGTGCTGTAAAATACTTATCCGGAGTCTTCCCCTGATGGGGTGCGGTCAATAATGCCCACAACATGGACGCTCTCGACATGCGTTTAGAGAACCTCAACCCACTTGTCACTGACGGCTTCTCCGCTCTCACTCCCTTTATGACAGCCATGCATAATATGTTCCGACAACACCAAGCTGCCCTCGACATCATCCTAGCTTCCAGTGGCGGCCTCTGTCATGTTATCAGCGATTCATGCTGCACCTATATTCCAGATGCAGCCGGCAATATCTCCCATACGATTACACAGCTTAACTCCCTGCTGCAGATATGAAGGCTGACGACGTCCCTCCCCCCTTGGGATGGGACTGGTGGTCCTGGCTCACAGACGGCGGCTGGCGCCTGTGGCTCCTTCGTGCCGGCGCCATCGCAGTGGTCGGCTTGGGCCTCCTTTTGGTTTTATCTTGTTGTATTGTTCCCCTTGCTCGTTCGGCCATCACTAAACTCGTCTCTTCCGCTTTCGTCTGTCCCTCGACGATCCCTTTTCCCTATCCCTCCCCGACTTCGACTCAGACGACGACATTTCCACAGTTTGCTAGTGACCTCTGTCCCTCTTCCCTTTATGATGGGTTCTCTTAAACCTTTGAGTGTGAGTCCCTGGATGTTCGCGGGTTCGCCGACGGAGGTTTTCTACGTATCTGTCGATTATATGCTTATTTTTTGAGTGTTAATACTTGTTTTTTTAATGTGTTCATCTTTAGCGGTTTTCACCTATTTTGATTGTGCTCATATTTTGCTGTTTTTGAGATTATTTTCTTTCATACTGTTGTCTAAATATAAACAAAAGGAGGGATATGTACAGGCAAAATCCTCCTTTTCCTCTTCCACAATAACATGTTTGCCAAGCACTACCTGAACAGCATGCACCCTAGGCAAGGACGTGTTACTCCCATAACAAGGAACACCTGTGACCCGCTAGCAGAACACACAGAGACACATAGTCGAAGACAAATCCTTACAAGGACTTCAAGGTCATCAACAGACGGGGAAGTGCATCACCCCACCCCGACTGTCTCACACATCGCACCACATAAAAACACACGTACTTCCTATATCCAGCAGGACGGGTGAGCTCGACTACAGGCTGCGTCCTGCGATTCGCTCTCTCCCTTTCCTCTCTTTGCAAAGACTAACTCTGTTCCTCTAAAATAAATATACACGCAGCAAAGTATTTGTTCACAATCCTTCATTACAGAAATTACCTTGATAAAAGCGTTGGAGAGCAAGAACACTGCCCGTAGCATGAAGACATTTATGTGCTCTGACCTCTGAGGACTGTCCCATACACCTCCAACCACCATGTGCTGCCAACAGCCTGACCTTGAAGCGTCCGTGGTCACCACTCCCAACATGAGGGGATCGAGCCCAAGATGATGCCTGCCGACAAATAAGCAATTCTCCTCCACAGCTGCAGGGCTGAAAGGCAGTCTTTCGTCACCTTCACCCTTCTGGCCCTGTGCCGCCACGGGTCCAGCTGAAGGCCATTCAGCCAGATCTGGAAGGGGCACAGTGAGAGGAAACTCAAGGGTATCAGTGCTGCTGCAGCTGCCAGCATGCCCATCATTCTCAAGACACCGAAAGGCCAAGAAGTGCCCCTCTGAAAGTTGAGGAGGAGACAGAGGATGGCCTATACCCGCTGCTGAGATGGGGTGGCAGTCATCGCCTGACTGTCCAGGAGAATGCATATAAGGGTAACCCTCTGTGTGGGCTGGGTGTAGTTGAGCTTTATCTGTGTTGACCGTGAGGCACAGACCAGCAATATAGACTAAACATTTGCACATTCCTGCACAAACTGTACAGCATTATTAAAAAAACAGCCTTATTTTACATATTCTTATATACTCTAATATTTTACTTATTGTTTTACATTTATGTTTCATGTTTGCACCGAACACCAAGATAGTTCCTTGTTCGTGTAAACTTACTTGGCAAAAAGACAATTCTGATTCTGATTCTGATCCTGATATGGACGAGCAAAAGTGACATATCTTGGACTGCGCACCCCAAGATGGGGCACATATTAACCAGTTGGCGAGGTAGGGGAGAACCCTTACCTTACGCCTCTGTATTGGCGACCGGGCTGCTCCAACACATCTTGTGAAGACCCTTGGGCTAAGGATAACCCAAAGGGGAGAACTCAGAACTGATAAGCCTGACCTCTGAAGGCGAATTGTAGGAATTTCCTGTGATGAGGAGCGTTTTGAATGTGGAAATAAGCATCTTTCAGGTTGATGGTCGTAAACCAATCACCTGGGGAGATGGCCCACAGTACGTCCGCCATGCTTAGCATTTGAAATGGCAACACCTTCAAGAGTTGGTTGAGCCTTCTCAGATCAAGGTTTGGGCGAAACCTGCCGTCCTACTCATTAGGAAATAAAGTGAATAAGATCCTTCAAGCATGTGCGTTCGACTGACGACCACGATGGAGGAGGGTGGAAATCTCCTGGCTGACGGCTAGTGAGCTTCTGGGATCTTGGACCGTGGTCCTTTTGACCCCGTTGAAGCCTTGGGGCCAACGTCGTAACTGGAGTGTATACCCCTTGGACATGGTCTCCTTGACCCAAAGGTCTGATGTATAATCCCTCCAGTAATGGAGCTGGTATGGCCCTTGACCTTCTATTTTCACAGTCTCAGCACCTTTTTCCTGCTGCAACGCTTAAAGACGAAACAGTGGCTCTGTCTAACAACTAGACACTTATTTTACCTGTTTTTTAACTTTTTATAAAGGATTACTATCAGCACTAGCTACAGTGGACACTGCTCCCCTCGCTTCCGTAAGCTAAGCTAAGTACGATGCCCCCTCTTCTCCACTGACGAGTTCTACAAACTTCTACAGAAGAGTGCTGGAAACCAAAATCCACTGGTTAGACTATGTGGGAATGACACCACTTTACCATGGACTCAAAACAGTGGACAAGATAATGCTAACACACGGCTTATAAGCACCAACAAGCGACCAAGAAACAAGAGGGCTGTCTACGGGGTAAAAAATGTCCTCCCTGGGACTCTCTCGGTGCTAAGCCTAAGAGTAAATCATTGCCCTGGGAAATGAGAGGACTGAGTAACATGCAGAGAGCCCAGCGTCCTGAGATCTATGACACGACCGGCTGGCCCGCATTATTATCCAGGAATAGCGCCTCTTCAACCCCTGTCCTCGGTAGGACACAACTGTGGACAGCTGCAAAAGGGGAACTAGCAACAAACCTCCCCAGCAACCAAGTGTGCAACTCGAGAACAGATTTGCTCCACTGTTGCAGAACCCTGGACCTCCGAGGACCGAGGACCTGGATAACCTCTCATCTTCACACAGAAAGGTTAACACTAAGAGCCCCTCAGAATTATTGAGCTGAAGAAAGTTTTGTGCCATCTAACGATTGATATCATTGAGACAATCTAGAACAGCAGCTAGGCTGTTTGGGTCACAAGGTCTCAGAGGAAGGTATATCTGGGTGTTGTCTGCATAGCAATGAAAAGACATTGTGTCTTTGGATAATTTGGCCAGGAGGCAGCACATAGATGGAAAATAAAATTGCCCATAAAATGGAACCTTGTTGTACACCACAGGTAATTTTAGCTGTAGAAGATGAGTCGTTACCTATGGAGACTGAGAAGGTTCTTTCCAAAAGTTAGGAATAAAAGGCTACAGGGAAAGCTAATGAGTGGGCCCCAAACTCTAATTGTGGGCCGACTTTTCTGTAAAAGATGTAAGAAGCATGTGCAGTAAGAACACCAAAATACCCTGCTTTCCCAAGGATATGGTGTCTGACACGACAGAAATGATCCAGCATATTGTGGCTGCACATCCAACTGTGAAAACTATCATCGTGCACATAGGGACCAATGATGCTGTAAAACAACAGTCTGAAGTAATGAAACGAGACTTTATTGATCTGTTGAACAGTCAGCTCCTCGAAGGCTGAGGTGTTAATCAGTGGCTCTCTACTGTGCAAAACCAGCCTGAAAGTTTGGCCACTGCTATTAACACAGTACAACTGCAAACCAAAAGCATTTTATCTTAACAGTTACAACGACATAGGCATGCAATGACAATCTAGTAATCTACTTTTTGTCTACCTTTACACATTTGGTTCAAGCCAGTTTATTGTAGAAAGCGGGCTAGGTGGAATTAGCCCAGGAGCAGATTGACACATGTCATGACAGGCCTTCTAACCTGAGTGTGTGTGTGTGTGTGTGTGCTGCTCGTTAGATCAGCTAACGACCAGCCCCTCTGATCCCAATCACCTAGATCCAGGTCAGGTGTGGCTGCTCAGCCCAGACGATCCCCACACCACAGACCCACAGTTGGGGGCTGGTTAAGTGCATCCAAAGCCGGGGGAATTCTTAATCCCAAAGTTTGCCTTAAAAGTGTTGTAGTGCTCCAAGAGAGGCAGCTTTTATGTTTCAGCATATGTATTTGCCATAGGGAGTTTTGAACTGGTAAGGAATTTATGGCGTGGCTGAGGTTCCATACCAGCAGGAGGCATGCATGGCACACCTGTGGCAAACATGAAGACCTGCTCCAGGGTTACCGCATTTTCTGTCATTTTCTCAAAGTACAAAGCATTGGAATTAATTGAGTGCAAATATTATCCACAACAACACTGGGACTTCTCATTATAATTTTTGTTGATAAGATTTGACAATTAAGAGGAAATACACTAACCATCGCAATCAAGAAGGTAGTCCACCTAAAAACTTATTGTTTTGTACTCCTCGACCCTCTTGTGGCTTCCATCTGGACTAAGCTCTGGTTGGAACAGATTTTCGATGTTTGTAGCAGATAACTGGTTATCTAAATGTCAGCGAACAGGGGTCAGGACTGTAAGATGCTGCTGCAGCGCTGTTAAAAACTGCAAGCTGGCAAGTCCATCCTTGAATCTGAAATACAATAATAGGTTGCCTGTAAAGTTAAACCACAGCGCAGTAGCAAGGTAGTCAGTCTGCAGGTCAGTCAGTTTCACAGGTGTTTAGGATGGTGAAGTGCTGTGTTTGTCCAGGTTCACAAACTCTAACTTTAACAATGTAAAATAAAAACAAAATAAAGGCCATGGGCTGGGAGTGCCTACACAAGCACCTGAAAAAAAGTAGTCCTCCAGTGATATAAAGTGGTATTTTTTTCTAGGATGTGTAATAATGAGCCATTGTTTGAGATGAGAGCTAAATTCCTCTAATGCAAAGTTGAATAGGCTCTGACTGAGGTTTGTCTTTATACTAAACAAAAGCTTTGAGTGGGAGAGGAGCCTTACCATAAATGCTTGTAGAAATGTTGACATTTTTTCATGTCTCATCGGGGGCTCCTGTGTTTTTGAGAATTAAGCAGGAGGGAAAATTATTTGGTTTCTTGTCTCGGCAGTTCTTGTCATTGCAGTGCACCAAAATGTTATCAAGTGCTATAAACCTCATATTTTTGGGTGGCTGCCAGGGCAGTGTGCATGGAAGACTTATTTACCAATGCGGTTTCCCATAGTTACCAATGAAAATCATGCAAACCCCCCCACCATTAACATACTCAACTTTTAATGGTTTACTATGCCTCTGTGGTTTGGTACAACTGAAATCAAGGAAAGATCCTACATTGCAAAAAAGTGTTATCTTATCTTAAACCTGACTTGTCACCTTGACATTTCTGAAGATGATTATGGGAATATTGTGGGTGAATTGCCAACCTTGTCAACACACAGACCTTTGACCAAAGCCCGCCATTTCACTTTGGAACCAAAATGAAATTCTGTAATCCAATGACTTCCTCATACAATTAGATAAAGACCGTACTGAACACAGAACCAACTACAGAGGGAAACAGGATCACAAGCTTCTGACAAATTAATTTGGAATGAAATTGAAGACATGGTCTCTAAATCGATCGGCATCAAGGTAGCACATTGTCTGGGCAAGATATAATCACGAGTGTTTCCTCGTGAACCTTGAACCTCAGCGCACCTGCAACGTGGGCACTGCGACTCCGCTGTGGGAAGTGAGACCCAATCACCAGTGGTTATTCGACAGCTCTGAGCAGTCTACTGCGGAAATGACTGTGGTGGATGGGGTGGGTTAAGTAGCCAACCAACCCCCTTCCAACTGGCAGCAGCAGCCCCTGGGGGGTCCGCCGGAGCACCGGGGGAGAAGCAGCGCAGCAACCACCACAGAAAAGCTAGCTGGCAGCTAGCTTCTCCACCCAGCGGGCATCGCCGGGACCATCCAGAAGCCAGATCAACCCCCGCAGCACCTGGGGGGTCTGGTTGAGGACCGGGGGAGAGGTAGCGCAGCAACCACCACAGGTTAACGCTGGCAGCTAGCTTCTCCGCCAGCAGCCACTCCCAGGACAATTCAGCAGCCCAGCAGCCAGGCCACCCCTCCAAGCAGCCCCCGCAGCAGCCAAGTCAGGTCACGCCGTCACCAGCAGCGCAGCAGCCCGAGACCCCATGCTCCAGGAGGGGGCAGCTGTCGACGCCTAGCCTTCGCTCTACAATAAACTGGTGTTAACAAACCCCGTCGTCTGTGTCTCTGAGCCGGAGCTCCCTGAAAACACCACTCGGGTGGCGTATGGTGGCAAATCTGCCACACTTACAAAATCCCAAGTTAAGCCTCGTATGTGTGTGTGTGGTTTAACATGGACTAAGCTATGACATTTTTTTTTTTGGATGATCTGTCCCCGACCGGAGGTGAGCCCGTGTATTTCTCAGTTGCCACCGATGCCTTAAGGAAGGGAAATAGAAAAATATATGTCCAGCGTGTGTGAGATACTTCTGTGTCTGATGGAATGCAGTGCAGGTTACTTGGCTTTTATGAAGACAGTAACAAATGCAAATGGCATACATCAAGCTCTGATAAACTGTCTGGATAATCATAAACTGGATATTAGAAACATGCAGCCTATGCAGCGGATAATGTCAATGTCAACTTTGGAAAACACCACTCCGTTATTGAGCAGTGCCAACAATCACATTCTAAAAGCTAATTGCCCAGCTCACATAGCTCACAACACTTGCAAGCACGCCAGCTGATAATGAATCAATTGTTTTAAAGATCCACAGCCACTTCTCAGTATCTGCTTCTCAGTTAGAGGAGCTATGAGGAGCTCTCCATCACTCACCTGGAGCAGGCTGGGGTGGCCGGTGGCCCTCAAAATGACAGACTGTCAGTATGTCCACAAGTGGGTGGCAGTTTTCCAAAACATAGTGAAAGCCAAATTGATCAACATGTTCAGGATTGTCTCATTTGTCCTCAGTGTGCCAGGCTCAAATGCCCTTGTAGAGAGGATTTTCTCTCCAATGAACGTTAAATGATCAGACTCAAGAAACAGATGCAGCGCAGAGCTGATCAAAAATGAACTTCAGATATGAGCGAACTGTGACTTGTCATGTAAGGACTTCTCTCTGGCTGTGCAAAGGGACAAAGGACTGTTTGAATGAGTCAAGAGCGGCAACAAAAATATCCATGGAAAAGGCTGACTTGGTGAGTCGTGTTCCTATTTTCCTCTTTTGTACTTAAAGTTTTTTGTTTTTTTTGCTGAAAAGGTCCAAATTGTGATTTCTTTGATAATTTATTTTGCGGTTTATTCACATAAGCTTACTTAATGATGCAGTTTTATTAAAGCTATAGACTACATACAATATACACATTTTTTGCCTTTGCCTTTGCCTTTAAGAATATGAGTATACAGTGTATATTTAACACCATAGCGCCGAGTCATTGGACAAAATGTTTTTGTCCCATATTTGGTACTGAGATAGTTGTCCTATTGCTAACACAGTCCTCTTAACCAAAGTTTATTTCTTCAACTGAAGCCAATTTTTTCTGCTTCTGTTCTTTCTGGACCTGATCACCCTGTCAGGGGTTATTTTGCAATAATGACCCGCTGGCTTCACATGATCCCTTTCTTATACATTGCCTGATTGGCAACAAATAACTTAAACGATCCACATTTGGACCGAACTTTTAAAGATGATTTTATTGTAGCATATTGACACACATACTGTATTAATTGCAGCTCTTAAATCATGGACATGGATATCAAAATGAATACAAGAATTCTAACAGGTTTTTATTGTGCCCATATTGGATCAAAGCTGAAATCAATAAGTCTTTGTACTAGTGCGTCGTCTGCCCTGTCGAGTTGTTCTTTTTTGGAAATATGTTTTTGTCTATCTTACCCAGAGTCAGACAAGAAAAGAGGTGGTCAACACAAATTTGATCCGTCAGTCCAGAACGTTGATATTGACGGACTGCATGCTAAGTGTATTAGTTCACTAGGTAATAAATCTCGCATCTTAATGAGGAGTAAAATTAAAAACAGCAGGTGGCCTTCAGGCACAGACAAGTGTCAGAGAATGTAGGAATGTGTAAACACGGAAGGGACGTGTAGTTTGAGTAGATAGTGTAATACACGCCTTTAGAAGATTCTAAAGGCGTGTATTACACATATAGTTTGTTTTCTCAGAGGGAACGCTTTCGTCTCCCTCCTCTGCTTGTCCTTTCTCCCGAAACACCCTCAGCACATCCCAGGACCGAGGCAGGAGACGGTGAGAGAAGATCAGCTCGGCTAGGCGAGACACCGTGAGGATGCACAGCAGAGAGGACACCGTAGTTAGAGTCCTGTAGGGAAAGTACTGCTGAATGACTCCATCCTCCTCCCTCCAGCCAGGGTACAAGATCACACAAGGGATCCCAAATGATGGCTCCCCGCTCAGGATGCGCAGGACGAATCCTACTAGGTAGCCGGTGATAGCTCCGTAGATATTAGCCCAGGGGCAGTGAACCACACAGATGAGCTGTGGAACAACCAAACAGTAGAGAAGGTCTGTGCTCATCAACCAGAGCGCAACCACACTGTCGTCAGCAAAGACCAGGCCTGTCCCAGCGAGGCCGACCAACAGAACACAGAGACGGATCACCCACTGCAGCTCTCGCTCTGACGCCTGCAGAAGGAAAGTCAGGGGACAAAACTGCTGGTTAGCAACCTGCAAATAGTAGAGTTAAAAGTTAGTTAAGACACATACAAACACACACCATTTTCCTCAGAGTGCTTTTGTATATGTTTTGGGTGAACATAGATGCAGAGGAAAGCAGCACTGAGTCCACCGAGGACATGACTGCTGCAGCTATGGAGCTGATACCCAGCGCTGACACCCAGAGGGGTGTGAGGTACTGCAGGGCCAGCGGCAGGATCCTTCCTGCTTCCCCACGTTCATAAGGAGGGGGCAAGCCATATTCTGTCTGGTTCCAGTCTGAAAGACAATGGAGAGATGGTGGACAATGTCTTTCCAGGCAGGAAGATGATCGAGGTTGCAGGACATATATTCGCCAACAGAGTGAAGATAGCCAAAGGAAAATGGAGGTGTAAGGATGCGGCGTTGTCTCAGCGTTGAGTGAGCGTTTGTCTCTGTGCAGGTGAGCACAGAGACAAACGCTTGGTAAAATTAACAATACATTTCAATAAACAACATTGATCCATATTGTGTTTCTGTAATCGATGCATCTGTAAACTGTGTTAGTATGCAGACAATAATTACCATAAAAGCTGATGTTTGCGAGGCTAATGTCGGGCTAGACTCAGCCTCAACACATGGAGACCAGGGCTGCAATAAGGCACTCTTATAGGGCACGGGATAGCCCCGAGAAAAGGAGGAAACATGTAAGAACCAAAGAGTTGTGTGTGCCTGAAGACCATGCTTGTGTACCCTACCTGTTGTGCAAGAGTAATCATGTGTTGGTGCATACCTGCAGAGGCAGCCACCGCACCGATGACCGCTGGAGGGATTCCGACTACAAACGTTATGGCAGCGGCACCGAAGCAGGTGAGCTGAGCCTGAGTGGAGGAGGCAGCAGACAGGATACGCTGGTACAGAGACTGGTACGCCAGTCCTCCTACAGCCTACATCACATAGAGAAGTTGTTAAATGAAACCGTTTGAATGCGAACAAGCACATGCCATAAAACAAACAGGCACACACGGATCTGCACACACGCCCTCTTTGGTGGTGTGATATAATTGAACTGTGTTTCTACTGTCATAATGCTGTAGAACTAAAATGTCAACCACTGGGCCTTTTCTTGTCACAGTCATATCAGTAGTACTAAAACATGTTAGACCTAATTATCTAGGAATAACTGTAAAATTGCAGATGAAGATCTCTTCTTCTCTTGGAATAAATGAAAGCCTGGCCAGGAGCTTGGCTGGCAAATATCCGGATGCTCCAACTCAGAGACTTTTACAAACACACACAAAGACACACACACACACAAAGACACACACACACACACACACACACACACACACACACAGACACACAAAATCTGACCAAAATCAACGCCTCATCTGTCCATTTTCCTGCATCCTCCAGCCTGAGTTCCCCAATCCAGGAGTTATTATTTGACTGGTTGTGAAAGGCTGTGTGAGTGATGTCCCCAGACGCAGGATTGAGAACCAAGAAGGGGATACAGAGCCACTACAAGAGAAAAGGCAATTCCTGTTTAACTGCAGCACATTGGGTACATTCTCAGTCGTTGCTTTCCATGTATCTTACCAGGCCGAAGAGCATGAAGAAGAGCTGGATGACATCTGTGTAGGCAACGGAGTACAGCCCCCCCAGCAGCGTGTAAGTGATCGCCACGGCTGCTGACAGAGTGATGGAAAGGGTGGAGGAAATTCCAAGGATGACACTAATCGTCCCCCCTGGAACACACAGAGAACGCTGAATTTGAGATAATTAACAGAAGGAAACGTCAGATCTGGGCTGCTGTATAAAGATAGAAATTAGTGAGGAGGGGTTAATTGTGTGCAAACCTAGAGCAGAAAGAATGCAGGCCACCCACAAAATATCGGCGACCAGAGCAGGGAACAACAACGCTGTGGTGAAAGGGTTGCCGTAGGAACGCTGAAATGGGTCCAGCATAGTCACGTAACGCTTTGATCTCATGGGTTTGGCGAAGAACAGCCCGGCTGAAGAACAAACAGCAGAACAGGAACAAAATGTGACAAAAAAAAACAAACGAATACTCTTGTTCTGAAATGAAATGTTCTTAAATCAAAGTTTTTATTTTCATCTTTTTTTTCCTGGCTTATTGCCAAAAATTGAACTTCAATTCACCAGCAACCATAACTCTTCATGGGTCTACATAATGTGCCAGTGTACTCATAATGGAACGACTTTTAGGGTAAAAAGACATGTGACAGCATTTTTAGTCGGCATGTCGCGGGGTGTGCAAGCCCCCCAGCGCAAACTATTCACTCCTTCATTTTGCTGCCTGTGCCGTTAACAAATGTTCCAAAAGTTACAGGGTTGGTTTTGTAATGGTTTATCAGTAGGGGGAATTGGAGCCGCATTATTTAATCACTTGGAGTCAACCCGAGTGATTTCATCAGAATGGATTAAATTGAGCTGCAATATGTTGTATAATGGGTCAATCGCAGTCGCAGGACGATGTGGCCGCAAATTCATTTTACCACGGATCGTAGGGTTTTAACAGATGCCAGTCACGAGGAAAAATAAGTTGCCTTTAATTAGTCATCTCAGTTACCCGATTCAGTCATCAAGTCCACCAGGGTGCCCTGCCTAGAGGTAGTTTAATGTATGACTGATGATCCTGGATGGGAAAAATAGTTATGGGATTACATTCCATTCTGTTGCATTTGAAGTCATAGTTCAGTATTGCTTCTCACCCAGTACTAAGTTGCAGAAGTAAGCGGGAGGCCCCACGGCCCAGATGAGACCCAACTTTGGGGAGTAGACCGCCTCAGAGGTGCCCAGTATATACGCCCCACCGACCCAAGTGGCTGCAGGCAAAGGCACATCCCAGAGCACATCCCAGAGCACATCCCAGAGCACAGAGGCAGTTAGATGCAAATGCATTCGTCCAAGACATCTCATCCATTGGCGCGAGCAAACCGGCCTCACCTGTCATGGTGAAGATCCCGACCAGGACGTTGATGTCGCGGCCTCCGACCAGGGTGATCTCGCTCTTGCTGCCCTCGCATTTCTTCTCCTCTTTCTTGGACCTCTTGGATGCCCAGATCCCGATCAGCAGAATGAAAAAATAGAAGCCCACCAGCGCCGCCAGTCCAGGAACATTCACTGCCATTTTCGATTTACTCCATACACATCCAATCCCCAAATATAGCTAGAACGTGTGTGTGTGTGTGTGTGCGTGTGTGTGTGTGTGTGTGTGTGTGTGTGTGTGTGTGTGTGCGTGTGTGTGTGTGTGTCTTTGGTGTGTGTGTGTGTGTGTTTGGTGTGTGTGTGTGTGTGTGTGTGTGTGTGTGTGGGGGGGGGACATTAACACATAAAAAGCTATAGTTAATACACAGAGGTTCACGGTCTTCTGCGGTCTGTTTTAATGACCGGTAGTGGGTGCTGAAGGTCGCTCTGAACCTTCAGGGTGAACAAGTTCGACTGAAAAAACACAAATTGTTAGCCGCAAGAGGAGCGGAGACAACGCGCTCCGTGCACCTCTGAGGGTGGTCCTACACATTATTGTCCCTCAAGAAATGTGAGACCGTACAGAGTCGTCACGTCTTTCCTTCTTTTTCTCCTTTTCCGCTCGACCTGTCACATTCTACACGATGCACATTCTGTAGTGAGTCGTATCAAAGGTCAGAATGTCCATGTTCCTTTTATGGGCATGTCGATGTGAAAATAAAAACCAAAACCAAAATCGAAAATAGAAATACTCACCACAACCGTGCTGTGTCAGTAATGTTCCCGGGTCTGAAAGTGTCACTCCCTCCAGGACGTTTGCATTCCTCTCATCAGCGATGACCTGTGATGCTCTCTCGATCACGGCAGAGCCTTGAGTGCAGCGATACAAAGTCTAAAGATGTTCCCTCCATGAGCCGCCAGACAGTAATGGTCTTTAGTTTTACCGCCGTCGTGTTTACTTTACTATCTCTTTCAGCTGATCATCCGAAGAAGATACGGGCAACCTCCACCCAAACCCTTTCAAGAACTACACCGTGTTGGGAGGAGACAGTGGGTACGACGACACCCGTTCTGCAGTTATTCACAATGTAAAACATTTAAAGGTCATCACTGTCAAAGAGGTTGAGTCCAAAACCAATGACAATTAATTGTACAGGTGTTTTATCGTTTACCAGAGTCCTGGCCGCGTGGTGCGTCTGAACCTGCATGTCTTGTCCTTCACGGAGGAGGAAGGAGCTGAGGGGGAACCGTGGCGGTGAATCAGTAACCAGGAGGATGCGCCTCGCAGTGGTTGAATATACGACCGCAGAAGGAGTGTATTGAAACAGCAAGAAGAACATTTATTACAAAAAGAAAAAAAACAAGGTTGTAATGTTGTCGTGGAACATCAGTTTTCACAGCACACACCAGGGCAGTCTGCAGGCTGGGCAGCTCTGACCTGCGGGAATACTGACTTTAAGACTTGATTGGACTGGGACACCGAAGTGTTACCTACGGTGGCCCTGAAGTGCAAAACACAACACCAAATTACAAATAACAAATAACAAATAACCGACCTGACCACCTCAAACTCAACTTACCTGGGGGCCGCTGGAGGTAGAGTCTGGGTGAGACTCTACCTCTAAACTAACACTAAACTTTGATGTCAAGTAGGGGCCACAAAGAGACCCGTGCCCTAAATTATCCAATCAGCAGCCATCCTTCTCGTAGGGGGCGGAGTTAACGCTGTTGTGTCTTTTGATTTCCTTGTTTTTTTTATTTGCCGTTGTGTTTTGCACCTCAGGGCCACCGTAGCTCGGTAGTTATCAGCGGGGTTTGCGTCACAGTAGTTTTTACTGACCCCACCATGGTACTGGTGTCAAAGTGAGATCTGTGTAAATACACCTGGTGCGTGCGTGCGTGCGTGCGTGCGTGCGTGCGTGCGTGCGTGCGTGCGTGCGTGCGTTCGTGCGTGCGTGCGTGCGTGCGTGCGTGCGTGCGTGCGTGCGTTCGTGCGTGCGTGCGTGCGCGCCTTTGTTCCACAATCCAGAGGCAGGGTCGCTCTGGGGGCTCCGTCTGGATGCATCTCTTCCAATAATAGCAGCAGGTTATTTGTTTACTATTCCTTAACAGCTGAATCATTGATCCTCAACTCGTTTGCTTTGTAAATGAACGTTGTTCTGATAGTGCTGACGGTGCCCGCAACGTGTCACCTTATCTGGGTCTGACCTTTACGCTCTACTAAACCTGTAGGACACCCCTCTGCTAAACAGGAGAGGTCTTCTCTTGATCACAGCGTCAGAGATGCACGGTGCCCATCGGCCGATCAGTTGCTGCATTTCTATTCCACACGATCAACGTACAGAACCAGGAGAAATTCAAGCAAAGAGTCGTATTTATTGTGGGCCGTGTGCACATCCCCGCTTCCTGTTTGACCGCGTGGGAGCGCGCGCGAATCCGCGCATGCGGGTCCGCTCTCATGGGGCGGAGCCGGGCTGCGGGGGCTCGGCGGCGCCGGCTGCTTGTCGGGGGCCGTCCCGCGGCGCCGGCTCCTCGGCCGCGGGTTCGGAGGTGGAGAACGCCCAGTGGTTGTTGCCCTGCTCCGCTCTGTGGGAGTCCAGGAAGGTGTGGGCCGTCACCTCGTACTCACGGCCAAACGGCGTCCTGCGGAAAACACGACTGTTGTCTCCAAACCAGCTGCGGTTGTGTTGTTTTTGTGTTGTTTTTGTGTTGTTTTTGTGTGGTGTTATTTGGCTGTTATTACCAAAGGACTTGATCGTGCAGAACAGCCAGAGCCTGGTTGGTCTTGCGGTGAATGATCAGAACTTTAAAATCTGCCTGTTGAGATTCAGGATCCAGGACAAACATGAGAATCAACCTCGGCTTTTATCAGGTTTGTTAGAGCTTTGCAGGGAACTCAAAGGGTTTGCTGTGTTAGGACTGCATTACTGTTATCACTGCCATATTTTTATATTTTAATTATATTTTTGTTCAATTGTAGATCTTTATTGTGTATTTAGTGCCTATTACTTGTTTTTATTTTGTTTAATATTTAATATTTTTCATTGTTTATATTTTGTGAGCGTGCTCTGACTTACTGACTCCACCTTTCTCACCTCATCTCATTTAACCTTATGTTAGTTTATGAGGTGTAAGACTTTTTAAGATCAAATGAAGCCTAAACTGCATCCAATCTAAGAATGTTTCTAAGTATATTTCAAAGTATGTTTCAAATTATGTTTCTAAGTAAGTTCAAAGGGTCCAAGTACATGAACTGCATCAGAGCTGTTTTAAGGGCCACGGTCGAGACGGACTCACGGGAACAGGAAGGCCCTCGTGTTCGAGCCTCTGCTGGGGGTCAAAGTGCACGACCTTCCACCACGACAGAAAAGAAGGATCCCCGTGCAGGCTGACTTCCTGGAGGCGGGACTTCTTCGCACACTGAGGCCGTGAAAAGAAACACAGGACAAAGGGAACGTGCGTGAGATTTGAGACGAGGTTGAGGACGCTTACGTCGTGGTGGTCGCCCATCACCACATAAACACATCCATTGTTCCCTCATTTAGAAAGTGAAGTGATAAGAGGAGGACGACCTTGTAGAAGGACTGCAGGTCGCTGGCCAAACACAGCTGGAGCACAAGGTAGAAATAAACACAAACAAATAGGTTACACATTCAGGACATCAATGACTCCACAACAAGTGCATGACGTTTTAAGAGCACTGTGTGTGTGTGTGTGTGTGTGTGTGTTCATGTGTATGTGTCTGTGTTCATGTGTCTGTGTGTGTGTGTGTGTGTGTGTGTGTGTGTGTGTTCATGTGTGTGTGTCTGTGTTCGTGTGTGTGTGTCTGTGTTCGTGTGTGTGTGTGTGTGTGTGTGTGTGTGTTCATGTGTGTGTGTTCATGTGCGTGTGTCTGTGTTCGTATGTGTGTGTGTGTGTGTGTGTGTGTGTGTGTGTGTGTGTCTGTGTGTGTGTGTGTGTGCTCATGTGTCTGTGTGTGTGTGTGTGTGTGCTCATGTCTCTGTGTGTGTGTGTGTATGTGTGTGTGTGTTCATGTGTGGGTGTCTGTGCTCGTGTGTGTGTGTGTGTCTGTGTGTGTTCATGTGTCTGTGTGTGTGCTCATGTGTCTGTGTGTGTGTGTGTGTGTGTGTGTGTGTGTGTGTGTGTGTGTGTGTGTGTGTCTGTGTGTGTGTGTGTGTGTCTGTGTGTGTTCATGTGTCTGTGTGTGTGCTCATGTGTCTGTGTGTGTGTGTGTGTGTGTGTGTGTGTGTGTCTGTGTGTGTTCATGTGTCTGTGTGTGTGCTCATGTGTCTGTGTGTGTGTGTGTGTGTGTGTGTGTGTCTGTGTGTGTTCATGTGTCTGTGTGTGTGCTCATGTGTCTGTGTGTGTGTGTGTGTGCTCATGTAACTGTGTGTGTGTGTGTGTGTGTGTGTGTGTGTGTGTGTGTGTGTGTGTGTGTGCTCATGTCTGTGTGTGTGTGTGTGTGTGTGTGTGTGCTCATGTCTGTGTGTGTGTATGTGTGTTCATGTGTGGCTGTCTGTGCTCGTGTGTGTGTGTGTGTGTGTTCATGTGTGTGTGTGTGTGTGTGTGTGTGCTCATGTGTCTGTGTGTGTGTGTGTGTGTGTGTGTGTGTGTCTGTGTGTGTTCATGTGTCTGTGTGTGTGCTCATGTGTCTGTGTGTGTGTGTGTGTGTGTGTGTGTGTGTGTGTGTGTGTGTGTGTGTGTGTGTGTGCTCATGTCTGTGTGTGTGTGTTTGTGTGTGTGTGTGCTCATGTCTGTGTGTGTGTGTGTGTGTTCATGTGTGTGTGTGCGTGTTCGTGTGTGTGTGTGTGTGTGTGCGCACGCCGTGGAGTCACTCACTTCCCCCGCAAAACCCCTGGTTGTTCTCAGGGTGAAGCTCTGCTCGTAATGCAGCGCTGATCCCGCTGGGCTGCCGTCCACACTGTGCGCACACAACAAGCGGTTTGTCAAGAAGCTTCCATTTCACCGTGACGATCAGAGGTCCTCAACATTCGGGTCGCAACCCCACATGGGGACACTTAATAAGCACAAAGATTTTCGGGACGTTTCTGAGACCCTGAGACATTTCTAGACTGATGAATTGATTTTCGATTGATGTGTTTTGGATTTTGTTTTTTTATGTAGATAAGTGGGGTTGGAACCATTTGGAGCACATTCCATGCTCTATGATACAACAATCAAGTAAAAGTAGTCAATGAAAATTCATATTAAACAGTTGCCAATATGCAATGTGGAATATCTATACTTTGACCAGTAATGAGTTTTGTACTTGGTTTAGTTTATTATTTTTTCAAATTAATTAATGATATTTTTTGTATATTATTTAGTGATTTATCTATCTTCTTTTTTTAAATGGTAAGCATTATCTTTTTTTTAGGCCACTCATCTGTCTGCACTACAGTGCGCCAAATTCAAATTCAAAACCATGAAAAATTCTACGTATATGAAAATGGACTTATAAACAAATGAGCAGATTCTGATCCTGATGAAATGAGTGATTGTTGTACTGTATGCTCTTTCTACTCTTTGGTACAACAACAAATGATGAGGAAACATGAGACCGTGGAGAACTGCACATGGACATGTATTTAGGACTGAAGATTACAATGGCGTATGCGTGGAACACAAGGGTCAAAAGGGACAAACCCGGGCGGCCAATACACAGGTGACACTGGCACCAAAATAATAATAATAAAATGAAAAAAAGTAGAAAGATTCTCACACTCTCGTATTACTGTTGTGACTGTAATTGTGGGACCTAAAACTGGGTTCACAGGCCAAAAAAATAATTATTTAGAATTCCTGGCATAGATAGCATGATGCTGGTGTGTGCGCGCGCGTGTGTGTGTGTGTGTGTGTGTGTGTGTGTGTGTGCGTGGGGGCGTGTGTGTGTGCACCTGGTGATGATGAACGCTGTGCGCGTGCAGGCTCTCACGCTTCCTCCTGCACTGACTTGGCACGGAGCTCTAATCACAGGTTCGGCGTCTTTGGTCAAACCGTCGATGTCGGCGTTGATGCTGATGACGCTGCACTCGCTGGCGGGACCCGCCACGTTCAGCAGCATCACAACGTCCCCGAAGTGCACTCTGCCGTCCTGCGACGGAGTCAGAGACACCTGCAGAGCAACACGCACACACACACACACAAAAGCACTTCTTTGAAAGATTCATGGCGAGCCGCTGTATGGGCAGGGTTGTGGCACAGGACAGTCCCAGAGATGGAGTCCTTGACAGCAGTTCTTTCATGATTCCCTCACTCTCAACCAACCAACCAACTCTTCTTCTTCGTTGATGCCTGAATATATTTAACATGTGATCGAAACAGCCAATTATTAAATAGAAAGGAAAATGACTCAATATGACTTAATTTGATGTTTTTTACCTGCAACTGTACTTTAATATAGTACAGGTGGATAGTTAATTATTTACATAAAAAATAAATATATATTTATGATCATATGTTTATTTTTTATATGTAAATATGTAAATAATTAACTATCCATTTTCCAATAGATTTTAAAACATTTTGAATCTTGAATCTTATACACTACCATTCATGATACTAGCTACACTTGATTGATTGATTTATTGATTGATTGATTGAAAATGAATAAAAAAGAACATCTAAGGAAATATTTAGTAATATATGGGCACTAAATTAAAAAAACAAAATAATTAATACATGGATACATTAATAAATACATGTTTTAAAAGGAGCAGGAAGAAGTAAATACATATTTTTCTCATACCTATATTCTATACACTAGATAGATAGATAGACAGACAGACAGACAGACAGACAGAAAGACTGATATTCAGACAGACAGACAGACAGACTGATAGACAGACAGACAGACAGACAGACAGACAGACAGACAGATAGATACTTTGTTCATGCCCAGAGGGAATATGCAGTAAAATTCACCGTTAACTGTACACAATAACAAATATTGCAGGAAAGTGGAAAATTAACCTGAATATTATAATGTCGCTCTTAACTCAAAATATTCATTGTTACGCACACAAACACGAGCACTGACACAGCACTGCTGACGTCACCTGACAGCAGATAGCGTGCGTTTACGGTCGGATGACGTCACAGGTGATGACGACAAACTCTGTCTGACTTACCTGTTTAAGGATGTTTTCCTTCAGGAGGCCACTTTTCTGAACAGTGAGCTCTCCCCTCTCCCTCCTCCCTAAATATTCTCTCAGATTTTCCTGAAATTCACGCACCCACGCACGCACACACACACACACACACACACACACACACACACACACACACACACACACACAAATCTTGAAAACAAGATGTGTTGTGATAAAATGCAGATTTTTAAATCATAAAAGTCAGTAAATCATTATGCAGAATATGCTTGTATAAAATATTTAAAGATTAAGTTTAAACGAGTGTGTATTCAGGTCGGACACACACGCACACACACGCACACACACACACACACACACACACACGCACACACACGCACACACACCATTTGAACGCACCTCTTCCAAGTAACATTCCTCGATCCAGTTTCCCTGTCTCACGTTTGAAGAGTAACTTCTCTTGTAGGCCATGACGCCAAACCCAAGTTTATTTAACCACCAAACCCCCGACGACGTCCTCCCACGTCAGCCACCGCGTGTCCGCGTACGCGCAGTGTTGTGGTTTCCATGGCAACGGACCGCGTCGTGTTGTTGTGGTTCCGCCCCCCAGTGCCGCCAGGGGGCAGTCTAACACCGTCATTTCTCACAGCGGCCTTCGTTCGTCGTATTTGCTCGATTTCTGCTTCCACAACCGCCGACCACCCGCTGACAAGCCACAGTCCACGAGGGACGCACGCACACACACACACACACACACACACACACACACACAGTATACAGCAGTGTAGTAGGTGGGTGGTGAGCGGCCGCATTTGTAAGGAAGTTGAAGTTCCTGTGGTGGGAGCCCTTTGAGCAGCATGGGGATGTGAACAGGGTTGATTCGGGAGCAGGGGCCGCCTGTCAATAACTTTATGAAGACCTTAATGCCGCAGAGGCAGACTGCTGTAATGGTGCGGCGCGCGGAGGAAGAATGGGCATGTGTGTAAGGAAGCCAGAGATCGTGACGGGATCAGGGGAGGGCAGGGCTATGGGACAGGGAATGTGAAACGGCCTGAAGCACGATCCGCATGATGCAGGCGGGTGGGAGGAGCGAGGCCGGCGACGGCCACGTGTCGGGAGGCGGCGACGGGGGTGGAGTGGCCGGGGAGTCCGTTGGAGATCATGGCAGAAAACGGGAGGATGGGAGTGGAGGTGGACCTGGGAGTCTGGAGCCAAGCGGCTGGATTTCTGAAGCGTGAAGCGAGGATGAGCGACGGAAACGTAATGAAATGAAATGAAATGAAAGCCGGGAGTGTGAGCGGCACGCGAGGTGAAGAGATCCAGGCGAGGCGGTGCAGGCATTGCTTGATGTCCAGGGAACGGGAACATCCTTTGTTGATGATTTAGGACCACGACTGTTGTCGCTTTAAATGAGGGTGGTTCTTGCGGGACCACCGGTGACCCCCGCGGGCACGCTGCAATGACTGTGGAGGAAAGCTCATGGAGGGCGGATGAAGGAGCTTTGGTGTTCAAAGGAGGCAAATTCCCCGGAGCCGCTCGGATGAAAACCATCTACTGCCCTGGAAACCTGGTGGTAGGGCGGCGCCCCTGGACAGCTGAACGTCTTCAGGTTGAGTGATGGTGTCTTCGTCAAAGAAGGTGATGGGGGCGACGGAGGGAACGGATGAGGCTGAGGCGAGGAGGTTGGAGATGAAGGATCGTCTGTGGAGCGTTATGCGGAGAGCGTAGTTCAAGTGACCGAGTAGGGAAAGGAGTTGACGTTTGGTGCAACAAGAAATGATAAGATAATGGGATAAAAACAGTGATGCAGTGTAATTTCTCTTTTGGCAAGGAAGCCTGGGAAGAGATGGGATCTAGTCTGATGCCGAGGAACTCCACAGAGGTGGAGGGTCCTTCTGTCCGCTCCAGTGCGAGTGGTGCTCCAAGCTCATTGAAGACTGAAAGGATGCCACGACCGGGAGGAGATGATGACGGCGCCAAACGAACCAGATGGGAGTTTGTAGTTGTTGATCAGGATCCAGCACAATGCTTCCGGAGAGTAAATCAAAAAGTTTTGGGCTGCTCCTGCAAGTAATAGTTGCCTCCCCAAAGGACCCCAAAAGTTGGGACAGAGAGGCAGTACTTTAAAGGTATTGGTGATAGGAATGCAGCTGTTAATGCCAGGAATATTTGGGCCGTGTGGAGATGAGAGGTCGATGATGAGCCGTCTCTTACCGGTGTATTTGCTAGCGGCGATCCGGATGGTGCTAATGCCAAAGAGTGGGAAGGGAGGCGGCTGGAAGGGTCTGATCATGAAACCCTCCTTAACCTCCTTCTCTAACAAACTGTCGACGACTTTGTGCTCGCTGGTGTCTGACTGGAGGTTGGAGCAGGTGTGGGAGGCGAATGGGATGACTTTTTGTGGGTGGAGGGCACAGGTGAAGCCTTGGATGAGAAATGTGAGGAATGCGGTGTCTCGTGGTGCTGGAGAGCGGTGGCCAGCGCTGGTATGTTGATGCGTGTCTTGAGGTGCTGCAAGAGGCCTCGTCATGTTGTCTTTTTGGGGTTGTGGGGACACACCGAGCGCGAGAAGAAAAGATGGGGGGGGGGGCTGTATCCCAGCCCCTGGCCCCTTAAAACATGATGCGGTAGGCGCAGGAGTCTCCAATCTGGCAGAAACGGATCAGCGATGCAGCAGTGATGCGGCAGCGACACGGCGGCGATACGGCAGCAGTGCGCATAGTAGTGGCAGCGATGCGGTAATGAAGCGCCAGCTGTGCGCATGGTAGTGGCAGCGATGCGGTCATGAAGCGCCAGCGGTGCGCATGGTAGTGGCAGCGATGCATTAATGAAGCGCCAGCGGTGCGCATGGTAGTGGCAGCCATGCGGTAATGAAGCGCCAGCGATGCCCATGGTAGTAGCAGCGATGCGGTAATGAAGCGCCAGCACCGCGCATGGTAGTGGCAGCGATGCGGTAATGAAGCGCCAGCGATGCCCATGGTAGTAGCAGCCATGCGGTAATGAAGCGCCAGCGATGCCCATGGTAGTAGCAGCCATGCGGTAATGAAGCGCCAGCGGTGCGCATGGTAGTGGCATTGCATTAAGCGATGCGGTAATGAAGCGCCATTACCGCGCATCGTAGTGGCAGCGATGCAGTAATGAAGCGCCAGCGGTGCGCATGGTAGTGGCAGCGATGCGGTAATGAAACGCCAGCGATGCGGTAATGAACCGCCAGCGATGCGCATGGTAGTAGCAGCGATGCGGTACTGAAGCACCAGCGATGCGCATGGTAGCTGCAGCGATGTGGTAGTGATGCATCAGCGATGCGCATGGTAGTAGCAGCAAGGCGACAGCGATGCACATGGTAGTAGCAGCGAGGCGACAGCGATGCGCATGGTAGTAGCAGCGATGTGGTAGTGATGCATCAGCGATGCACATTGTAGTAGCAGCGAGGCAACAGCGATGCACATGGTAGTAGCAGCGAGGCGACAGCGATGCGCATGGTAGTGGCAGCGATGCGGTACTGAAGCACCAGCGATGCGCATGGTAGCTGCAGCGATGTGGTAGTGATGCATCAGCGATGCGCATGGTAGTAGCAGAGAGGCGACAGCGAGGCGGCAGCGATGCGCAAGGTTGCGGCAGCCATGTGGTAGTGACACGCCAGCGATGTGGTAGTGGTGTGGAAATGGTGAAAAAGCTGCTTCTTGGTGTCAGGATGGTTTTGACGCAAATTGTACTTGTTCCTATTGAAGACCTTTCTGAAGACTGGTGCTGATTTGTTTCGCCTGCTAATGACAAATGCACTCATTGTAAGTCACTTTGAACAAGTGTCTGCAAATGAATTAATGCACCGTGCGGTGGAAAAAGCAAATTAACAACTCCTTGTCTGCAGGGAAAGAATGTTTATAAATATTGAACGGCTGAAATGTCAACAATTCAAAGATTCAATAATTCATCCCCCTGTCGTTTGTTTGAGTCTTCATAACCTTCATATCCATCTTTTTGTTGGGATTCTGAGTGTATTTATTTTTTGGTATTTTTTCCCTCGCAAATTGCTGTCCACTCATATTTGAGCCTTTTATCTTACATGGAACAGCTTTTAAGACAGTATGTTCGTCTTTTACAAACCAGGAGCCTCAGAGGTGAAGACGGTCGAGCAGCAACTGGTGTCAGTAAAGATAAGAGCAGCAAAGCCTGTGGACTCTGGCACACGACGGACCAAGCAGATAAGCTTCTCAGGTACAGGACGCAGGATGAGGTGTCTCTGAGTAGGAGTGAAGTTGGGGCTTGAGAACAGCAGAGCGGCTCAGGCCAACAGGGACAACTAAAATGTCAATAAATGCAATGTTGTATCTCACCGTTGAACTCACTAATGAAAGTCTTTACGCGCCCACACGCCTCAGTGCTCACACAGTCTTTCTCTCTCTCTCTCTCTCTCTCTCTCTCTCTCTCGATAACACACGTCCAGTTCAGTCTTATCTCTTCTACATCCAGACAATGAAGCTGCAGTAGTCGTCTGTGGTTACTCACATTTTGAAGGGGATCAGCGGTGGTGGTTTGGTGTGAGCTAAATCATTTGCAAACCCTCACCTGTAAGAATACTCTTGGGATGCCCCCCCCCCCCCCAACCTATAAAGGCCCCATTCACTGGAGGGAGAGGAGGAGGAGGAGGAGGAGGAAGAGGAAGAGGAAGAGGAAGAGGAAGGAGGAGGAGGAGGAGGAGGGGAGGAGGAAGAGGAAGAGGAGGAAGAGGAGGAGGAGGGGGAGGAGAAGGAAGAGGAAGAGGAAGAGGAGGAGGAGGAAGAGGAGGAGGAGGAGGAAGAGGAGGAGGAGGAAGAGGAGGAACAGAGAAAAGAAAGAACAGAACTTTCAGGCAGAACAGGAGGTGGATGTATATGTATTATTTCACTACATATGTGTGTGCTTATATGTTTATGTATGTGGATAAATAAACATCTTGAATCTTGGATGTGAGATGAGGGAGAGGGAGGGAGGGAGGAAGGGGTCAGACGGGGTGTGTTATTACCAGTATGTTATCAGTGTGTGCAATTCTGCTTGGGCACTTAAAGTGGTAATCTGTGACATTATTTTGTAAAAAAAAAAAAAAAAAAAAAAGTATACTTATTTGATACTTGAGTTAGCTGGAACTTTATAAAAAAAACCTTTTTAATGCATCTGCGTTATGCATGTTCTCCTTTGTGTATTGTTGCCATTGTTGGTGGCGGGGTCCGCCTTCCCCGGGGGAAAGATCAGATGCGCAATATATACATATGATGAAATTAAAAGATATTCCCACCGCCTAAAGGGACCGGGAAAAATCCCCCAAATCAATTGATCAGAAGAAGTTGTAAACTCCAGGAAATAGTTTGACCATCTCACACAAGACGATGAAACAGAAAGAAAATAAATTAGAACTGTTTCTAATGGAACTCTGGGATTTGCAGTGTAATCCAACCAACACAGAAAGCCCTAACACCATTTCATGGATTGGAACTTTAATTCATAATTGAAAAACAAAATAATAATAATAATAATAATAATAATAATAATAATAATAATAATAATAATAATAATAGGACATATTTTTATTGTCTTTACTCCCCTGAGAAGGGGTGTGAAAAGATATGTGAAAAGATACTTGTAATTTTTATATTTTATAGTTAGTCTTCCTAAACAATTCCTTTGGGACGATCGTAAACCTTTGATTTCAGAGCCAACGACCAGAAAAGTCACAACTAATGTGCACCGAGCTACGAGGGGCTACACATGGTGCAGCTTTCATTTTCACCACGTGGTGGTACCACAATCAACAAGATTGTGACAAGACATTTCAAGTTGTGCTGTGTCTTTATTCTGTTGTGGAGCTTGGTCCTCAGAAAACTCAGGTACAATGATTTGTCCGATGTAAAATAGACAGTGAATTGTCCAGTTGTCAGTCTACTAGGGCTTTCAAATAAAAAACAGTTAGCAAAATGTATTCTTATTTTATTATGTTTTTCATATGAACAAAAATTTTTTTTTATATCAAAACGCTAAATATAAATAGCAGTCTACAAGCATATCTACAAGCATAACTGTTGCTTGATGCTATGCAAGCATATCCAGTATAAACTTTACAATTCCTTCTGAATTTCCGGGCAGCAGAGCTGCAAAGTGTATGACTGACACTAGCGAAGCGGTGGCTATCCAGCTGTGGCTGTGGGCAAAAACATGTAAAAACAAAACAAAAACATCAGTAGAAAGAGTTTAAGTGTCTCAGTGGTATTTTTTCAGGCATGGCAAAGAGAGTTCCAGAACCCCGGTCCAGTGTTCTGAATTGTCCAGCACCCTTTCATCCAGATGAACAAAAACAAAATAAGTCTCCATTCAGAAAGAGGGATCCCATATTAAGAAATCCCTTTTATCCCCCTCCTGGAACGTAGAATAAAAAGAAGAATAAAAAGGAGGTTCAGTTAGATTGTATGTTGACCCAATGGTCGTAGGGAAAGTGAGGACAGAGGTTGGGGTTGGGCTCCAGGCACAAAGGGTTCGGTTCATCTCGATAGATCTCGCCCTTCTGTCCCATCCTTCCCTTTCCTGTACTCCCATTGTCGCCTCACACGGGGGTGTCTCGTTTCAGTTCACTGGGGGAAGGAGGGATGCGGTCTTCCAGATTTGTGTAGCTGGTGGAATGGCTGGGCTTGGCCGAGCTTTCTTCAGCTCCAGGGCCTCTCTGGCGGGCGGGTAAGGTGGAGCAGCGAGCTTTAGCCCTGGTGCGCAGCTCCTGGGGCGGAGGACCTTTCAGCATGATCAGTTCACCGGGTAAGGGGGCTTTGGGCTCGGGGAACTCTGGGACGGCAGGTGGCGACTGCGTGGACTGCTGGGGCGCAGGCGACACCGGGGTGCGGGGTGGAGAATCACGAGATGAGACTGCTGTCGGAGAGCACAGCGGAACCAACGGAAAGTGTGATGCCATCTGCTGAAACTTGGTGAGGCTGATGGAGTGGCTCGGGTGCGGCAGGCTGCAGCACGGTGGAGCGCCTCGCTGGCGGGAAGGCAGCGTGGAGCAGCGGGCCTTGGCCCTGGAGCCGGGCTCCTTGGGCGGAGGAGCTATTAGTGAGAAGAGCCTGGGCTGTGAGGTCCTGGTTGATGCTGTGATGCCTGCGAGGCTGTGGGACGAGCCTTGCTTGGATTGAGGGTCTGGAAATGGAGGGACCTCCGAGTGTTCAAGGTACTCTTGCTTGGAACCAGAGTGGGGTAGCTCCTTCTCTCTTCGCTTGCTTGGCGATGGCTCATCATCTACAGGAGAAAAAGTAAAGTAAATCATAAGTTTGAAAGTTATATGTGGTGTGGGGGTGGTGTGGTTTAAGCAGCCACACCTGTCTTGGGTCTATGTAATTGGGCCCAGGATCAGGGTGGCTGTACGCCTGTTACTCGTCAGAGTAATTAACGAGCAACAGGTAAAACCCCCGTCCCCACACACACACACACACTCACACACACACACACAGGAGAGCAGCACTTGTCATGACATGCTTTCCATCTGCTCCGGGCTTGTTCCACCTTGCCCACTCTCTGCAATAAAAGTGATGTGTTTTCAACCACATTGCCTGCATCTCTGTGTCGGAGGGCCCTGAAAACAACACTCGGGTGGAGTGTGGCAGGCTGATCTGCTGCATTATACTTCATACACAATGACTCAGTTGACACAATCAAAAGAAAGGGCTGAAGAAAGAAACATTACAACGGCTCCTCTCACCTAGCAGGCCCAGCTGATCCATGAATAGGTCCAGATCAACAGAAAAATGCTCCTCCTCCTCCTTCTCCTCCTCCGGCTGTGCTTCTTTATCCTGCTCTGTTTCCATGGTTTTTCCTTTGACTGCTTCCTCCTCTTCTTTCTCCTCCTTCATTTCCTCTTTGTCCTCCTCCTCTTTGCTGTCGTCCTGGCTCCGTTGGACATCTGCTCCTTTTTCTACCCTGTCACCCTCTCTCTCTCTTTCTTTGTCTCCTTCTTGGGCTGACTTCCAGAGTTCTTCGTCACTGTTGCTGGTCGCTGCAGGTCCGTCCAGATTGATCTCAACGATCTCTGCTGTAGCCTCCTCTCCCTTTCCCTCCTTCCCCTTCTCCTCCTCCTCCTCCTCCTCCTCCTCCTCCTTAGCCTCCCTCTCCTCCTGCTTCTCAATCTCCTTTTCTTCCGCCGGCGTCTCCACCACAATCTCTATGTTGGCGGGGATGCATTGGGTGGGGCGGCGTGGGGAGTGGGACTTGGTGCGTCCATCCTGCTCGTCATTCAGCAGGAAGTCCATCAGCATCATGTTCTCTTTCTTCAACTGTTCTCTGAGGGAACGCGGCACGTCAGGGATCATCCAAGCAACCAGCATGCTGAGGAACATGGCCAGATTCTGCAGCACAAAAGACAGATCTGATGTCAATACTCATGCAAACCCAATACTATTTCACTTGTTGCCAGTAAGTACCATTTTGACAAGCGCGAAATCGGTTATTTGTCAGAAACGCCCGGTGGTATTGCAACAGGGAAAAAGATGAAATAGCTTCAAAGTACCGGAGGAGGCCTTTGAGCCGTCACACATATTGCTTGAGTCAGTGTAAGTGTTGTTGCTATTATTACCGAGCACCGGGCCTACCAGTCTGGATTTAGAGGAGGATTCATCATGACTTTCGCTAATTGGACTTCCCCGAGGCTTTCCTGCCTCATACCTGGAAAAAGATAACGAAGGCCAATCTCGCAGCCAGGACCGACCAATACTGCTTAGAGAAGGTATAAGCATCCGATGCCCACGGCGGATCCCTGTAGTCCTTGTACCTGATTGACAGTGACGGAGAAACGTGGATTCAATGTGTTACCAAGGCCTAATAACCAAATCAATGAAAAAGTTATTTATTCAGTCGTCATTTTCGTTTCGCCCATTGCGGTTCGTGTGAAGCCAGTATTTCAGGCCGCAGCCACCGAGGAGTCAAGCCAGGGACTGCATCGCTGTGAGATTTACAAGTGGACGAAGATTGACTCTGACCTGCACATGGAGACTCCGGTGACCAGCGTGGAAGTGGGAGCGCTGCCCGCTTGGAAGTTGCTGACATTAAAGAAGGAAAGGGAGTGTTCCGTGTAGCCATTCATGGTGCCGTTCGTACTGTACATGAACTGGTAGACCATGCGCGGAATAAACTCTGATGTGAAGGAGATGACGAATGCCTGGGTGGGAACAAAGAAAAAAGGAGAATAAAAAAGTCATTAACGAGGCTTTAGATGCTCATGTACCTATTATGACTGACTTCTTGACTTTAACATATTCCTTATGCAAGCTTGTAAATATCCATCCACGTCGTGAGCCTTAGTCTGCTAGAAGTCAACGGCACACACACACACTTACATTCGTAATGACAGAGAACTTGCTGATCCCACAGAGAATGTTGTACCAAATCCCTGAAGATAGCATGCGTATGGAGAAAGACAAAGAAGGAGAGGGCAGAGGGTGCGTGTGTGTGTGTGTGTGTGTGTGTGTGTGTGTGTGTGGAGGCATGTGTATGTGTGAGGGTGTGTGTTCGAAAAAGAGCGTCACACAGATATCAAGACAAAGACAACAACAGAAGGTTTGAGGGGACTATAGGGATAGAGGTTGAGTCTGAGTTCTGGGGGAGATCCTTACATCTAAAATCTCACTAATAATAATAATAATAATAATAATAATAATAATAATAATAATAATAATAATAAAATAATAATAATATTTGTAAAGTGTACCTATGTCTTTACATCGCACAGCGTCAGGCCTCCGGATCTCAGTGACAAATTTTGCAGCATCCAGGCGAATCTCAATGACGTTGTTGAGCAGAGCAAATGCCGGTGCCAGCGGGAAGGAGGCCACGAACAGAGACACGAATCCATACTGAATGACTGTAATCACATGCACACACACACACACACACACACACACACACGAGGACACTCGTGAGCCGCGATTCTTTGCGTAAAAATAGAGGATGCGAAGCGAGCGTGCGGTGCGGGGCGCGGAAAAGACAGACGCACTCATTTCCATGTATTCCGGGGTGACGCCTTCAAAGGGCTCCAGGGCAAAGTCCTTGTCAAATTGCTGCTTCGGCCTCTTGTTCTCCTTCGAGTCTTCCTCGTCGTCGGCTGCTCGTTTCTTTCCCTTTTCCTCTTGCATTGTTCTGTACATTTTTTTCAGCTTCCTAACAAATGGAAACAGATAAAAGGAACAGTATGAGCTCGCAGGGAGGACAGAGGAAAGTGGCACGGCGTCCAGGCATGTGCGCGTCTTCACGAAATACGTACGGTATGACGATCTCAAACACGTTGTTCTGGATGAGTTGCTTCCCCAGCATGATCATGCTGAGCTGGATGCACAGCTCGATGAGGCAGCCTGGTGGAGCACACTGCAACACGGAGGACAGACGCACTCAGGAAACGCTCACACCACGCACAATCTGACCAGTACAGTGTTTGTGTGGAAGCACGCCCACCTCTTCCATGCGATAGTCTCCAAAGATGTAAACATAGTCTCCAGGCCGCCCGGCAAACCTGCGGTGGAGGGAAAGACCGAGAGGGGGGAACGGGCAGGAAAGGATCCCACGGGAAGGGTGAAACGTTGAACACGGTGTGTCCCCGGCATTCCACTTATTAGCACTGGAAAGAACGCATTGCGGAGCGCACATACCTGCCCTTAAAGAAGGCCACATAGAAAATTGGTGCAAAGGCATTCATGGATTTGAGGAAGAAGGACTTGAAAATCAGCCTCTCCTCAAACTCTGCCGCTGTCTTCGGAAGCTCTGGTGGAAAGGGGAGACGGCACGGTGAGTTTTACCTCGTGTTACTCATGGTGACACCCAGACCAGCTGCACCCCCAGCCTCTAATTCACCTTGCATCCACACAGCGTCCAGATATTGTTTGACCAGTTTACCTGCACGCCTGCTACGGCTGTACATGGTGATACACGTGACACGCACTCAGATTGCACGTCTATTGAACAGATTGCTGTTATAATCATTTCCTCTCACGTCCCCGAAAAGGATGGAGAATTCACATGGACATTGTGCTCAAACAACCCTCAAATCATGGGCAAGGGTTGAAAAGAACATTACAAGACAATAAAGTTTGGTGAATTCAATTGAACTTCAAGCAGCGATCATCATTACAGCTATGGGAATATTCACAGCTGTCTGTGTGATAACAACTTATTAACTTATAAATAATAACTTATATTATTAATTTGCATGCAGCGTGTCTTGTTTACTGTTCAATCTGGCTGGTTGATTGTTTACATTTTTCTTTCAATGTAATTTATACAGGTAACGCAAACTGAGATACATAGCCTTCACACTGTGACTACGTTCAAGTTCAAGAGAATATTTGTCACATAGACAAATACATCGGCCGTATCAGCATCACCCATGGGTGAGTTTATATCGCTCATCTTTTTGTGGACACCAGCTCGAAATGAGGCCATAGAACATAAATACAACCATATGAATCCAACCGTACGTATGAAATACATAGAAATTAAAAAAGTGGCTAAATTTTTCCAATACGGCAAAATCAACAAGATCGTGGCGAGACAGGGACAGGTCGGCCAAACCAGAGCACGCCTCTGTGCTCGGCAGTGATGTCCAGAGAGCATCTGCACCAGACTAGGAACCAGAGGGAGATCCCCTTTATCTTTGGCAATAAGCCAGTCCCACCGTGAGCCGAAGTGTGGTGTAGGCGGAGGTGTAGGCGGAGGTGGAGGTGTAGTACCTAGCTCAGTAAGCCAGACGGCGATGGCTCCGTACACCTCTTCCAGCACCAGAACCACCAGCATGTTGAGGATGATACCCGTGGTGGTGACGGTCATCCTCACGCTGGCCTTGGCCTCGGGGTCGGGGTTCATCGACCAGACGGTCAACATGCAGATCCGGTACACCACCACCCCGAAGACGGCTGAGAAGGTGGCGCCGATCTGAGTTTCGGTGAGACACACACAGACAGACGGGACCGCATTGAGGCTGCTGCACGTTGTTGCCGATGAAGGTTGGTCGAATGGAGATTTGGACGACATTTCATTCATTTTGGAAGGCAGTACCAGGAGCAGCAGCGTGAACACGTTGATGAAGAAACCCGACAGGTGGTCCTCCACGTCCAGGGACTCTGGTTCCCTCTGCCAAAAAACAAAAAAACTAAAACAGCATATACAGTACCATGCTCATGTTAGGACACGCACACACACAGAAATACACACTGTGTACATCCACACACACAGTAAGAACTATAATAGCCAATATACTGTAGGTGTCTGGTCACGTGTGTGTTATAGGTATAATGAATCCAACGCTCAGCACATGTACATATGGAGGTAAATACATGTTTGCCAGATGAAAGGACTGAAATTCCCTCCCTCCCCCTCCCCCCTCTCCTCTCTCCATCGGTAATCGGGGCTAATCTCAGGCAGGTAAGCAGCTTTGGACTGAACCACCGCGGGGTCGGGGAGGGGGTTTCCTCTCTTGCGACAGCGCCCGGCGTAGACACCCACGGGTCACTCAAAAGTCTCCCTCCATCCCGGCCGGACGCGTCTTCGCCGAGGCGGCCGTCTCTCAATTTGGCCCCGTCCGCGAAACGCCGGGACGCAGACCGCCGTTCGCCCGGCGGGGCGGGGGGCCCCCGCGGTGGAGAGCTCCCGGCTGAGTCTGCGGAGCGAGACGGAATCTCCCAAATGTACCGGCACGGCCACACCTCCCCCCCACCCGCCCCGACACATTAAACTTCTCTGTGTGTGAGGGGTGGAGAGGTGCGGTGTTACCTGAGAGGACAGCATATGATCCCTCTCTCCATCTGCATCCGTCCTGGTGTGAGACAACTGCTGCAGAGGGCGGAGGGCGGGGGTTTAAAAAGAAGGACAGATAAGCTGTATCACTGCAGAATGAGAACGTGTCATTCAAACACCATCGGGACCAAACATATTTTGTATTAGTGCCGAATATATTTTTTCCGGCATTGGATGTTTTTCCATCCTGGGAGCGTAAAGCCTCGATACCTTTTTCTTATTTTTTTCTCTGAGCTTCTCCTTTTTCTCCTGCAGCACAGCTTCATACTCGGGTCTCAGTTCCTCCTGTGAAAAACGCACACAATAATAGTTTAAATGTTATAAATCAACGAGTGATTTATTTAATCAAATTCATTTTTTATTTTTACTTTTTTTTTTTACATGGAAAATAATTCAATGTAATTGGGATTTGATTTACTTAATAACGCCTTGACAGCCATTTCAAATTTTTAATATTTTGTCATGTTTTTTATCATTCGGTTTGTTTTAATTTGATGAAATGATGGTGCTGTATGTTTATGAAGCGGTCAAAAAGACACATTAAACGCTCACAATCATTACATAGATTGCTGCATTTAATTATTACTTCAGATTAAAACAAATCAGGCCAAACATACAAGAAGCTTAAAAGCCTTTGGGAAGTCACAATGTGTGTCCCGCGTATAGCTTGATGCGGGAGGACGGACACGGACACACAAACACACACACACACACACACAAACACACACACACACACACACACACACACACACACACACACACACACACACACATACACACACACACACAAGAACTGATCTTGGATGGAGTTCAATGTTTTCTTGCTGGAGCAGAAAAATCTAGAGGAATTCTTTTATTTCCACTGCATTCCCCTAACGGCAGCAGCCAAAAGAAGAAGAAGAAGAAGAAGAAGAAGAAGAAGAAGAAGAAGAAGAAGAAGAAGAAGAAGAAGAACACCACCTGTGCTACAACCCTATGCACAGGGACACCTCATTCACTTCACTCATGACAATGTGACCAGCAAAGAGCCAACTGCGTCCTTGTTCCCATCCAGAGGTCAAGCTCCCCCAAAGTTCAAAGTTCACTCTTGGAGGTGCGGCCACATATACACAACGTTACACGGTGAAACCACTCGCTCACCTGCACCCGATCCTGACGGCGGAGGAGAGAGGAACAGAACAAACACCAAAAGTGAGCGCGGCATAAAAATACATTTATTACCCGGGTTTGGGTGTGTGTGTGGGGGGGGGTTAACAGCCTGGGTGTGTATGTTGTGACCCTGCTGTCTCACCTTCCCAGCCAGCTCACTGCTTTAAGAAGGGCTCAGTCTCATTATAGTCATGGGAAGAGAGTGGTGTGAGTGTGTTGCTGGGAATGTGTGTGTGTGCGTGTGTGTGTGTGCCCGTGTGTGTGTGTGTGTGCCCGTGTGCCCGTGTGTGTGTGTGTGTCCCCGTGTGCCCGTGTGCCCGCGTGTGTGTGTGTGTGTGTGCGCGCGCGCCCGGGGCCAAACGATAATCTATGAGGAAACGCTTCACACGGACCTCCCTCCTGGTGCCTGACACAGGAAACAAGGTCAATAATTCCTTTCCGGTGGGAAGTGGTGTTGAGCCCCGTGTGCATTTAGCTCATATCTGTGTCCGTGTCCATGGGTGTGTGTACTGTGGGTTTTACCTCCTCGTCCTCCAAGCTCGTCAGGTCCCAGCTATGTTTCAAACACATCTGCCTCCTCTTCCAGTGCTCGAGGAAACAGGCAGCTGCACACGCACGCACACACACACACACACACACAAAGATAGGGGATTCAAAAGACGACTGATTTGCGAAACATGTTAACCTGATTAATTCAATGTGATGACGTGATGATCTTATGTTTGTTTGGCTTCACACCAGAGAGCTGACACTTTGTCTTTGCTGCAGTTTGCTCAAGTGCAGTGGAAATATCACACAACCTCCACACAGTCAGGACAAATATGAACGGGTGATAAGTCAAACGTACTCAAATGCATATACATATACACTACAGGGGGTGGGCAAAATAGTACATAGGAATATATTAATATATTAATATCAGGGAGCTAATAAGGCTCATTGACACATAATTAATTATTCTGCAGATTTTTGTGTCTGATGCAGCTGTAATTTGAGCACTGACTATTTGACCTCTTTGGAAGTTAAAAACGCAGATATCAAAGTGCAACGGTCAGACATCTTTCAAAGCTAACACATATTGATAAATGTCCAATCAACCAAACAGGACACACCGGTGAAGACGTTTTTGTTCCATGTGGTGATTTCAATATTTTGCCTCCTTAATGTACACACTCCAGTATGCTCAGTGGAGGGGGTTGAGGTAAGAGACATTTAGGATTTTGAGGGTTGTCTGCTCATTGCTGGAAGGGATATGGCATCAAAGGAAAGGTGAAATAGTGAATATTTACCCCACAGGGACATAAACATAGCAAAGAGGACGGTGGCCCCGTTGTCGAACAGGTACGTGGCTCTGGCCAGAAAGCACACGGTACTGAGATGCCAGTAGTCGCACACTCCGTCACACAGCGGACACATGGTGATGTTCAGGTTGTCATTGCACGTCTCCTGACTGAGCCACACGTGCACATAAAGGAGAACAACAACCCAGAGTCATTACATGCACATACAGTATGTTCTGTGTCTCTACTGAGAAAAAACAAAAAGACACAAAGTGTGTGTGTGTGTGTGTGTGTGTGTGTGTGTGTGTGTGTGTGTGTGTGTGTGTGTGTGTGTGTGTGTGTGTGTGTGTGTGTGTGTGTGCACGTGTGTGCGTGTGTGACGCCACCTGGGCACGTTGGTGTCAACAGTAAATATGCCGTACAGGAAGACGATGATCCCAAGGAGAGATGGAGGGATGAGAAGCTGGGTGTAAACACCCAACCAGGCAAAGTACAACCCAATCTGCTCTCCGAAGTACTTCCTGTCAAAAATAAAACAAAACGCCGGCGTATGAGCCAGCTGCCGGCGTATGAGCCAGCTGCCGGCGTATGAGCCAGCTGCCGGCGTGTTCCTGTCGACCTCCGTCTCGTGAGCAAAGTGCTCCGTACCTGATCAGATCCACGGGCTGATATTTATGCATGACTCCGTAGTTTGCCCATTCTTCGTGAAGAAGCTGAGGGACCCAAGCATGTGCAGAAGTCAAACAAACAAAAAAAATAATCACATCACATTTCATAACCATAGTGGGTATAACCATGGGTATGGTACCAGAAGTATTTTCACAGCAAACAACTGAGGTGTAGAGTCAAACTGAATACTGATGTCCCCAGTTCCCTGGACGCTGCCTCTACTGACCACCTGCATCGGATTGTATTCATTCTAATAGCATCTAAGCAAGGTTTGAATGTCAATGTTCAATCTGTTTACCCCCAATATCACAGACAGACAAGACAGACAGACGGACAGACAGACAGACTCACATAAACAGTAGGTAAAATAATAAGCAATAAAGCAATATAATAAAAATATGAAAAAATAAAATTACAATATATGGAAAATACTGTACACAATAAAAAGGTCTGCCAATATACAATAAACCTAATGATAAACAAAAGATATAACTTAAAAATAACAGGAAAATTAAAACATAAAAAAAAAAATATATATATATATATATATATATATATATGAAAAGATGGTCCTATACAATAACAGAAAGCAGGACGATGAACGTACAATTAACCTGACATTAAATATAACCTCTAAATAACCTTATGACTTTGATGTTGTCATTTTAGACACTTACACTTTAGACAACTGGATTTATTTGTGTTTACAGAAATAAAATAAGGGTATAACAACAGGGAAATGAAAGAGAAGCATTTTTTTTATATGCCTCACCATATTACTACATTTTATAGTTGTCTGGCGCGGTCACTCCGCTCACCTGTCTGTCGTTACGCTGATCTCTGCGTCCTCTCCTTGTGAACGACCCCTGTGGGGAAAAAACAACCAAATTATTCTGCATACGATTTTACTGCTTCATCTTTAAATTTGAATTTTTACTTCTCTCCTCCATTTTTACACTACCCGTTGGGTATGAACTCAAATAGAGTCCTCTCCCAAAATGAGGGAAAAAGGAGGTGCAGGAAGGGCACTCACATCGTGCAGAGGGAAGGCGGAGTCGTAGACGCCCCTGGCCAATAAGGAGGTGATGCCTGGGGAAACAATGCAAGGCATCAGTGTTTGCAGGTTTATATTTCAAATTCCATCTGATGACAACAGGACAACAACAACAACAACAACAACAACAACAACAACAACAACAAATCTCTGAGAGGCGGAGTGCCCACCCGTGGTTTGGCAACTTTGTGTGCAGGTCGTGCGAGACATGATGTCAGCCACCTAGAAAACAAGCAACGTTCACATTCAAGGGTGAAGAAGTAATTCAAGCTGATTTTTATTTTCATTTTTTTAATATTACAGAATAAGTAGAATTAGAGGTAATAACTCATCATTTCGGGACTCACTATTCGGCTCCGTGTAGCGTTGTCGAACAGTGTTTCTGTTGACTTGATATCATACCTGCAGGAAAACACAAAAAACAGGATCAGTTAGAAAGTGAATGGACACGCGATTCCTGTTTGTGTGTCTAGAAATAAATGTACAAATTTATTAATATATAAATGTATACATGTATAAATGTAAAAAGCGTATAAATGTATAGATGTGAAACGTAAAAATTTAAAAATGAAAAAAGTAAAAATGTATAAATGTGAACATGTAAAATGTATAAATGTATAAATGTATAAATGTAAAATGTAAAAAATGTAAAAACAAAAAAATGTGAAAATGAAATAATATAAAATGGTAAATGTAAAAAGTAAAATGTATAAATGTATAAATGTATAAATGTATAAATGTATAAATGTATAAGCCCATATCGCAATTTAGAAGGTCACCTACCGCTATGCCCACAGGTAATTTTTAACACTTACATGACTGGATGGATCCTATGTGCGTACACTGTGTGCGTCTGTGTATGTGTGCGTGCGTGTGCGTGCGTGTGTGCGTGTGTGTGTGTGTGTGTGTGTGTGTGTGTGCGTGCGTGTGTGTGTATGTGTGCGTGCGTGTGCGCGTGTGTGCGTGCGTGTGTGCGTGTGTGTGTGTGTGTGTGTGTGTGTGTGTGTGTGTGAGAGTGGGGGGCTCACAGGTGGAGCCGGTCCCTGATGAAGGGGTGTTTGAGGGTCTTGAAGTGGACGCTGGACTGCGAGTCCCGCTGGATGTCCAGATCGGGGACGTCCGCCTGAAAGGGCCGGCTGATTCTGTTCGTGAGGGAATCCCAAAGGCCAGCGATGCCCGCCCGGTCCCGTACCTCACACCTCTGTCCAGTTAAAGCACACACCGCCCTTGTTCAAATCCGTAATGTAATAATATACACACAACACGCATTTCTAGCGGTGCAAAAACTGATCAAGTGTGTGCTCGTCGGCGTGTAAACAAAGTCATTTGTCAACAATGTGATGACGGTGCCGTGCTGACCTTCTTCACGGCCACTTTGATCTTCTGCAGCTCTGCTTCTCTGCTCAGTATCGGCCACGGGATGTGCAGCCGGATGTAGCAGATCCCATGTGACCTCTGCGTGATAACACACGTTAGAACACGGACACACACCGACACACACACACACACACACACACACACACTCACACACACGTGAACACCTGCGCAGGTAAACTGCGTCGACGTGTGTCGCGTCCTGCGTCGCTTGATCTCACACGAATTCAAACGTCCACTTCCTGACCCAATCCATCCCGGTGCATTTGCTTTGGGAGAACATGGGACTCCCCCATGAAGCCAAGTGTTTATCGGGAAAGTCTCTGGACCCTAAAGACACAACGCAACAGGATGTTCTAACAACCACTGCAGCGCCTTTAGAGGAGTGGCCTGGAACATCTGAGCGCCCGTTCAAACAGGAGCACATCAGCTGTAATCGTTATGAAGGGGTGACGTCAACGGACGAGAGTGCGACTCAAAACCTCCTCCACGGGTTCTGGGCGCGAGGGGGAGACGGCCGGAGCACTCTGCTCCGTCATGGAATCAGCCGGTTTGGATCGGCGTCGGGGGGAGAAGCGTCGCGCGCTGCACGGATACAGGGATGCGTCGCCGTCCAAGCACCTGGATTCTACATCTGGATCCAGTCTGTTGGAATATGAAAGGGGTCCAGTGGACGGTGATTCGGGATTCGGGGGTCCCGACTGTCCTTCACTTGGTAATCTGTCCTGAAAAAGTTGGCGGGAGACGCAACCTCCTGGCATTTATGACAAGAAGGAAGCCTCATCTGCCATCACCGTCACAGACCCGGAAGGAGGCTGGAGACCACGCAGATGAAAGCGGCGACCAGGTGTGCCACGCCTCTCCAGTCTGGGTTCTGAACACACCTGATGGACCACGGCACTGGCACTGGATGATTTGGAGACAAATTCATATCGGCCACCGTTTCCACAGCTGGGATACGATAAAGGGTGATAAAGACTTGAAGGGGATTTTCACTTTTCATCCGTCCCACTTTCAAAGAGAGACGCTCAGGGAGAGAGCGAGAGCCGCCTGAGAAGCCCAAACGCACCTCGCCTGGTCCAGAGGCAGACGCCATTGTCGTCTACTGTTGCAGCATCACGCGAGATGTAGCCCAAGCATTTCCAGCCTAACCGAACTAATTGATTCACATATTCACAGAAAATGTGAAATCATTTAAATACTAAAGTACACAACGCCTACTACGTATATGGGTCACTAAGTTGCACTTAACTGTGATAATGAAATACTACATTGTCATGGTAATTGTTATAAGAATTTTATATGTCTATGTTTTGATGTACTTTTCACATGAACTTTCTGTGCCATAATATGAAGAGGAGAAAGGCAACATGTCTCGACCATCAGACAGGGGAACTTCAACGGATGATCTGTCTCAACGAAAGTGCCCCATCAGCGAAACTGTCTCATCAGCAGGACCCCTGCGGAGGCGTCGCCACGTCTGCTGACCGGCATCTCGACGACTCGTCAGCTTCGCCGCTACTAAGAAAACTGTATAAAAAACTCAGATCTCCAGTGAGAATGGAGCACTTCCTCTGTGGCTCCCTGTCGTGTTGCTACACTGAAACTGCTCCTCTTGTACAAGATGAAATACTTTATTAACATAAAGTATATGTCTCTGATTTCCTCTGTAACGATTAGTCCGTCCACAAACAAAGTTTATAACAATTTAACTTTTACAGTAGTGTCCCCTTTCATTAGTCACAACTAAGTGGCCCACACAGTAAGCAACGTGTACGTTAATATTCAAATTAATTATTTTACATTGTGATTATGTTCTCGTGTACAATGCTGTATTTGCCTGTTTTCATGTTTGCTTTTTTTACCTTTTTACTTATTTTTGGCTGAATTGTCACCTGCACAGTTATTTCCAAATGCCATACATCACCCACGAGAAGCTACACACCGACACACACACACACACACACACACACACACACACACACACACACACACACACACACACACACACACACACACACACACACACACACACACACACACCTTTATTCTTTGTAAATCATATTTAAAATTGCACTCAAAGCACGAGCAGACATGCAGACACCAACACACACCGACACCCACACCCACACCGACACACACACACACACACACACACACACACACACACACACACAGACAAACACACACACACACACACTTTCGAGTAGCCGATCATTCTCCAGTAAGGCTCTAATCTGGCCTTTGCCTTCACACTTAGCCTGTAACAAGTCTTAATCCTCAACCAAAACAGAAGCTGATTTATCACGCAACCTTCCCTCGCTGGAGAACACACAACACGGCACACACACACGCTCGCGCACACGCACGCACACACACACACACACACACACACACACACACACACACACACACACACGGGCGCACAGACATGACGATATGTTACGTTATGATCCGTCTAGACTTCATGCGCTGTGTTGTTTTCCGCAGACACTGTCTCAGTTTAATGAGGGAGGCGCCGCGTCCCTCCAGCTCCTGAGGACAGGTGATGTCCTAACCTTGACCTGGATGGCAGCCGTCCAGCACCGGGCTCTGCTGTCACATCACTTTACCGCAAACTTTAAGCTTACATGAGTATCAGAGAGCAATGTTGTGCGATGGCAGCCAATACTGTCCAGCAAATTTAAAGTGATGAATTTGGCTAGCTATCTAATCAAAAATAATTAAGCAATAATACTAATCAATAACTGTTTGATCACAATTATTATTATTATTATCATTTGAGCAATCAGTGACCAAAATCGTGACCAAAAGATTCGACAATGTTATATTTCTATTGAAACTTGAGGAGAATTTGAAAGCCAAGGTGAGAAAAGTTGCAATGAATAAAGTGTGAATAAGGTGCGTTTTCATCAGTAGGATTCAGGCAAATTAACAATTTTAATTCATATTTATATTTTATTATATTATTATTTATTTTATTATCATTATTTATTATTATTATTATTATTATTATTTATTATATAATCAAATAATACATCAATAAAAATTGGTGTGTATATAAAAAGAAATATATAAAAGTGTATAATATACACTTATATCGATATACAAAATTCTAATAGTGGAATAAAACAACATAAAAAGACAATTCAATTGTCAATAGCAACTATTCGCAACTGTCAGTCATAATTCAAGAAGAATAATGATTGAAAATTATGTGAATGATCATGATTTTTCAAGGTCTAAATTGATTACACAAAACTGAAATAGAGTTTAGTACTTACATGTTTATTAAATGCACTTTGCTTGATTGCTATTTTATTATTACTATTTTATGGCCTTTTATTAATGTGAAGCACTTTGACTTGCATATTGTGTATAAAGGGGACTATACAAATAAAGGTTATTATTATAATTATTATTATTATTGTTATTATTATTGGTCCAGCCTGCAGGGCTGGAACCCTATTGTTATTGTTCAGATTTCTATTATTATTCTCCTTGGCATTTTTTGGACTAAAAGTGTTTGGAACACAACAACCCCTGGACCCACGGGCACGGTTGAGGTCTCGTTGGACATCGGGACGTCTCAGACATCTTGTGGTAAAAGTTTCATCCAAATCGATCTACATTCGGAGCAGGAATTAGAGAAAAAACTCTTACATTTAACCAGAAGTAAATGGCAAGGTTGCTTGCGGTGAGGTGGTGGAGAGAGATGAGTCTGTTGGCTAAGATGCTTTGTGACATCATCATCCAATTTGTCAACAACAACATGGTGAGTTATGACAATGAGAAGTTCTGCTCCGCGAGACCAGCAACCAGGAGACCACAGACCATGCTGCGTTCAATGTAAACTCCGAAAATCGTGCATCATTTCAGAGAACCTGGGGAACTGTAATACCTACCAAACACGACTAAACCTGGACTCTGTGTATTGCTGCCTGCAGCGATATTATTATAGTTTGCCAAAAAGAACATATTTAGGCCCTCATTAGGCAAAATCAAATAGTGTTGAAGATGAAGAATCACACACCTCTTTGTCTCGTTCTATCTCCAGTCCGCCCTCCAGCAGTCCGACTTCAAACTCCCCCCTCATCACGGCCTTCTCTTCGTCGCTGAGCTTCGACTCCTCTCCCTCGGCCGTGACCATCCCCACCTCCCCGAGCTCCGCCTCCGTGTCCCGGCGACTCAGAAACATGGGAGGGATGCTCCCGTTGGACGTGACTGACAGGCGTGCTTTGGAGCCCCGCCTCTTTTTGTATTTGTAGCAGAGGACGTAGTCCACCTTCCTCCGGCCGTCGGCAAAAAACAGCCCGGGCCCGATTTCAATGCCGGACTCCTGCAAACACACCCAAACAATTTAAGGGGCTGTGAGTCAGTGTTGGGATCGGGTGGTGGGGAGGTGGAAACAAATCAAAAATTTCAAGTGTTTCATGCTCACCGGGGGCGGGGGCTCATCGTCGTCGGGGGCGTTGGCGGGGCACCCGTTGGCGGCGTCCAGGCCCAGGCCCGAGAGCGAGCGGGCCAAGGAGACGAGCTTGGCCGAGTGGAAGGACGACGACTCACTCATCCTGCCGGCGCCGAGGGCTCGCTCCGTCCCGTTCCATCCCTCTAGAGGAGCGCACAGCAGGGGGGACAAGGTGGATCGGGGCGCCTGGCGCTCGGACGCGGGCTCGGGGGGGGTTGCGGGAACGACAGGTCGGAGGGTTTTTGGGGGGGTTTTTTTGTTTGTTTTTCGTTTGGTTTTCAGAACAGCGTGAAACCAAAGCGCGTGACGTACGGCGCGCGGGGATACCGTCCCCAAAACAAGCGTGTGTGACGTCCCTCCGCTTGGGAAGGGGAGCGCAGCGTACGCCAAACTTTACGACGATGGAGAGAGAGAGAGAGAGAGGGAGAGGGAGAGGGGGGAGGGGGGGGGAGGCCTGTATCCTAGCGCCTGCTGCACGTCGTCCTGCTCTCCCTCGGGGCTGTTCCTCAGGGGGTTATATTATTAAATACATACATACATAAGACCACAGATCGTTGTGTTTTCCGGGTGGCAAACACAAAATCCATCGGTTTATCTCAAGGCCTTTGTTTCAAATGCCAACATTAAGTTTGACAGCCTGGGCTCTCTGTCTTTTACATTTGTCTTTTTTTTATTTTTTATTTTATTGTTTTTCTGTTATTTTAAGTTTATGTTTTTAGGCTACAGCTGCTGTTTATTTTATTTATTTTTTGTGTATATTGGCTGAGTTTTCATTGTGAACAGTTAGGTTCATTGTATATTTTCCAAATTTTCCATTTTGCTTTTCATATTTTTATTGTATTGCTTTATTATTATTATTATTATTATTATTATTATTATTATTATTATTATTATTATTATTAAGCCTATTGTGTTGATGTGAGATGCTGGGACATTGTAAGTTCCCTTTTGGGGATGAATAGATTATCTATCTATTTATCCATCTATCTATCTATCTATCCATCCATCTGTCTGTCTGTCTGTCTCTCATCCATCCATCTGTCGATCCAAACAGTAATCTTCAGTCTTGCACAGTCTTTAAGTCTTATCAAACTATAACCGTAATGATTTAAATAGTCTACTCAATGCTCCAAAACGTATATAAAGGAAGGTTTTTACGAGGCGGTTGCGCTTCTGTGATAAGGCACCACCCATTTAACCCCCCATTTAAGCTCTACTCTGCCTGGGCATCAACTCACTGAAGGAACTTCCTGTGTCGTCGAGCTCTGCTGTAATTCTGCATCTCAGGATCGTAAAGTATGGCTTCACACTTTAACACTTTGCATACAGACTTCACACTTCATATGCAGGCAGGTGTGGCTTGTTTTCAGTGCCTGAAGGTTTTTTCTTAATTGTTAGAGAACAATACTGGACATTCTAAAAAAAACATGTTTGTTTAGTGCCTTGCATTCATATCTGGCAGACAGACCAAACAAACTGCCACGTCAAGGAGCATATACACAAAATGCACATTACCTATAAATAGTAAAACCAATCACACACGTGAAGACTAATCCCAGGTTTACCATGAGTGTTAACAAACAAATAAACAAGATGGAATTGGATCATATGGAAAACTACAGGTCAGGAGGTCACGAGCACACCTATGAACTTGAGCAGGTACAATAAGAGCTTCTGGAGCACACAGGGTTATCTGAAGGGTTGCCAGATATACACTTTTTAAGCAAGTACAGTGACAGCACCAGACATTAGGGGTCTTAAGCGGATACTCCCCTTCCGTCAGCTGCATGTTGGTCATCATGCGCTTGACTAAGCATATTTAGTGCAATGCTTCAAAATGTTATTACTTTGCTATGAAATTGCGATTGGAATGTTCACATTTTCAAACGCACCCAATTATATTGTGTGTGTGTGTGTGTGTGTGTGAGCGTGTGTGTGTGCGTGCGTGTGTGTGAGCGCCATAGAAAGACGAAAGAAGAAAGAAAGAAGGGAACAAGAGAGGTGGGAGAGAGATTGTTTGCTACAACATAATGTATGTGTGGTTTGAGATGTTTACTCTCAGCCCCTGAGGCGTGTTGACACAAAGTAAAAGCACTGAAACCGGTTCTTCAAAAATGAAAAAAAATGGAATAAAGCAGCGTACTGAACACGGGTCTTTTCGAAAAGGGAATAAAACATAGTTGAAACTGCGTTAAAACCTAGCAGTAGAAAATTATTTGCAAGTAGATCAAGACCACCTCAGTAATTAACATTCACACGGAACCAGTTGTTCAGAATAAAGTTTGTGTTCGGCCGTGAGAAGCAACGTGAGCATTCAAATAAAAACTGCTTTTCTGGCCTGATCCTTTAAAAGTGTGTGTGTGTGTGTGTGTGTGTGTGTGTGTGCGTGCGTGTGCGTGCGTGTGCGTGTGTGTGTCAACGCGCTTTCCGCTTTCCTCGGTGGAAAAGGATCTAATGGGCGCACTAAGCCCCCTGGGAGCCGGAGGAGCAGCCCGCAGCGGGGGAGCGGGGCCCCGACGCAGGGGCCCTGGTGCGAAAACACAAGACAGACGGTGCGTTGTCACTGGGAGTACACAGCAGATTACACACCGCTAATTAGAACAGCGACTAACTGCTGCGGTCTAATGCCCCACGGAACACGAGGTGGGACACACACACACACACACGCACACCCTACACGAAGACCTCGATCAGAGCGTAACTTGATCCAAATCAATCAATACATAAATAATAATAAATAAAAAAAACAAGGCAAGAAAAATCACATTTTATTTGAAGCATTAAATAGATAAATCAACAAATAAATAGATTGATTGATAAATAAATGAATGGATAGATAAATAAATGAGAGTACAGTCTTGGCCTTTCGTCATCTGTAGTTAACTGATGTACGTCAGAGGTCGATCAGCTCAACCGAACGTTTTGGGGGAAAAAACGACTTAACGAAGAAAAACTCCGTAAAAGTGCGAACCGTGTTTTACGCGCTGTGGACTTTTGTTGTTGTTGTTGTTGTTGTTGTTGTTGTTGTTGTTGTTGTTGTTTTGTTTTCAGGCCGGGTCCGAGCAGGTTTACCGTCACGCCGCGTCACGTAAACCACGACAAAAATCAAAACAAACCAACGCGAACGAGGCGAACGTCGTGAAACACGCAGCTCGTCGAACCTTCACGACGTGTTTCGTCCACGGCACCGGGCGGGTGCGTCGTTGCCACGGCAACGGGCTCCACCGAAAAGGCTCGCGGGCGCAACAGTTCGCCGGTGCGCCGCCGGATCAAAGCGCCTGGCGCGCGGCGGCGGCGGCCACGGACGGATTACGTCACGTGGAGGTGTCGAAGGGCGAGCGCGAGACGAGGCGGCGGCTCGGGGGGAAATAACGGCGACATGCGCGAGGCCAACGGTGCTGCGGGGCTGGTACTCACCGGGGCCCGCGGGGAAGGTGCTCATCCTCCCAAAGAGTTTCCAAAAAAAAGGAAAAGGTGGAGGCGCCGAGGTGGTGCACAATCCGCTCGCGCTCCCGCGGACCAGGCTTAATGCGCGCGAGAACGGCGGCTAATTCCCTGACGGTTCCGGCGTGTGGAGGAGGAGGAGGAGGAAGAGGTGGAGGAGGAGGAGGAGGGGGGGAGAGGAGGAGGAGGAAGAGGGGGGGAGGAGGTGGAGGAGGAGGAGGAGGAAGAGGTGGAGGAGGAGGAGGAGGGGGGGAGAGGAGGAGGAGGAAGAGGGGGGGAGGAGGTGGAGGAGGAGGAAGAGGAGGAGGGGGGGGAAGAGGTGGAGGAGGAAGAGGAGGGGGGGGAGGAGGAAGAGGTGGAGGAGGAGGGGGGGGGAGAGGAAGAGGAGGAGGAAGAGGTGGAGGAGGAGGAGGAGGGGGGGGGAGAGGAGGAGGAAGAGGAGGAGGAGGGGGAAGAGGTGGAGGAGGAAGAGGAGGGGGGGAGGAGGAGGAAGAGGTGGGGGGGGAGGAGGAGGTGGAGGAAGAGGAGGAGGAGGAAGGGGGGAAGAGGGGGGAAGGGGTGGAGGAGGGGGGAGGAAGAGGAGGAAGAGGTGGAGGAGGAGGAAGAGGGGGGAGGAGGAAGAGGAGGAGGAGGTGGAGGAGAAGGAAGAGGGGGGAAGAGGTGGAGGACGGAGGAGGAAGAGGTGGAGGAGGGGGGGAGAGGAGGAGGAGGAAGGGGAGGAGGAGGAGGAAGAGGTGGAGGAGGAGGAGGAGGGGGGGAGAGGAGGAGGAGGAAGAGGGGGGGGGGGGGTGGAGGAGGAGGAAGAGGAGGAGGGGGGGAAGAGGTGGAGGAGGAAGAGGAGGGGGGGAGGAGGAGGAAGAGGTGGGGGGGGGGAGGAGGTGGAGGAAGAGGAGGAGGAGGAAGGGGGGAAGAGGGGGGAAGGGGTGGAGGAGGGGGGAGGAAGAGGAGGAAGAGGTGGAGGAGGAGGAAGAGGGGGGAGGAGGAAGAGGAGGAGGAGAAGGAAGAGGGGGGAAGAGGTGGAGGAGGGAGGAGGAAGAGGTGGAGGAGGAGGAAGAGGGGGGAGGAGGAAGAGGAGGAAGAGGAGGGGGGAGAGGAGGAGGAGGAAGAGGTGGAGGAGGAAGAGGAGGGGGGGAAGAGGTGGGGGGGGAGAGGAGGAGGTGGAGGAAGAGGAGGAGGAGGAAGGGGGGAAGAGGAGAAGGAAGAGGGGGGGGAGAGGTGGAGGAGGGGGGAGGAAGAGGGGAGGGAGGAGGAAGAGGTGGAGGAGGAGGAGGAGGAGGAGGAGGAGAAGGAGGAGGAAGAAGTGGAGGAGGAAGAGGAGGAGGAGGAGGAAGAAGAGGGGAAGAGGTGGAGGAAGAGGAGGAGGAGGAAGGGGGGAAGAGGTGGAGGAGGGGGAGGAAGATGGGGAGAAGGAGGAGGAAGAGGAGGTGGAGGAAGAGGTGGAGGAGAAGGAAGAGGGGGGAAGAGGTGGAGGAGGAGGAGGAGGAGTAGGAAGAGGAGGATGAGGAAGAGGAGGAGGGGGGGGGGAGTAGGAGGAGGAAGAGGTGGAGGAGGAGGAGGAGGAAGCTACAGGTTGCATTATTTAAAGTGTAATCCATGACATTGTGTTGTTCAAAATAACTAAAACATAAAAACATCCATGATTTGATCCTTGATCTGGTGCTTCCTGATGAAAACCACATTCTGTGCATTTGCCTTCTGCACATGCTCAGCTCTGTGCCGTGTCCGCTGCTGGTGGCGGGGTCCGCCTCCCCAGGCCAGGATGCGCCGACGGTGCGTTTGAACCTGTTGAAACCAGGAGCTCGTCGGCATCAGAACATACTGGAAGAACGTGCCCTCGGATGAAACGACACGCGCACCGCCTCCAGCCACGGAACACGACAACAAACACCAACCCCAACGTCGCCGAGAGAACAGGAAGTGACCACGTCGGAGGGAAGAGCGGATGTTGCAGATTTGAATGGAGTTCTGGACACAGACAATCGCGCAGATTTTCGCTTTAAAGTGCCACTTTGCCTCCCCTCCCGAAAAACACAGCCAGGAGAAAATGACCTCGGATTACCAGGGACCACTTCCGGAATTTTCACAGAACAAAAAAAACAGGATCTCTTTACATAACTTTGTTGGATACTTTAAATGTTTATTATTATTATTATTGTTGTTGTTGTTGTTATTATTATTATAAGTGTACTGCATGCATGTTTGGTTACACACACAAGTTCTACAATCTCTCTCTCTCTCGCTCTGGCTGGCTCGCTCTAGGTGCAGTGTTTGGACAGGCAGTCGCAGGCCGTCACCGACAGGAGGGTGTGGTGGGCGACGGTGCCGTTGGAGCAGAGCACGGGGACGCTGAGCGGCTCCGTGTCCACGGCTGCACAGCACACGCACTCCTGCTCCACGCCGCCCGTCTCCAGCGAGTAGATGGACTTACTGCGGCACTTCCCCTGAAACATGAGGAGCCACGTGAAGGAGCTGCTGCTGCTGCTGGTGGTGGTGGTGGTGGTGGTGGTGGTGGTGGTGGTGGTGTTGTGGAGGAAGGAAATCTCCAGTTGTTGTTTTGTTTTTTTTGTTTTGTTTTTTTTACCTAAGCCTAAGATTTTGGGAGTCAACCCCAGTGCAAATCATCAGAACCTTGTTAGACTGATCCAGTATTGAGACAAGAGCTTCAGCCAACTGCTAAAGAATTTCCATGTGATTTTAATGTTCAGTTACTTTGAGCACTGGGAGCAAGGGCTGTACCAATACAATTCATCCTTCAGCATAATTATGAATATAAAGTACCCTAGAGGTTAAAGAATACCAGAGCTCTCCTTTAATCCCTAACACTTAAAGTAAAAAAAAAAAAAAAGCTTTCCGGAGTGACCTGAACAGGCATGATCCTGATGTGTGTGTGTGTGTGTGTGTGTGCGAAAATTAAAATGGTTATTTATATAGAACCGAGACACAGACACAATGTGTTTCACAATAAAATAAAAATATATGAAGTCAATCAAATAAAAAAAGCCGATGCTGACACACTACAAAGGCGGAAATTAAAGTTATAAATGCCTGCAAAGGTGTTGAGAGAGGGCAGTGTGTGTGTGTGTGTGTGTGTGTGTGGGGGGGGGTCGTCTCTCACCTCACAATAGTTTAATTCCAGCTTGTTTTCTGACTGGCAGTCGCCCACTCTGATGTAATTGAGCGTTCCGGGCGTCTTTCTGCACTCTGGCTCCGTGCCTTTGACACACATCACAAGCGTTACAGTACATGTATAACAACACACATCACACAGAACTCACACACACTCTCCCCAAAACCCCCCGACTCCCTACTCACACATCTCACAGCAGCTGGTTCCGATCTGACTGACTTTCCCCTGAGGCCAGAGAAAAGGAGAAGGAACGTATGAGACATTAAGAAGAACCAATCGTCTCACACACACACACACACACACACACACACACACACACACGGTGGCTGGTGAAATGAGGTCCCTGCATTTGACCATCCTGGCTTGTCCTCCCTCCGGGGGGCAGCCAGGAGCAGTGGGCAGCGTACAGCGACGCTCCCAGGGACCAACTACAAGTGTCCATCGCTGGTCAGACAACGATGTTGTGCATGTTTTTGGTGTTTTTGGGGTCCATGCTGACGTTACATGGAGGAAACCCCATGTGAGCACGGGGAGAACATGCAAACTCCACACAGAAAGACCCCTCATGGGGAGATGACCCACCGGAGCGCCGTGCCCACAGCGCCTCAGACGGGAATCAAACCCAGGACCTTCTTGCTGTGAGGCAGCAGTGCAATGCACTGTGCCACCGTACCCACCCCCCCACACCACGCACACCCCATTTGGGCAGGGAGACAGGTCGGCGGGTTCATCTTAGGGATGGTTTCTGGGTCTTACTCCCTGGTCCAGGCAGGCTTGTCTGTCAAAGGGAAGGCAGGTGGTCACTCTGGTGTGGAACACCAGGTCTCCATTCATGTTCAGGCCACATGTGTACAGGTTGCAGCCATCTTGACGAGTCGTGTTGACCTGCAGAGAAAGTGAAAGAATTGTAGAATGAAATGTATGTGTTTGTGTGCCTGTGCGTGTGCGTGTGCGTGTGCGTGCGTGTGCGTGTGCGTGTGTGTGTGTGCGTGCGTGTGTTAAAGGGTTTAGCAGTGTTTATACCAACAGGGCAGATTTCCTTTGGACAGGACACAGACCTGCAGAGTGAGGATGTGTCCGTTTGGCCTTGGCACGACACAGGCTGTGGCCACACAGCGACCGCAGCAGGTGTCTGGCTCCCGTTCCAGAGCGTGGCCCTGGGACAGCCACGGGCAGAGGAGGACGTCGAGGTGAGTGAAGGAGGACAGCGACAAGCGGGGAACCAGAAGAACGAGAAGGTGTGTGGGAGCAGAACGTTTTGGAAAAGACAAAGTGGCGACAAGACGACTTACTGGAGCAGAAAGGATCAGGACGCCTCACAGAGAATGACTGGGTCACAATGAAAGGATTGGAAACTGAGATGATGACGATTCGGGTGATTTGGAACACAGATGATGATGATGATGATGGTGATGGTGGTGATGGTGATGATGGTGATGGTGATGATGGAGGGCGTGGCAGCAGGGTGATGGGGAGGGGTACCTCAGGGCAGGTGGGACAGCGCATGCTCCTGCAGGACAGTCTGTATTTCCTCACGGCCCCCTCCTCCACGGAGCACTCGCAGTGTGTACACGCATCCACCATCATCCTCTCCCCGACCTACACATCCCAAAATGAATAAAAAACACACAAAATGAAGGGGAAGGATACCTCCATAAAAAATATCAATGAATTAGAAATATTCGTTTTTCAATCAGAAATGATTCACTGGACAAAAGGAGACCAAATATGAATAATTTATTATAATCTTCTTCCCGAGCCATGACATAATGTTCATGATGATTTATCTGTCTGTCTGTCTGTCTGTCTGTCTGTCTGTCTGTCTGTCTGTCTTAAAGTCGTATGACTTACTCCAATCACAGTGTGGTTGCGGACACACGCTTCCATGGGAACTGTAGAAAGAAATAGCACAGAGGAGATTAGGTGTGATTGAATTACTAAGAGCATAATAAACTTAGGCTTTCTAAGGTCATCTCCCATAAACACAAATACCCAGCTCTGATGCCAAGGAGAGAGCCCTCTGCTGGTGGAAACGTGGAACTGCATCTTACTAAACTTCTACCTTGTGAATGTGTGTGTGTGGAGGAGGCAGAGGGTGTGTGTGTGTGTGCGTGCGTGCGTGCGTGCGTGCGTGTGTGTGTGCTTACTGCATTGGCATCGGGGGCAGCAGTCGGTGGTGTCACAGCGTAACTCCGTTCCCAGGGGGCAGGTGGGTGTCTCCATCGGTGAGCAGCTGATGTTGGATGTGGTGACAAACACCTCATCGTTCATCCTCACACACCTGGACAAGACGCACTCCTCCCCTGGGGACTGCCACACCTCACCCACCTGTGGAAATGTGGATTGAACACAGGAAAACACGGAATCTTACGTGTATTGCAGTGCACAAATAGTTTTTTGTTTATTCAGAACGTTGGTTCTCATCCTTGACCAATTACTGTTATTCTATCCATCCAGGTGATTCATTTAAATAATTTGGCATTCCAGGTTAGCATGGCTAGAATGAAAACCACTATTTTTTCTGAATAGCAACGAATCCCTTTTTATTATAATCGAACTTGAACACAATTTTCTTTGTTTAAAGGACCATTTTATGTTACAGAGCTCTGTTTGCAGATGTTTTTTTAATGATTTGGGATGCAGCTGCCTCCACGGCCTCCACACATACTTGTCTGAAACGCCTCCCGATCAGCGTGTCGCCTCGTAATTCTCCTTGTGTCTCCATGCAGCTGGTCTTCCTGCACTTCCCACAGCACTCCCCCTGTGATGGCCCGTACGACGAGCCCTGGAACACAAAAAAGCCTTTAATTAATCATTCATAATCCAAGCAGTGCGACGTGCTGCAGTGTGTGTGTGTGTGTGTGTGTGTGTGTGTGTGTGTGTGTGTGTGTGTGTGTGTGTGTGTGTGCGTGCGTGCGTGTGCGTGTCTCACCAGGGGGCAGTTCCGGTCGCAGACAGGCGGGGTGCACTGAGCGATGTGCAGCGCTGTGTTTTGGTCCCGTAGCTGCGTGCAGCTGCACTTTTGGCATCCCTCATCCCACTGGCTCCCCACAGGGTACACCACACCACCCACTACACACACCTGACCACAGTACGATGATACCAGGTTAGTCTAGTTCAATTAATGGTAGGTAGATGTAGTGAATGCTTAGTATAAGTAATTAATGGTAGGTAGATGTAGTTAATGCTTAGTATAAGTAATTAATGGTAGGTATAGTTCAAGTTCAAGTTCAAGAGATTATTTGTCACATACATATACATAGGGTCATACATATGTGCAGTGAAATGTCATGACACCCGGTGAATACGCACAATAAGCTCTATAAGCTCTTAAAATACAAAAAAATACCAAAATGTGCGTAATCGACAGAAGGTGCTCGCCCAGGCAGCTGCAAGGGGAGGCGCCACAATCGCGATTCTGGATTCTATAATTATATAATTCCCAGGTCACAGTTCGCAAAATATAATTACTGAAAACGATATATTCAAATTGTAATTATAAATATATGAATATATATATATATGACTATATATAATGTAACATATACTTTATTATAAATATTAGACTACATATATATTAGTGATTAAAATAATTATTGATGCGCAAAAACAAATATCCATGTATTATGGGGAATTGTATACATACATATCATTAATATATGTATGAGAGAATAGTTCGCAAAATATTTTTTTAGTAAAACTTTATCTTAGAAATATTATTATAAGATAGGTAGGTATTGGTTAGTATAAGTATTTAATTTTAGGTAGATGTAGTTAATGCTTAGTATAAGTAATTAATGTTAGGTATAGGTAGGTATTGGTTAGTATAAGTAATTAATGGTAGGTAGATGTAGTTAATGGTTAGTATAAGTAATTAATGGTAGGTAGATGTAGTTAATGGTTAGTATAAGTAATTAATGGTAGGTATAGGTAGGTATTGGTTAGTATAAGTAATTAATGGAAGGGTAGATGTAGTTAATGGTTAGTATAAGTAATTAATGGTAGGTATAGGTAGGCAATGGTTAGTATAAGTAATTAATGGTAGGTAGATGTAGTTAATGCTTAGTATAAGTAATTAATGGTAGGTATAGGTAGGTATTGGTTAGTATAAGTAATTAATGGTAGGTATAGGTAGATATTGGTTAGTATGAGTAATTAATGGTAGGTATAGGTAGGTATTGGTTAGTATAAGTAATTAATGGTAGGTATAGGTAGGTATTGGTTAGTATGAGTAATTAATGGTAGGTATAGGTAGGTATTGGTTAGTATAAGTAATTAATGGTAGGTATAGGTAGGTATTGGTTAGTATGAGTAATTAATGGTAGGTATAGGTAGGTATTGGTTAGTATAAGTAATTAATGGTAGGTATAAGTAGGTATTGGTTGGTCTGGTTACAAACCTTGTCTGGAAGGCAGCTCGTCTCCGTGCAGCCGCAGTCGTTAGTGGAGGAGGACGAGGTGAAGCCAGGAGGACAGGAGTGTGTGGAGTTCTGGCAGTCACACACACATTCAAACACATCGCAGCACTCTGTCTTCCTGACTGAGAGCTTCCTGTGGCTCGGACAAGAAGGAGGCGCTTGGAGGGAACATTCTTCCTTCTTGCAGACTAAAAGAGAGAGATTTCATATGCACGTGTGCGTTTAATGTATGAGTGCAGGATAAAGCAAAGTGAGCGTAGCTGAAATAGCGTTTGCCAAAGTGCCTGTGGGACTTACCACACTCATGCCGAGGCTGACACTCCCCGGGGTTCTTCAGCACCACTTGCTGTCCGTCCTTGCAGCGGGGAACCTCTGGAACATCGCACCTTGCCAGGTCACACACTAGAGGGTTACAGTGAGTGGCACATGTTTTGTGTTGGATGTCGTCCAATGAAGACGTCCTTTGTGAAAAACATTTTTTGATTCAAAATTGCAGCAAATAAAAATTAAAGAATAGCAACAACAAAAAAAAAAAAAATGAATTTAAGTAGTGAATCAAAGGAGGACACTTTGTGCCTAATCACCATCAGGTATCATTGCAAAATCAACTTAAGTCAACATCTGCGACACCTTGATGAGGAGTTACTTGGTATATGGTCTTGGATGTTGGAGACATTTGGGAGAGCCAGTAATCGTACATTTTGGTTATCAAGAAGGAATACATCTGGGATATAAAAAAATAAATAATAGTTGACCACAGAAGAAGGGCCATCATCTCCAGCAACCACTTTGTAATACACACAGAATACGATGAAGTCCTGGCCTCCTTCTGATTTTTGATGAAGCAGTCACTGGATAACAACATATATAGCTTTTGACTAAAGCGTTATTTCAATAAATCTCGACATTATTACAGTATATGTGTTTTAGTACATACCACACTTATACTCGGGGCAGCACTTGGAGTCCCTCTTCTCAACTGGGATCTCACAAGGTCCACAAACTGGAGCTACACACAAGCAATGTAAGAGTATTTCTTGATAGTGCGGTCACAGACAGTGTGGAGTGAAAGAGTTGTGAATTCTGTGGTAGAATGGTGTGATTTGAGGTCCTTGCCTTTGACGTCAACGCAGGGCCGCGCCGTGCAGTTGATGTGTTGCTGCTCCAAACACATGCAGATCAAACACGGATTCTCCTCTGGAACCCAGCTCTGCATGTACTGTGTCATAAACAAAAGTCTGCATCAGCACTAGGTGGCAGTCACGGCACGCGCCCGCTCAACTGGACCTTCTGCGTGACAGGAAGTTTTTAACGTCACACAAACGACCACACTCACAGGGTGTGTGTGCCCGCGCTGGTCGACACACTGGCTGCATGACTCTGGTGACACACAACCCCCGCGGTGCGAAACCGTCCCTCCTGGACAGAAACAGCCCTCGGTGGGTGTATCCATGCAAGATGACTCATTACGCCTGGCGAGCGCCCAGTCGCCTCGCCGCGGCCGCACGCTGCCGCAGTCCTCCACGCACCCCACTCGACAGGCCTCGTACTCCATGGAGCTGGGGCACGGCATCGCTGTCACGAGCGGAGCAGAAAACAGTGTTTGCCGCGCCGTGCTATATACTTCCAGGTCACTGTGTTTGTCCACGGCTCGGATTAGGCCTTCAAAGTTCCAGAGTACACAACAAGAGCATAAATCCCAAAAAGGGGAACAGACTCACGGCACAGGTGAGGGCTCCTCCAATCCACGCACACGCCGCTCTGTCTGCAGAGCTGAGCGTAGGTGGAAATGACCTCGCACACGTCGGACGCCTCACAGGCCTGCTCCTCGCACTTGGAGAGAAACACCTGGATGGGCAAGTGCGGGTGACACGGTTCGAAAACCCCCGAGCGAAGGGCCTGGCACCCGAGCGTCGCCCCGGACACACACACCGGCTGCCGCCTCGGCAAACACAAGCCGACGCCGCCGGACGCCGTCCAGTCGGAGATGAACGCCTGCTGGTCGGTGGTTAAGCTGCCGTTACGCAAAGAGAGCTCATTCATGTTTTCCTCCCGACATGCACCTGGGAGAGAAATGGCAGGAGGGAGAGAGAGAGAGGTGGAGAGGAGGGCAAATCATGTTTAACAAATAACAAACATAAAGGTAGGGACTGGAAATATTTGATATTGGGACGGATCCGTCTGCGTTGCTGCCTCATTCTGGCGACGTATGGGACAGAAGGTACGTTACCGCAGAGTCCAGCCGTGTGGTGGGCGGTGGAGGAGCTGAGCAGTCTGATGGTGAACTCGTTGTTTTGTGGCGCAAAGGACAGGTGGAAGCCGCCCGCTAATTTCAGCTCCAAAATCACTCCCCCATAACGCATCACCTCCAGACCGTCGCGCCACCACGGCAGAGCCAGCACCTCGCCGTCGAGCACCGCCTGCTCGCGCACAGCGTATCCACACAAACACATGGGGGCGGTTAGTACTGTACCCCAACAAGGAGCATGTACTATGATGGGCGATTTCCGAAACCATGCGAGCATAAGATACACACTCGTCATCTTACCGTCATGTCATCTTTCAGCATCAGTTTAGACTTCCCAGAGGTCACCTCCATTGCCTTCATGCAGATCTGGCTGTGCATGGCCGAATCCTGACAAGAGCCGGTATGGAGTCTGACCTCTGACCCCACCCCAGTGCCACCGGTGAGGGTGAGAAGTGTGTAGGAACAAAGGCCTTCCCCATCCAGCCGCAGAGCCATGCTGTTAAATCTTACCACATGATTGGTGGAGCTGCCCATGCACACACCTGTCGGAACGCACAAGGTGAGACAGGCAGCAAGGGGTTAATCTGAGCTTCAGAATTCTTTGTTCGGTAAAAGTTTGTCTTTCTGTGTGCCTGTCTATCTCCCAAGAAACACCCCGTCACTGACTTTAAAACTGTAAAATTTATGAAACTGTGACCGACAAATATTTAGCCATATTAGCATTTAGAATCTGCACAACTCAATCAATGGAACGTTCATTATTCACAGACATGGAAGACGTAGGCAGAATGAGGCGGCAGAATTAGCGTGACTCATTTGAAAACGTTCTGGGTGAATGAGTAATCGCTTTGGTGCAGTGTCCGCATCCCCCTTTCCCCTGCGCTTTTGTCGAGGTCGGTTGGAGAGATAGGAGGACGGGGACACACGCTTAAAATGGGGGGGAATTATCCTGTGAGGAGGTATCTGCTCCATATGTGGTGCACTCACACTGGCACTCCCAGTGACAGCCACAAGTCTCCTCCACCTTGACAGCTGGCAGGCTGTTTCCACAGGCGGGAGGTTCCAGTCTGTCACAGTTCACCCTGTGGCTCTGCATTGTCATTTGTCTGTTCGGGAGACACATGACGGAGTGGCAGCCGTCCTCAAGCAGCCACGTCTCGCCGGGCTTCAGCAAAAAAAAAAAAAAAAAAGCAATTCATGGAAAAAGTAACTTTGACTGTTTTATAAAACTTGCGAAAAAACATTTTTTCAAAAAGTGTAAAACTTGAGCCACCTTTCTCTGATGCCCTTCATCATCAACACATACTCCCGGTGGACCAGCTGCAAAGTGACATTCAATAACGTTAGCTATTGCAAAACACTTGAAAGCATATGTGCTTGTGTGTACTTACATGTGTGTGGGTGTGTGCGTGTGTGTGCTTGTGTGTTCGTTTGTGTGCTTGTGTGTGCTTGTGTGTGCGTGTGTGTGCTTGTGTGTGCTTGTATGTGTGTGTGTGTGTGTGTGTGTGTGTGTGTGTGTGTGTGTGTGTGTGTGTGTGCTTGTGTGTGTGCATGTACGTGCGCCCTCACACCTCTGCAGATTCTCTCTGTGTAACCCTGGTCTAGGGTCAGCAGCATCAGCAACTGATCCATGCTGTTCAGGTGAAGAGTGTTGTCTTGGTTGCCGTGGCTACCGAGCACCCCCAGCTCACCCCTGTCGTAACCTGTGCCCACCCCAATGGGGAATACTGACACACCTGCGGAAAAGAGATGGTCAAATACGGGACGGGATGGCCCAGGTGACAATGGAGCTCTAATGTGTTTGGTTCCAAATGAGTCATGTTGAGAGTTGAAACCCCTTGCCTGCCGCCATTGCCTCATTAGCGGCCTCTCGGACATCGTCTGTTGACCTGTCAGTCACCAGCATCACCACGGTCTTGGCCACGCCCGCTCTACCGCCGCTCGCAGGTGAGATTGCCGTGTGAATTGCATATCGCAGCGCAGAGCCTGGACCGCAAAGAGAGCAGAGATTGTGTGTGTGAGTGGCGCGTGGTGTGTATGTGTGTGTGTGTGTGTGTGTGTGTGTGTGTGTGTGTGTGTGTGTGTGTGTGTGTGTGCGTGTGTGTGTATCCATTACCTAGTGCAGGGGCGGCAGTAGTCCTGCTGTGTATGTTCTCTATCACATTCAACAGTTTTGATTGACTCTGCACATCCTTCCATGAGACCTCTGTAGTGCTGCTGTCACCATACTGAACCACACTCACTTTGGTGGCGTTCTTCCCTGTGGATGACCAAATGTTTGTTTACTGAAGAGGTTCTGTACCATCAGATAACGACATGACTTGTTCTAAAAAATAAATGATAGTGTGTCACACCTATGTCAGCATTTTTTACAAAGGCTTTGACAAACGTCTTCATGTCCTCAAACTGTCCACCAGATTTCAACAGGAACAGCACATCCATGGGCTTCTCACACGGCACTGTTCAAAGATACATTCACAGGCGTTTATTACTTACATAACCAAATTACTAATTTAAACCTTGTGTAGCGTGTGTGTATGTATGTACCGGAGGTTGGTAGAGTGGGGTGCACAACAAGGGGTGGGAGTGTCTGAGAGCGGATTGTGGCGCGTGTGATGTCGACGACACGTCGGACCTCGTACTTCAGCCGGTTGTAGTCGTCCACCATTATAGGGTGGTGGGGGGCGCTGATCGGCAGCAGATCAGTCTCGTGAACCTTTGGCCCAACCCCGATGGGGTAGATGTGTGTGTAGGTGGTTGTTGACGTGGGGCGTGTCACTGTGTCTGTAGGCGGGTTCTCCGTCACCAGGAAGACCAGCTGCGGAGGGGTGGGACCGGTCGGAGGACGTTCTGTGTCCCACTCTTGGTAGGTGGTGGTGACGGCAGCCCCTGTGTTTGTTTTGGAACCACCCCTCCAACGAATCTCCCTCAGACGTTGCAGCAACAGAGTCTTTTTCTGCCACAGCTCCCAATTTTTGATCTCCACGGTGACGCTCACCGAGTACTGGATCACGGTGATGCGCACTGACTCCTTCTCCTCAATCAGCTGCGTGATGACCTGCTCCAGGAACTGGAGCGACTTGTTAAAGTTGTCTTGGCCTACCGAATCAGAGCCCTCGATGATGAACGTCACGTCTTTAAACGGAGGGGCGGAGGAGGGCTTCAGGGTGACTGGAGAGTGGCCAGGAGGCGAGGTGGGTGTTGGGGTGTTGGGGCGATGGGGTTGTGTGGGATTGGGTTCCAGGCGGGGAGGCTGAATTGTGGTCGTCGTACCCGGGCCAGGTTTCCCCTTTGTGGGCTCGGCTGGCGGAGGTTTCCCTTCAGGCTCAAGCCCTAAGGTGCAGAGGTAATCGGTCAGCTCCAAAAGCTGGTTGTGCAGCTCCCCCGTGCTGCTGAGCACATAGGCCCTGTTGTCCGGGTTGGCTTTGGTGATTTCGTTTATCTGCCCCATGTTAACACCGGGGCCCAGGGCCACTGTCAGGGTGGTTATGGTCTTCTTACGCAACATCTTCACCGTGCCGCGGAACGGGCGAGGATTGGGACTGGCAGTCAGGATGATGGCAACCCGGCCTGCATGGTCGCGCTTGTTCTTATCGTAGATGTTTATAGCAAGGTATTTCACAGCCTCATCCAAGAAGGCTGCATCTCCTCCTGTATAATGGAGCTCGCGCACTGTCTTCTTGAACAGCCACTTCTGAACCTGTGGGCAGGAAATAAAAAAATGCAATGTAAAGCTGGATCTGTAGAGCTGATTCTGTGTTCTGCTCACCGTAGCCTGTGCTGTGCTATGCTGTACTCTTTATGTTCATGTATCGGTGTCTGTGTCGATTGAGGGCGTCTCTATCTACCTGCAAGTCATATGTTTTGACCCCAGAGTGATACAGCAGGACTGTGGCCCGAGTGTGAGCCGATCCCATCCGGAAGCGTTCCACCACACCCAGGATGAACTCTTTGACCGTCTGGAACTCGTCCTCGCCAAGCGCTGCCGAACCATCCAAAAGGAACGCCAGGTCCATGGCGCGGTCGCAGGTCCCCTCGGGCATCACGGTGGAGAAGGGGGGGATTGTCGCGGTGGCCGATCCAGGGGTCGGTGTGGGGGTGGTGGAGGAGTAGAGGGAGGTACAATCCTCACAGCCGAGGGTGTTGTTCTCACAGTGACTGCAGCAAACACAAACATTCGCATTTAAATGCAAAAAAATATAATACTTACACTTTCATCAAATATTTCCAAAATTATTTCCATCAAGAAAAAACATGAAATGCCTGGTGGAGGAAGTAATACCATATTTTGCAGTGAGCGGGATCGTCGTAGTTGAGGATGACCTTGTTGCCGTGGGAGATTCTCTGCCCCTCATGGATACACACTTGGCATTGGGACGGCTCCACACAACGCATGGCCACCTCGTCCAACAGCTGGCCTAAATAAAGGTGTACAAGTAAAGGGATTATCTTGAGATGTCATGTTGGAATGTCTTCAGAATCAATGACTGAAATTGTTTTTTTTATTAGTGCAAATGCATACTGTGAGATGAAAACCTCATAAATCTAATTATTACAGTTTTTATTTAAGCTGAGTGTCTTGCCATCAGCATTTGATGACCCTAAAAGTAAGTATTCTAATTAATATTGTATCTCTTTTCCTTGCTAAAATTGAGTTTTTGGGGAAAAAGGAGGTTTTCATAGGATAGATATGTGGGGTATATGTGTGTGTAGATTGGATACCTGGTGGACAGGAGGCGTGGCAGCCCTCCACGCAGGTGACTGGGCAGTGCAGGGGCTCTGGGTGTTGGCAGGTGAGTGGACATGCAGAGCCGCAGGTGTTGTACTTCCACTGGCACAGCTCTTCCCCTAAACCTGGACCTCTGTGGTTGAGCTCCTCACAGCTCATAGCTGCCAGGCGAAGAGGCATATAGAGCATTTAATTATCACTATGCATAATCAATGATTTGTTCAGCTCTTACGTTTAATCAGTGTTCTACTTCAATTTACATTTTACTTCAATTGGATTATATCTGTACACGCATTCTTTTTTTTATTATTACTTTGCTGCTTTATTCTATGTTTTTTGTCTAAGAGGATGTGACAATACTCTTCTACCTTCATAAAAAATCTGTCTGTGTGTTTGGGCCAAGCAACTGGTATAACAGTAAACATTTCACTTCACTTATGTGTCTTCATACTCCCACTTCTGCTGACAGGAAGCTGAACTTGTGCAACACCCTTCACTCAGGGCTCCGACAGGAAGCTGTTCCACCTACAGCTACATTCCCTCAAAAGGCAGCTTCTGGGCTTTTGACCAGTGCTTCTCTCTCAGTCACTCCTAAAACACGCCTCATCACGATAGGGTTGACCTTGTGGAGCTGGCTTGCCTGTGTATCTCGGCAGAGCTCAAAATCTGGAAAATCACTTCTCAAGAAACATTTGGAAATCACTTCTTAAAACGTAATCATCGTAGTGTTTTTTTTTTTTCACATTATCTTTTATCTGATTTGTTTTACTCTGTTTTTATTTTGGTTTGTATTCTCTCCTTATACAATAATAAAAATATTGATAATAATTATTACAGTAATAACAGCTATGATGATGATGATGATTATCATTATTAAAATTATGACTATTGTTATTATTATCATTATTATTACTGTCATTGTTGTTGTTTGTTGTTATTGCAACTATGGCTACAGAATAAGAGGTGTCTCCAGACTTACGACAAAGGTCATTGGACCTCCAGCTGATGGAAACGCCTCTTTCAGAACAGGCCTGGGCGTACGCTGCCACAACGTCACAGAAGCAGACGCAGTCGCCCACCGACGGACAGGAGCAGGCCGCCTCCACGCACATCTCCACGTACGGCTCGGCATCCACCTGGCAACAAAAAAGGTCTTTCTCGTTGGGCTGGATGGGTGAAATGCTGATGCCTCTGTGATCTGTGGCAACGTGTCCACACCGACCTGGCTGTTGCATTCCCTGAAGACGGGGCCCGTGAGCAATCGACACGATTGCTCCACCGTCACCAGCTTCTCAGAGTTGTCACTGCAGGGAGATGGAAGCTGCAAACCCATAAGCATGTGCAACACACACACACACACACACACACACACACACACACACACACACAGACGGATAAACTGAGTAAAAAAGACACATTAATACAGCCTACATTCCAAATGAATGGGAGGAAATGCAAGATGGTTGGAATGGTGTCCATTGGGCCATATATCTTCTAAGAAAGTGGTTCTCAAAATGGGGTCCGTGGACCCCCAGGGGTCCCCCAAGAGGTTCCAGGGCATTACCAGAAAAATGAATAATAGTTCAACATCACCATCAATTTCATTTACAATACGTTAAATAATTAAGATTAATTAATCTTAGATTACTACGATTATCAAGGTCATTTGTTTTTGCCCACTTTTCCACTTATTCTTATTTATATATCTTGAAAAATGTATTTCTGCGTATGTATTTCTACTTTCCTGGTAAGTAAGTAAGTAAACGCTACTGCTCACCTCGGTAACATCGGCACAGCTCGGTTTGACCTTCCAGGAGTTTCCAAAATGGCCGGAGTCGACCTCCAGTTGGTTGTTGCTGCTCATTAAGTCGTTGTTGACGTTCCCATCAAAGTTACCGCAGAGACCACACAAGCGTCCCTGCAAAGAACAGGAAATACAGTATAACATACAGTGCAGAGCGATGTGAATTATTTAGAGTTAATCACTCAAATGCTTCCAGCTTTTTCTGGAAGCATTTATTCTTCAAGGCAGTGAATTCATTACCCTGTATGTGGCAGAGATGTGAACCAGGAGGTGCGTGCCCCCGTCCCAGCTGATGGAGATGTGTTTCCCCAGTAGCAGGATGTAGAACTGACCCGAACGGACAATCTCCACCTCTGTGCCCTGCCGCACCGGCTCCTTCATCCGCACCTATATATGAACGTTCAGTGTGGTTAAGGAACCCTTACAATGGACCAACAATTGTTTTTCAACTATCGGTGTTCCAGGATGGGTGCCACCACCACCTCTGGTCTGCTTGGCTGACCGCACCAGTCCAGCCTTTGCCCTTCGCCTTTGATGCAGTTGCCATACCAGGTGGTGGAGCGCATTCACAATCCTCCTCCCGTCTTTTGTGTTCTTTATTTCAAAAGTTTTTTCTAACTCTGCACTGATGTTCTCAGTGATCAGTCCGTTTGACAAACCCTCAATTCAAGCACTGCGTTGTAAATATTCGTGGCGTGTTTATGTGTTCAGTTGTTACCTCTCTGTGCTGCATCGTGATCAGCCCCCCCTGGTAGTAGACGGTGATGGCTTTGGCACAGCGATGTCCCACAATTCCACAGGCCTCGTTTTCTACCAACACACGGAACAAGCCGTCCTCCCCATTGCACATGTCCTGCGCAGAAATAGGTTGATCAATTCAGTAGGACAAAGGCGGCAAGAATGATTGGTTTACATTGTCTGTGTTGGTATCAATTTTTGGGTCCCTCTCTCTCTCTCTCTCTCTCGCTCACCTGCACCAAGACATACTGGCAGAGTCCGGGGAATGAATACTTGAGGCCGTCGAAAGTGATGTAATGCCCCTCGCCGACGGTGCGACACAATCCATCACACACCTTTGTGGTACAGTGCCACTTCCTGTTGTCACACACACTGCACACACAATTTCCTTTTAGGTAAATGCTGTGCAGTTGTCCACTTGGTCTTAGCGCACACAGACAGACAGACGCTTACCAGGTGTTGCAGTCCATAGCGATGGTCTGTCCTGGAGCATGGGGCCTGTTGTTATGGTAACAGGGACACTGCGCCACTGGAATGCACTCTCTCTGGTGGCGGACCTGAAATCAATCGGTTAATGAGTAGGTCTTCTGAAACTGCAAATGCATACGCACACATTTAGAGGGTCACATGCACACAGACCCACACGTGCACACGCCATCGGCACGTGAACCCTCACCGTGCCGGGGGGGCAGAGGCAGCCGGGAATGCAGGCGAGGCTGAGGCAGGGCAGCTCCACGTTCTGGCAGGTCCTGGCACACTCCAGGCCTTTCTCTCCGGGTTCACACTGCACACGGGTCAGTGGAGCAGGGCAGGGGGCCGACCGCCGCTCTATGTAAAGATGGATCAAACCACAGGTTTTTAGTCTGAGAAGATGGAAAGAAATGAAGCCGCACATTTGCTTTTAGTCATTTTTTCTAAAGCAAAGGTACTGGGAGATACTGTCTTACAACTGGTATATCCACTGGTTTCTAAGCCTCGCCGACCTGAGCAGGCCTGGGTCGTAGCTCCGACCAAGATCCTGGGCCTCACTCCCTAATGGCTAAAATATATTCTGATATAACCTGGCCTCTTCAGTACCCACTCTGTACTAGAACACATGTCATATGTGTTGGACATTGAGATTGAGTAATGGTTAGAGTAACTCTTCACTAGGTAGTGAATATGTGCATTATATGGTTTTAAAGTTTCTTGCTATTCACTTAAAGACACATTTTCATTTCCATATAAAGTACTGACACGGTACAACAACAACAGAGCCTCCATGGAATGCACCACTTACATAAAAATACAAACAACTAGACTTTTTATACAATGAACAATTTAAGTATAGATGACTCCACCTCTGGATGGTGTAAAGTCATCGTCGTAGAAGAGGTCGGACAACATGGCGTTGCTCGCGTCACTGGAGCTGCAGTGCATGGACCCCTTCTCACAATAGCTACAGAGAAATTTACACCAACAGAAAACAAAGCAGAAAGATGAAGAGATATCAATAAAGATTATTGCGCACGCACGCACACACACACACACACCAAACACACACACACACACACACACACACACACACACACACACACACACACACACACACACACACACACACCAGCATGATCACAGAGAGACTGACCAAATGCTGTTGTGATCGGCGTAGACATCGTTGGGCTGGTAGAGCTGCCCGTCGTGCAGGCAGGTGCAGTGCTCCGCCGTCACACACTCTCCTGAGTCGCTGAGGAACTGCCCCGGGGGGCAGAAACACCCCTCCTCACACACTCTCTCCCCCTCACAGTCCGGCTCGGCCCCTGACAGGGAGCGACAGGTTCGATCGCACATACTCCCGCAGGCCTGGTACACTTGGCCTCCGGTGCATTCCAATTCTGCCATGTGTGAAAATAAAAACAAAATGAATGAATGAATGAATAAAGTATGTAGTTATGTGTATTTCTTTGTGCGTGTGTCCATTTGTGTGTGTGTGTGTGTGTGTGTGTGTGTGTGTGTGTGTGTGTGTGTGTGTGTGTGTGTGGTGATTCACAACACACCACAGAGCGAAGGGGACCTCCAGCTGAGCAGCACGCCCCTGGCGGAGCAGGCGGCGGCGTAGGCGGACAGGGCGGAGCAGAGGCACTCCTCTCCGTCGACACAGGCGCAGACGTCGTAGCGACAGAACCTCTGGAAGGGACCCGGGTTCACCAGGAAGTGACACGGGCTGAACAACTCTGACATCATTGCTGAACATGCCTCCTCAGCGAAATGCACTACAAAGAAATGAGAAACAAAAGAAGCAGAGGATAAGAGGTGTGTGTGTGTGTGTGTGTGTGTTTGTGTGTGTGTGTGTGTGTGTGTGTGTGTGTGTGTGTGTGTGTGTGTGTGTGTGTGTGTGTGTGTTTGTGTGTGTGTGTCTGCGTGTGTGTGTACCTCTCTTGGGGTTAACGGCACACGGGTCAGTCTCAGGTCTTTGGCTGGATTCACAGTCTCCGTTGATCCTCCAGGACTGGCTGAACGCTTGAGGCCCGGCCTCTACCAATCCAGCACCAGACAGGAAGTCATCGCCTTGGTTTCCATTGTAGTTCCCACAGAGACCACAGGTGCGTCCGGCCCACGTCTGCCCAAGCTGGAGATGTGGCCAAAAAAAACAAAAAAACAAAAAAACAGCCAAAATGTCAAATTCATGCTTCTTCACTTGCATTAAAAAAAAAATAAAAACAGTTGATATGACGTGCTGATCAATCGTACCGACCTTTAAGAGAACTCGTCCTCGTCCGTCCCAGTCCAGACGAAGATCATCTCCAAACTTTACGCGCACAGAAGACTGAACAGACCTCTGGATACGCAGCTGACCTTTAAAAATGAACGCAACAGGGGAAGCCACATCAGCCTTCAAAAAACGCTCAACTCCGTGTAAATCTTCATCGCGTCATAATTTTGCGCCTCCAACACCGTACCATGGTGCATTGGGGTTTGGATGTCCATGCCGTTGACAGAGACCATCCCTCCATGCTTCAGCTTCACAGTCATGTCCTCCAGCGTGGAGAGGCTGAGCGTGACTGAGCGCGTGCACACGGCGTCCTGGTCGTCTGCACACTAAAGCACGGCATTGACACGTCACGTCACTGAACGAAGGAGCGCTTACAATGCAGCGTTCCCGAGGCCGCTCACCTGCACGTTTTCGATGATGACGGAAAACTCCCCCTCGGCACAGTCCCCAGCCAGCAGGTACTGGCACTGGCCAGTGAACGTGAAGAACTTGTTGTCAAAGGTCTTGAAGTGAGACTGGCCCATCACCAAACACTCGCCTACACACAGAGAACGCAGGATGGAAACGGAGGTTTTCAGGAGGGCTTTCCCAGCGCTCATTTGCGAGGAATAAACTATCTTCATGTTCTTTGTCTTTATCTTTCTCACCTGGACAGCCTTCATTGGAACATTCCCAGGAGCCGTGACGGCACACACTGGCAGAAATGAGGGTGGGAATTTAGTTCGCCTGTTGGACGCATGCGAGCAAATACCTACGTGTGTACAAAATATGAGTTTTGCATTTTGCGATGCACGTGTGCCATCATATGTAGGATTGTAGCCTCACCAGGTGTTACAGTCCTGGGAGATACTGGACCCCGGTGGAAAGTGTCGGCCCATGTGCACACAGGAGCACTGGGACTGCTCGACACAGCGGTTACCATCCAACACCTTCCCCACTGAAACAAATCAACAGACAGACACGTGGTGTTCCTGTGGTAGCGACGTGAGTGAGTGCAACAGAGGCACAGAGGCACAGGCACTGCACAGAAAAGCTCTGGGATAATTTCTTTCTGGAGTTAGACAATAATCCTTGATGGAGTATAACCTGTGCTTTCATTCCCAGAAAAGGGCGTTACTTTAACTCTGGGCTGGAGTTTATGCTGTGTTCACTCAAAGTGAGTGGATTGTGACTCCCAGGGAGTTTATTTCAAAGACCAGAATTTGCTGTGTGATAACCAGTGTAAATTTTAGTAAATTGAACCCTCCACTCTTGTGGCGTGAGGCCTGGGCCTGCATAATCATTTCTCTCATAGGTCAGAGAGAAACAAAACCAGGGATAACTTGTTGGCCTCTAATGAGTGTTGAAATAAGCACAGCTGCAAAGCTTGCCCGGCCGTGTGTGTGTTGGTGCTCGGCGATGAACCTGGCGAGCAAAGAGAGCAGAGAGAGTCTTCAATCAAGGAGGAAGAGAGGAAGCGTAATGAAGGAATACCATACATGGACACGTGCAGCCATCCACACACTCCTCCTTGCAGACCTCCTGGATGTTGAGGCTCTGGCAGGTTGTCGAGCACGACTTGCTGCATTCACTGTACTGCATTCCAATGGGACACTTGGGAGCTGTGGATGAGTTCACACGTTCACACGCACGAAGAAAATCAAACACACGGCGACACGTAGCCACACACACACACACAGACACCTCCAAGCACAAATATTGGCTTTATGAGTGCGTTCTGGACAGCCGAGAAGTGATCTCTTTGGCGCCTGACTCACAGCACTGACTCTCGTCCAGCCAGCCGTGCAGGAGCATTCCGTGCACGTGGCACGTGCGCGCGTACTCCAGTAAGATGGGACAGTGGCAGTCTGGACGCTCCTGCCGTCCACAGTGACACGCCTCCTCCTCGCACAGCGTCAGGAAGGACTCAGGGGAAACCAGGTGGGCACAGTGCAGAAACACACTGGAGGTGCGTAGTACACTGCAGCTCGACAGGACCTACACACACACACACACACGCACGCACGCACACACACACACGCACGCACGCACGCACGCACGCACGCACGCACACAAATGTTGGGTTTATTTGGAGAGGATTAATGGGTTCCCACAATTTAATGGAATTTAACGAGTCCAATGACTTTTTGGCCTTTGTGAAGTTGACATCATAATGAGTCAGGCTCCTAAACTCTATTTTCAAGGAGAGCGTCCCTCCGGTCAAAGATGCTCAATTTAACATCATGAGTGCTGCAGCCTAAAAGGAGCCCCATTGCAAATCAGTAGAGGAGAAAAAAAATGAAATGAAAAGGATTGTGCAGTGAAATAGAAGAGATCATAGACAAGACAAGAGACCTGGAAGCTTGACGTTGTGAAGAACGTCAGATGCACAACATTATCAATTTTTTTCCTGACTAAATATTTTCCGATCAAAGGAATCTAACCATGTTTTTTTTCTGTGTGTGTGCATGTGTGTGTGTGGGCGTATGTCCTTGTGTGTGCGTGTGCGTGTGTGTGTGTGTGTGAGAACCACTCACCGCAGCAGTCTCCACAGTGCTATTGCAGGACAGACTGGGAGGAGTCACACGACGGCAAGACTGCCCCGCCCCTTTCACCGCCCAGGAGTTTGCAAAGTCATAACTGTCCTCGGTCAGGAATCCTGGAATCGACGGCACCGCACAAACAGCCGTGACTGACAGATTTCTCTGCTTCATCTCATTCCAACCGCCCCTTCTCTCTTTCTCTCTGGCTTTGTTTCTCCTTTTTTTATCGTTTTTCCTGTTGTGAACTGCCAGCCTTCCTGCTTCTGAGTACTTATGACTCAGAGCACTTCCTGAATTCCAGTACTGAGGCCAAATCTCTGCCCCTGTCACACACTCCCACACACACACACACACACGCACGCACACACACACACACACACACACACACACACACACACACACACACACACACATAAACACGCTCTCACACACGTTTCAAACAGCGCGCTGCGTGCAGGTACCTTCTTGAGCGGTGTATTCGTCTGCTGACACAGAGTTGAAGTTGCCGCACAGTCCACAGGTGCCGTTGGCGTGGCGTCTGGCCAGAGTCAGGGCGACGTTGCCCGCGCTGTCCACGGTGACGGTGAAGCCGAACTCCTCGCTCCAGAGCTTGTGGAAGCCGAGCTCTGTGCCCGCAAACACCGCGTGGGACGCGTACGGCATGGAAAGCCTGTGGAGGCACATGGGGACACGCGCTCCGTGACACGTAGTTGCAAAAAAGACACGTTGGGATGGTCACCGGGAACGACCCTCCCGCACATTCATATACTCTACCTTTTCTCCCCTTGGGTGAGTTGTCCGTCGACGGACAGGCGCAGCTCAAACGCGTCGCTGAGAAACAGAGTGACTCCGGTCCTTTTCCCATCAACAAAGTCACCTGCAGATCCAACGCACAGTTACCGCACTGCTTTTATTTTGTTTGTTTCTACCAGAGGAAATCATAATGGAAGATGAAAATATGGCTGATTCGGTAGAACGAGACAAGCCAGACTAAAAGTTCACTCCCTCATGCAATATCCCACAATGAACAGGTTTGTTTTGTGGTTGCGCCTATCGGTCTCACCCAGCAGAGTAAAGGATCGGCGGTGGCAGTCCCCGGCCAGCAGGTAGCTGCAGTCTCCGGGAAACTCATACAAAGCTCCGTCAAACGTGTGGACGTGGTCCCGTCCGAAAAGGCTGCATCGACCGGACATGCCCGCCGCACAAGCTAGATTGAAGACAAAGAGAATTTGATATACAGTGTCTGCAAAACGAACTTAAGAACGGTCTATACATCAGCTTAGTTATTTGCTCTGTCTTGTCAGTGAAGAACGACTGCATGATCCTCACCGGTCAGATGCAAGAGAACCACCAGTCCTCGCCAGCTACCCTGCATGAACACCTAATACACAAACACAGAAATATGACCTCCATGAACAACAACAACAACAACAACACCACCAACAACAGCAGCAATTATCATCACGGTCGTTATCATCATCATCACAATCATCCCATGTCTAACTACTCTCCACTGTGAAACAACGTGTCGGTCTCTAAGAATCACCCAAGACTCCCATGCCTGTTCCTCCCACGCAAGCAAAAATACCTTCATGGCTCCGGACACGGCTCCAGTCCAGTCCAGTCCAGGACAGGACAGGACAGGACAGTCTGTCAGAAAAAGGTAAAGAATCCAAAGCAGAGAAGATCAGTCCAACAGGTCTCACTGGCAGAACATTCACCTCTCAGGGCATCACCATCCAACAATGCCCTTGTTTCCCTCAAACACGACGCTGAGCAAAGACAAATGTGAGAACGCTGATAGCTGTTTTAAAGGAGGAGGAATACCCCCTCCCGACCCCCTATGTACGTACGTGTGTGTGTGTGTGTGTGTGTGGGGGGGTGTGTTCTCTCCGGTGTGGCGTTCCATGGAATGGGTTGTTGAACCACCACCCCTCCCGCTCTGCCAGGTTAAGCCGAGACATCCACCACTTACTACACCCACACGGCCTTCCACTGCAGGACAATGCCAGGATGTGCCCGCTGATCGCCTGGCTGAGTGATTAGTCTAGTCTACACATATGCATGAGAATCGGTGCCAACCCAAACATCTCATGGGGGAAAACACCAATGCAAGGGCTATCTCACGACGTACACTGGTGCCCTCCTATCAGCAACACAAACACATGACTCACCCGTAATTATACTGTATATCTCACGCACACAAGTGGCTTATCTGTGGTGTCAGCGATAGCTCGCAGATCAGGAAGGTTGGGTAAGATTTCCCTTTTTATTGCATTCTCATAGACAGTGAAATCCAGATCTGAAGAAAGTGGTGTAATACCCCTCAGTCTTATGAATTCAGTTTTTAATTTATGAACTGACAGCTGAAATCATTGACCTTGTATCTGAGAAGCCTACTAAGACCTTAACTCGGGAGCAACCGTCAACTATATCAGCATCCAGGGTCTTCATGGGTCAGCATAATAATTCAAACACTAAATATCGCTAAATATCAGGGTATAGCCGACAGTATGTGAAATCATCATAGCCAAAATGGTGACGCTCAGTTTCGTACAGAACATACCAAAAATGGCAAAATAAGTGAAAAAGTAAAGCAAAATGTTACGAAAATATAAACACAGAGAGGGATCTGCTATAATCAGTATTTATAACGAGTGCAATAGGCAATTAGCACCAAGAAGATTGTGCAAACAGTAATAACTATGTATTATGTTCATTTAAGTAACACTATGTCAAAGTGCATTCAACAACACAATCCTTTGCATATTTCACTCGTGTGTTGGATTCAAAGCAGAATCTTTGAGGAAGCGCGTTCCTTGTAGTGCGGCCAGGCGCGCTTCTTTTCAGACACATTACGTCATTGCACTAGTCGAGGTGCAGGAGCCATGACGTCTATTAAGGATTTATGATGGCTGGCTGCTGCAGCCCGGAGCCAGTGGCTTTTTGATGTCACCTATTGATATTTTACATTTTTATTCTATTATTATTATGTTTATTATATGTATCTATGATATGGTTATCCTATTTTTTTACATTTATTTGTATTTTCATTTATTTGTATAGTTGTATTGTTTATATCTATTTATTTTTATTTTTACATTATATAATTATTGTATAATATTTTATGGTTTTAGTATTTTATGTTATTTATGGTATATTATCTGTATGAATAATATAAATATTATTTTTTTTAATTTTTTATATTTCCATTATCCATTATCTATACCGCTTATCCTCGTGGGGTCGCGGGGGCTGGAGCCAATCCCAGGACAGGTCGCCAGTCTATCACAGGGCCCACATGCAGAGATGTTATTTATATGTTGTTATATGTATGACTTATGTATATGTATGTGACAAATAATCTCTTGAACTTGAACTTGAACTATATCACTCCGCAAGAGACAAGAGAGAGAAAGAAAAAAAGAAAGAAAGAAAGAAAGAAAGAAAGACAGAAAACTGATAAAACTACATGTTTAATATGTTAAATGTTTCATAAATTGTTTAACAATATGTTTACAAAAATGTTTCATAACATGTTTAAAAATATGTTTAATAATACGTTGAAAAACATGTTTCATAACATGTTTAATGATACGTTGAAAAACATGTTTCATAACATGTTTAATAGTATTTTTAATAACATGTTTCATAACATGTTTAATAGTATGTTTAATAACATGTTTAATAATATGTTTAATAGTATGTTTAACAACATGTTTAATAAAATGTTTAATAACATGTTTAATAACATGTTTAATAGTTTGCTTAATAACATGTTTAATAACATGTTTAATAGTATGTTTAACAACGTGTTTAATAACATGTTTAATAATATGTTTAATAACATGTTTAATAACATGTTTAATAGTATGTTTAATAGTATGTTTAATAATATGTTTAATAGTATGTTTAATAATATGTTTAATAACATGTTTAATAATATGTTTAATAACATGTTTAATAATATGTTTAATAGTATGTTTAATAATATGTTTAATAACATGTTTAATAACATGTTTAATAACATGTTTAATAATATGTTTAATAACATGTTTAATAACATGTTTAATAATATGTTTAATAGTATGTTTAATAGTATGTTTAATAACATGTTTAATAGTATGTTTAATAACATGTTTAATAACATGTTTAATAACATGTTTAATAGTATGTTTAATAACATGTTCAATAACATGTTTAATAGTATGTTTAATAACATGTTTAATAATATGTTTAATAACATGTTTAATAACATGTTTAATAACATGTTTAATAGTATGTTTAATAACATGTTTAATAACATGTTTAATAGTATGTTTAATAACATGTTTAATAACATGTTTAATAACATGTTTAATAGTATGTTTAATAACATGTTTAATAGTATGTTTAATAACATGTTTAATAATATGTTTAATAACATGTTTAATAGTATGTTTAATAGTATGTTTAATAACATGTATAATAGTATGTTTAATAACATGTTTAATAACATGTATAATAATATGTTTAATAGTATGTTTAATAACATGTTCAATAACATGTTTAATAGTATGTTTAATAACATGTTTAATAGTATGTTTAATAACATGTTTAATAACATGTTTAATAGTATGTTTAATAACATGTTTAATAACATGTTTAATAACATGTTTAATAATATGTTTAATAACATGTTTAATAACATGTTTAATAGTATGTTTAATAACATGTTTAATAGTATGTTTAATAACATGTTTAATAATATGTTTAATAGTATGTTCAATAACATGTTTAATAACATGTTTAATAACATGTTTAATAGTATGTTTAATAACATGTTTAATAACATGTTTAATAATATGTTTAATAGTATGTTCAATAACATGTTTAATAACATGTTTAATAACATGTTTAATAGTATGTTTAATAACATGTTTAATAATATGTTTAATAACATGTTTAATAACATGTTTAATAAAATGTTTAATAGCATGTTTAATAGCATGTTTAATAACATGTTTAATAGCATGTTTAATAGTATGTTTAATAACATGTTTAATAGTATGTTTAATAACATGTTTAATAATATGTTTAATAACATGTTTAATAATATGTTTAATAACATGTTTAATAACATGTTTAATAGCATGTTTAATAACATGTTTAATAGTATGTTTAATAACATGTTTAATAGTATGTTTAATAACATGTTTAATAACATGTTTAATAACATGTTTAATAGTATGTTTTTATAGTATGTTTAATAACATGTTTAATAGTATGTTTAATAACATGTTTAATAACATGTTTAATATCATGTTAATAACATGTTTAATAACATGTTTAATAACATGTTAAATAACATGTTTAATAGTATGTTTAATAGCATGTTTAATAACATGTTTAATAACATGTTTAATAATATGTTTAATAGTATGTTCAATAACATGTTTAATAACATGTTTAATAAAATGTTTAATAGCATGTTTAATAGCATGTTTAATAACATGTTTAATAGCATGTTTAATAGTATGTTTAATAACATGTTTAATAGTATGTTTAATAACATGTTTAATAATATGTTTAATAACATGTTTAATAATATGTTTAATAACATGTTTAATAGCATGTTTAATAACATGTTTAATAGCATGTTTAATAGTATGTTTAATAACATGTTTAATAGTATGTTTAATAACATGTTTAATAACATGTTTAATAACATGTTTAATAGCATGTTTAATAACATGTTTAATAGCATGTTTAATAGTATGTTTAATAACATGTTTAATAGTATGTTTAATAACATGTTTAATAACATGTTTAATAACATGTTTAATATCATGTTAATAACATGTTTAATAGTATGTTTAATAGTATGTTTAATAACATGTTTAATAACATGTTTAATAACATGGGGGGGGGGGCTGGCACGCACACGCGCTCGCGGCAGGAAGCGCGCGCGCGCGTGTGCGTGCATCCGCGTCGAGCAGCAGCTCGAGCCCCAGAGCGCGAGAGCCCGTCGTCGTTGGTCGCGCCGTCGCTTCACGTCGCCGTCGCGTCCGCTCCTCCGCCCGCGACCCCCGCGTCCCCCGAGCCGCAGCCATGGCCGCTCTGTCCGGAGGAGAGATGTGCGTCAAGTACCTGATGTTTGCCTTCAACCTGGTGTTCTGGGTGAGTCATTACCGGAGCGGCGGCGGACACACCGGCGCGGTTTAATAACGGCGACGCGTTCGACTGCGCGCGCGTGTCGTTCTCGCACGCGGACGGACAACCGAGCGGAATCGGACGCTCCGGGTGCAGCTCTGCGGTCCGCGGCCCGAATACGTGACGCGGAACGCACCTTCCGCGGGTCCGCAGGCCTTATAATAACCGCGCCCGTCCGCGGGACGGTGGCGTTTCCGTGTGAGTTTGCTCCGCGTCCACTACTGAACGTGCGTCGACCGACCCGGTCGGCGGATGAATCCCCGGTGGCCGACTGACCCAATTCCGTGTGCGTGTGGTGGGCTTGCGCGCGCTGCATTTCAAACTACTCCCGAGGGAACCGGGGGGAACCGGGGGGGAACCGGGGGGGAACCGGGGGGAACCGGCGCGTCCGCTTCCAGGCGTCACGCGGTGCGCGAAATTGCGCGTGTCAGTGTCTAAGGTTGTCGGCCAGTGCGTGTGCGCGCGCGCGCGTGCGGGTCCCGGGAGCCGTGTGTGTTTATCTGGGTCCCGTCCGGCCCGGCGGGGGGGCGGGGGGGCGGGGGGGCGGGGGGGGGTCTCCACGGCGCTGCGCTACGTGCGTGTGTACGCGCCGCCGGGTTCTACATGAGCGGCCTGGGCCATATTTGAGCGTCTCACCTCATCTGACGGCGCAGAGGAAGCTGAGAGGGGTTCCCTGTGTGTGCGTGCGTGCGTGCGTGCGTGCGTGCTAGATTCATGCGTGTGTTTGTGTCTCTGCATCGACAAGGACCAGTCTAACAGTGGAACGTGGGGCCCGGTCCATACATAGTGCACAACACATACATCCTCCTCCAGCGCCTGTGTCTATTTATGGCTGCACTGGATTCCCTGACGCCGCTCTTCAGGGGACAATTCTGTGATTGCGCGGCGGGAAAAGCTGTTCGTCGTCGCCGTCGTCGTGCAGCCTGGACGCGTCTGAACAGAACACGTTGTGATCCCGCTCGCCTGGTGCAGGCCAGTCAAACAACAACAACAACAACAACAACAACAACAACAACAACGAAAAAAGAAAGTCCAAACTTCCTGTGCTCTGTGTGTTCAGAGGACGGCGGTTTGAGGACTTGGCATTCCCCCAACTATCTGTTTCCTCCTCCCACTGCTCGGTGGAGTAGTAACGGCCGTTGGTCGACGGGGGAGGAACGGCCCAACGTCCGTCCGTATGAAGTGCCCTTCAAAGGCCTTTACTGTGCACGTGTGTTTCTAAACATGTGTGTCAACATTTGTAAAAGAGAACATGAAGAGAACATGTGAGAGATGGAGAGACAGACAATAGGAAGATTTAATGGCACATATACAGTATAGTACTATGCTGCAAAGTACTTCACAGTATAGTATTATACAGTATAGTACTATACTGTATAGTGTATAATACTATACTGAATGGTACTTTACAGTATAGTACTATACTGTATAGTACTATACACCATGCAACGATCTGGCAAACAGCTGCAGGGCGCAAGATAGAAACAAAGGAGAGCAGGTCAAAGGTCATTCAGAAACACACACACACACACACTCTAAATAAACCTCACAGAAGCTCTGACGAAAAGCTTGTTAATAATTAATGTACCAGTCTGTGTGTGTGTGTGTGTGTGTGTGTGTGTGTAACATTCTACTTTTCTACACAGTTGGTCTGATCATCTTTGATTGGGACTAGTGTAACCCTCTGCAGTCGTTTACATCAGTGGTCCCCAACCTTTTTATCACCGCGGACCGGACAATGCTTGACAATTGTACTGCGGACCGGGGGGGGGGGGGGGGTTCGTAGATTGTTTATATTGAGAATATAATAAACATCATAATAAATAATAAAGAAATATATATTATAATAAAATAAATAATAAAATAATAAACGTTATAAAAAATACGAAGAACCAGCAATTCCACATTTCACATTTGTATTATTAAACACTCCATGAATGATATTTTTCAACAGCTGAAATAAAGTTGTCAGTTTGAACCGTCTCCTCTCCCCTCTCCCTCATCCCCCTCTGTTGGCGACCACAGCCCTAACGCTCTCGGACTCTGGTCGCTATGGTAACGTTTAAACATGCCTTCAAAATAAGATACAGATACGCCACAAAAATGAATATAAAGTGCATGAAAATTTTAACTCACCACAACGCTAAATCAATGAGAGCCCCGAACTTGTTTCTCTGCAACGAGTGGCATTTTTCGGCTTGCAAGCATTTCCCTGTGAATGATACAATGCGTAGATTCACACTCAGGCGCAACCTCCTTAATCCGAGCAGTTAAACCAGACAGCCGTCCGGTCATGGCAGCGGCTCCGTCCGTGCATATGCCGACACAAAAGGACCATTTAAGTTTTCCTAATATATAACCATCCAGCGACTTGAACAGTTCTGCGACTGTGGTGTTGGTTGGCAACGATAGCGCACACAACATGTCCTCATGTACATCCTCCTGATAAAGATATCGCACATAAACAAGCAGTATTGCCTTATTGTCAACATCTGTAGATTTGTCTACCTGGAGTGCGTACCACGGTGACGTATCAATCCTCTCCAACAATTGTTTCTCAATGTCTTCGGCTATTTCCTCAATGCGCAGAGTCACGGTGCTAGCCGACAAAGGTACCCGTGCTATCTTGTTAACAGCAGCCTCTCCTAGAAGTTCACGGCAAATGTCTTTAGTGGAGGGCAAGATCAACTCTTCACCAATAGTGAATGGCTTTTTAGCCTTAGCAATACGGTTAGCCACCAAGTATGATGCTCTCAGTGCATTCGCATTTATTGATGTGGTGGCCGCCAGTAATTTCTTCTGTCTTTTGTGTTCCTGTTTTTTTCTTTCAAAATACTCCGGGGGCTTGTTTTTTAATCCAGGTGCTTGGTCTCCAGGTGGCGAAGCAATTTTGAAGGCTTCATTGCCTCGTTAGAGATCCGTTCGCCGCATATTATGCAGAGCGGGCTTGGTCTGTGGGAATCACCTGTCGCGATAAATCCATACTTCAAGTAGAACTCCTGGTACTGTCTGTTAAAAACTTTCTTTTTCTAGGAAGTTGTAGGCTCTTCTTCTGTCTCTTCACCGGCCCTTTTCCCCTTCGAAAAGAAACTTTCCAAAGACGTCTGTTTTTTGCTCATTTTGCCAGCTTGTGGGTTAAATTTTTGGCGCTCATGTGACCAAGATGTAACCGAGAGAATCCGGTCATTTTTCAAAATAAAAGATTGTTCAGACTCAGATAATAAATACAACGGAAATAATTAATTATTTCTTGGGCGGCCCGGTACCAATTGATCCTACCAATTGGCCCGGGGGTTGGGGACCACTGGTTTACATCATCGATAGAAACCTCCAACATCTACCACACACACACACACACGGATGCGTTCAGATATTGTTTTTCGGAAGCGACGGCGGAAGTCAGTTTTGCAACTTGGTTGCAAGGTGTTGAGCGTGTTGTGATTAGCAAAGCGTTTCTATTTCTGCTTTTCAAAGCAACCGGCAATAGAAAATAAATTGTTTGTACTGCAGAACGTGTTTGTGGCGGTGTTCGTTTTCACGCTGATGATCTGTTTTCAGGTTTTTGTAGCAACGTGTGCTCGTCATGTCGTCAGTGGTGGAAAATAACAAAATGACAAGTACTTTGTTACTGTGCTGAAGTGCATCACATTGTATGAAGTATTAAGGCTGTAAAGATAATTAATAATGTCATGTAGGGCTGCACAATTAATCGTAGATTTATCGCGATGTCGATATTGGCCTCCATAATTCATTGATCGTGGCCGGGGATGATTTTTTAAATTAAATTAAATTTCTCAGCTGCGCCATCTCAGTGTCCCATTCACAAAAGACATTGTGCTACAGTGCAAACACGCCCTTGAAGTTTTACTTACTTTTCATCAGATCGCAATTATCCATGTGTGGCAAAGTAAATAGTCTGTAATATGTAGTGTCATTTATATATATCGCCTTAAGGAGACTGAATGTGAAGAAAGTCCTATTTTGATTCAAAGATTTGTACATTTTATACGTTCATTTGTAAGTCCATAAAATACATTATTATTGTGAAGGCAGCTCTCTGTTGATTTACAAAGTGCAATAAAATAATTGTGTGATATTAGCCGTGATAAATAATCGTGATCACGATATTGAGCAAAATAATCGTGATTATCATTTTTGCCATAATGGTGCAGCCCTAATGTCATGTAATTACTTCAGCGTATTCCGTTTGGGAGACGTTTGACATTGTACTCCACTACATTTCTAACTATGTTGCATATGACTTCAGTTAAAAACAAAACAACAGGGTTTATATTTGTATAGGATGAGATGAGGTAACAGAGATATTCTCGTGTTATGCTAAAAGTAAATGCAAGAGATCACAAGAAACTGACAGTAGCACTTCATGCTGTATTCTAGACTCTGTTACTACATCAGGATACGTGATATGACAAATACTTTTACTTACAATACATTAAGAACACTTCACTTAAGTAGAAATGTCAACGTACTTTGACTTTCACTGGAGTCACTTTGTGTCAGGGTATTTGTACTTTCAATGAAGTAAAATATGTGAACGCTTCCTCCTTGTACGGCATATGGATATTTTCTTTGTTGTGATGATGTCATAATGCAGTATTCATGTTGTGTCTGTCAGCTGGCAGGCACCGCCGTCCTCGCCATCGGCCTGTGGCTGAGGTTTGACCCAAAAACCAGCAGCTTGTTTCAAGGTGAAAACTCTCCGGTCGTCTTCTACACAGGTAATTCCAAACACACTCGTGCATAATCATCATAAGTAACATAAAATCTTTTTTTTTTTTTTTTGGTAAGATTCAGGCGGAACATTTTCTTTTAACAAAATACAGACGACTTGTGCCTTTTTGGAGGAAGTGGCCTTATATAGGTAGTATTTGGTTGACAACAACCAATGTGCTTGTTGATGCAGCTGTGGTGGGCGTGTCTGTGTGCAGGTGTTTACGTTATGATCAGTGCTGGAGCGCTGATGATGGTGGTGGGTTTCTTAGGATGTTGTGGAGCAATTCAGGAATCTCCCTGCATGCTGGGACTGGTTAGTACAACTCTTTATTATTATTGTTATTATTATAACAATGTTTGATTATTTCGTCCTATTCCCACTGATTCATACTTATACTTCCACCCAACACCCATATTAACCCAATCAACCTATCTCAGACTTGGAGGCGTGTTGGAGTCTCTTTGTGGATTCACTACGTGTGAAAAGCTGGTTCAAAACTCATTTTTAGTGGAACTCTCCTTCGACTAACAATGTTATCTGTGAATCATGTTTTGCCCTCAGGCCCCTTTCTCCCCCCATGTTGCCACATAACAACAGCTCCCACTAAGCTCCACACATGGGTGTTATCCCACTTAGGTTATTGTCAATTTAAACGCCGACCTTGAGCTAAGTAAGATACATGATGTGTCTCCACTCATCAGTGTTTACAGAACGGCCTCATGGCCCAGCCAAAGAAGTGTCTTGTTTATTCCCTCCCTCCATCCCTCCCTCCCTTCCCGTCTCCTCTCCCTGAATGTTTCCCTCCCTTCCTGCCTCCACCGCCCCCTCCCTGCCTCCACCTCTCCCTCCCTCTCTTTCTCCCCCTGGTTAATCTTCTTTTGCTTAATCTCTCAGGTGGGGGAGGAGCCTATGTAAATTGGGCACAGCTTCGGTCAAATGACCTTACTTACTAATATGTACACACATGCAAGACATGTGGCGGTGCTGAGGCGTGCACGCGCACACACACACACACACACACACACACACACACACATAAGTGTACATACACACATTTTAACGTCTGTCTCCTTTTTGTGCAGTTCTTCTTCTGCCTGCTCATCATATTTGCAATCGAGGTGGCAGCAGGAATCTGGGGTTTCTCGAACCAAAGCAAGGTACCGACCTAACGCACAGCCTCGCCCCCACACAGCAAGTTCATAAACAACACCGTGTCCAACAGCGTCACATGTGTCCTATAGGTGGTGGATGACATCACAACGTTCTACATGGAGACGTACAACAACTACCAGGCCACGGGAGACGTGCGGCTCAGGGACTCACTGCGGCTCATTCAAACGGGGGTGAGGCTTTCTGATCGGAGCTGCACTGACTCGCATGACGTTGTTGCTTAATTCTGTTGCACTCATTTGAACTCAGGCGACTCTGTGTTCCAATGAAATGGTTTGGGAAGGGTTTTTCCCTGCTGGGGGGATTTTACTGAAATGTTATTCGCGCAGAATAACAGGAGTCCCCTTGATAATTTAACCATTCAATGTGGTTCTCGGCCAGTGGAGGATCACAATCCACGTTGTTTTTTCTTGATTTTCCTGATTTAGAATTCAAACCATTTTCACAAAATCAATCCGCGACGCTTTTGCTTGAGCTCGGATGTGTAAAGGTCGAGTGTATCCATCTGATTAGAATGGCTTTGATTTAATTTAGCCGAGCAAACGACAACGTTAGAATGGGGCTTGACGTTTGTGATATGAGTCACAGAGCGTAGTTGGAAATGGTGTTTTAAAATAAAAGCGCGGCATCGGAAATTCAGTGCACTTCAAAAAATGTACTTAGACATTTTAGAAAGAAGTGGATTTATACGCCCACGACACAATTTTGGATGTTCACCCACCAGTTGAGAATTGCTGCTGTAGAATATTTTAAAATAAATGATAGAAATCCCTTAAAATAGCACTAAATCAAACAGTACCCACGGATAAGCCAGTCAGTTAGCTGTGCTGATGTTTTTATTTATTTGCAATCATGAATGTACTGGAAAGGGAAAACCTGAAGAATACACTAGCCCCATGAACTCCAGATTGGCAGAGAGAATTAAAAAGCACAGTTGCTGAATTGGGCTATTTATCTTGAGTTATGAAGAGTTCAACCTATGAATTTGTCCAGAGACAGTCCACTTTACCAGTGTGGACTAAAATAAGTTTAACTCAGTGTGTGTGTGTGTGTGCGTGTGCGTGTGTTCACAGCTGAACTGCTGTGGCCCGACTGGAACCGTGGTAGATTCCGCCAAAGACACCTGTCCCTCCAAAGAGTTGCTTGATGAGTTCATTACTAAGGTACAATGAATAAGTTCACACTCGAAAGCTGCAGCTATTGACATCTAAGTATAAAAGAAAAGTTCTCTCTCACTGTCATGAATTCTGGGATGTTTATCAAGTCACCAAAGCAACTGACAGAAGGATCTCTGATTTATGCAAACTCGACTTGGGCTGGGATGGATGATGCCAAGGGAGATTCCAAGAACGGAAGTGCAGACGTGCACAGAAATTGGTGGCCAACTATCTTGGCCGTCTTATGGTGTTGCTATGGCAACGATGCTTTATTGAAGCCAGGTCCGCTTTCCTGTGTGTTTCATAACATAAGTAATGCACGTGTTCAGAGAGACAAAGAACAAACAAAAACGAATCGACCGTGTCTGTGTTGCAGAGCTGCCCCGACGCCATCGATGAGGTGTTCGACTCCATGCACATCATCGGCGGCGTGGGCATCACGGTGGGGGTTGTCATGGTGAGTCTCAAACAGAGCTGATTGTAGTTCGCTGAACCTCAACATTACTGACAGCAAAGGACGCCTGCGTAAACAAAACCTCTTCCGTCCCAGGTGTTTGGGATGATCTTCAGCATGCTCCTCTGCTGCGCCATCAGGAAGTCTCGGGAGGTGGTGTGACGACGAGGCCCGCCGCCGCCACCTGCGAGTCCTCGTTAATGTTGCATGAAGTCATTCCCAAAATCATCTGACGCGCCACTGCCAATGGTGACACCGCTTGTTCAGGAGGGACAGCCAACACGCTTGGCGCTGTGCTTGTATTTCTATTAATGATGGGATGGATTAGTGATGCTGGGCTTAATGATCTGAAGATCAGACGTATTGTAACTTCACTGCCAAATGCTGAGGCTCACCTTCCTGGACTCGATAGACGCAATGTGGTTAATAGGTCCAATTGTAGAATGGACATCATCTGTGCTTCAATGGAGATGTAATCAGAAATGTGTGATTTGTGGACATGTGATCTCAATTGATCTTTGTGAATCGTTAATTATCAAAACAAAACAACATTGCATCGTATCTCACACACATTTCTGATGAAACCACTGGATCAATCGGTAACAAGGAGAATGGTGGCCCCGGGGCCGCTATCACCACTTCAGCATGATACAGCAACTAGCCAATGAGAACGTTTTGTTTTCCTTAATAACCTTTGAAGTAATACATTGGCGATCATTCAGAGCTCAGGCTGCGAAATGTGACAAGTGGGATTCCTCCCATCTTAATATAAGGTGTATGGTCTTGTTTTACGATAATAAGTAGCTCCTTTTTTACACAAATCCTTTCCTCTGACCTTCCGCTTTCTTAACCCATGATGAAACGCCTTCAATTCTGACTCATTTTTATTTTTTATTTTATTTGTAATAGATTTCTACAGATATGTTGTTTTATGGTACCTGCAGTTTGTCTAATACGACGGAATGATATAACTTTTTTAACGTCCTTTACATCTCACAGTGATCACACCGATTTATACTGTATGCACTTGTGTGTTGCACATAAACGAAGATGTAATAAAGCCAAATAAAGCCAAACCTGCTGCATTATATATTTACTTCTTCTGCAGATATTTTCGAATGGCTAGTACTGATTTGAGATTCACCAAATAGGATACACTTTACTTGAAATGGCTAAAATAACAAGGGCACCAAGTATAAACATGGCCGCTGCTCCATGGCTCTCTTCATGTACACAGTGAAAAAAAACAACCTGGCCTCCCCACACGCTCCCTCTCTCTCTGACGTTTGTTGTTATCAAGTCTGAGTCATCGAAAGTTAAAACAGAAGCCAGCGGCTTGTCACCTCAGAGCAGTTCCATCAAAATACTCACGGAAAAGTCGTCTGATCCCTAATTAAGCCTGTGTGTTGTGTTCAAGAGAATGCTATTTGAGTTCCTTTTAACTCAAATGACTCATCACTGGTTCAGATACAGTCCATCGGTGGGGGGGGGTGATTGGTGAACTATCCCTCTGATCACAGCAAAAGTAGTCGCAGATGAAAGCAGGAAATGCTCTGATTGCCTTGTTGACAGCTGGGTGTTTCCTTCTTGGACTCCCCGGACCCCACGATGGCAATAACGCTGATTATAGCAGAGAGGGGCTCTGTGGGTGACCCCGCAGCCCAGTCCTGTATATACTCCCCATTTATATAATAACTTGTGCACTGTCCAAAGGAAGTGGGCAGGAACGCAGAGATAAGAGAGAGGAATGTTGATACGAGCGACCAAGCCACCGACGCTCCAAGATAAACACACACATTCACACAGCCCGCACAAATTAGCACATAACTAATCACAGGGAAGAGGAAAAGCGAACAAATCGAGGACAGATTGATGTTGTTTCTCGGTAGCTGTGATGTTTTTTGTCCTACTTATTGTTATCCCCAAAACCGAGCATTTGGGGAGGCTGAACGTCCGGACCCAATCGACCGTCAAAACATTTCCCGATATCAAATTTGATTTATTTTGTTGTTGCGGACGTGGTGTATGAAAACTTTAATATAACAGTGAAAAAATAGCGCCATACAACAAGATCATCCCGTGTGCCTTAAAACCAACACACACGACTTACAACCACACCTGTGTCCATGACAATGAGGAATATATATCAAAGGTCAGACATCTCAGCCGCTTTCCTCATCGCTTTCCTCCGTGTCCTCCAGAGAGCGGCTGTAAGAGAGCGCACGCATCTCTGTTTGCAGCGGTGCACGTGTGCGCAGCAGAGCATCCGCCCGCAGGAGACCTCGGGCGCACTGGAGTACGGCCAGGATCAGCTGGTGTTTACAGGAGACCGAATCCAGACCCCAATCTGACGTAGGAACCGGCCCCACGTCATGGCCGCTCGCGTCGCCGCCTTCCAGAGGGGCGTGGCTCCCAGAGCGCCGGTCAAAGCGGCTGTGGTTTCTGAGACGGCTCAGGAGCCGCGCGTGAGCCTGCGCAGGGCGCCGGGGATGGCGGGGGTGAATCCGCTGGGGCACGCTCAGCAGAGCGTCCGCCAACAGCGGGAGCTGCTCTCGCACCGAGCTGCGCCGTCGCAGGGCGTGGTGTAACAGGAACTCGAAAGTCCCTCCGCCCGGCACGACCCACCCGGGCTCTGAGACAGACCTCGCCGAGGAGGACGCCACGACTGCTTGTGCGTGCGAGGCGCTGCCTGAGAGTATGTCCATGTTTGGACGACTGCTCGCGCGGGAGCGTGGGGACGGCCTCTCATCTGCTGGCGCGGTTCCAGCTCTTATGACCGGCTGCCAAGTGGTTAGAAGCATCTTGAGAGCGTCCTGAACGGCGGAGGCGGACTGTTCCGTCTGTCCTTCTCCAGGGCCGCAGATCACCAGGCTGTGAGGGGTGAGCTGTAGCCTTTCCTCACACGCAGAAAACGCTACATGGACGTACCTGGAAAAGAGGAAAAAGGGCGGTGTTCACTTCACGACGTGAATCGACAATAAACAATTTACGTGGAAAATAAGTGATGGAAGCCATGACGGGTGTTTGCGTGTACGAACCTGTGAGCTCCCAACACAACGGGCTTGCAGAAGGCCAGCGAGGCGACGTGCTCCCGTCCAATCAGCCGGCAGTCTGAGACGGGCTCCACACCGCTCAAATAGGCAAAGAGAGACAGCTCGTCCTCGGCGATGCACTCCACCACGGACACGCCGGCGAGCCGAGCCAATGCCAGAGCCGCCTCACACTGTTTCACAGCAGAGAGCAGCAGGGAGACGCCCAAAAGGTGAAGGGTTCGAACAACACCATCTATTGACCTCTCTGCCCAAGCAGTATATTTCAAAATACCATCGCCTCCTTCCTCCCCCGCTCTCCCGCCATTTTCCCGACCTCCCACCTCCAGTACCACATCTCCAGGTGACCCGCTTGGCCGCAGGTGCACACTTATGGCCACGGCACTGATCGGCTGGAGCTCAGACGGAGGGTGCGGCGTGGAGAAGTCCCTGTGGATCACCTGGCCCTCCATCAAACGGGAACAACTGGTGGGGAAACCGGACGCGGCGGTATGCAGCGCAGGGAAGTTGCTGTTTATAAAACGGAGGATGGAGGACGGGCGGCGAGCGGGGCACGCCCAGTGGGAGAGCAGGTCAAAGGTCAGACGGCTGATGCAGTCAGAGTGGGCGCGTCCCACCCGGGTGTGAAAGAACGCCCTCAACAGCCTATGGACGGTGGGAGCGCGCGCGTCGGCATCGGCATCTGAGCTCCCACCCTCCCATGACAGAATATCTCGGTGAGAGTCCACCGCCGCGCCCACGGCATCGTCCAGCTCCTCCAGCCCAAACGCCAGCAGCCTCTCGGCGAGGCGGCTCGCGGCGGCAGCTTGCTCCGCCGCCCGGGTCCGACAGGAGCGAGACACGCCCATCTCCCTGGAGGCCGCCGCCTCAATTCCCCGCAGCAAAGACGCCAGCAGCAAAACAAAGCTTTTGGCGCCATCGCCGGTGACGGCGCTGTGCTTCCACACACACTCCACCACCATTCTACAACAGACACACATAACAGAGGAAAACTTATTTTTTGGTGATCATAACCTTATAAGCAATCGTATCGCTATCTTTAACGATTGTTGTGGAATGTTAGTTATATCCAAAGAATGAGTTTGAATTCTTTTAAGTCTTTTCCTTGAAGGCGACGTTGGTGCTATGGTGACAGAGGATCAAGGAGATATTTAAGGTCAGAGTGTGACCAGAGAGGGTCGGCTGAAGTGACCTCATCACATGACATCATCAGGGTTTGCTTTGCCATTGCTTTTACTTGACGTCACTGTGCATCGTCCTTGCAGTTCAAGGAAGCATTTGGCGAATCATTCACCGTTTTACACGCGGCTTCAATCGTTTTGACCCACAGTCCCCACACAGAGACGCTCTCTGAGCTGTCTCCGAAAGCATTGATTATAACAGCAGGAACAGGAAGTACTTATAAAAACATATTTGTTGACTATTTCCTAAACAACTTCATGGCTGATTCTGAAGTTTGATCTTTGGTAAATAAATGTTATTCCAATGCTTGAATATTGAAGGAGCAATTTTATTCAATTACATTGTTTTAAAGAAAAGCTAGTTATGGTGCTAAGCTTTCAACTTTAAAATTTCCACTTGTATACTTTCTTTTATTTTAATCTATTTTTGCTGTTCTGTCAACTACTGCTGCTGTAATCTAGCCTGACATCGGCAGAACCTGGCGGTCTGGAACCCCTCAGTTAATTTTCAATTTCCAAGGGGGCTTATCAACGGGCGCAGACCAAAATGACTCTGGACGCTTTGGATAGACCTACAGCCAATCAGAGCAAGGAAGAGTAGCGCTGGTCCACGGAAAAATGTATGAAATACGGCAAACACATCTTTCTCATCAACAAAAGCTTGAAGTGCGGTTGTTTGTTCTTCTTTTAGAGAAAATACACCGTCCAGTTAATTTAATACTGTTGCGATAGCAGATTAAACAGAACGTTCCACATCGGCTGCAGCCATCTTGGATGTTTGCAAAAAAGCCTCAACGGCGCTGCTCTGTACAGTGATCGTATCAAACGCGCCCAACATTAGATGAAGGGTGATGATTTGCCCGATCCGACCAGGTCATTGGAAATCCATCTGAATGGGAGGAGGAGGACCAGATGCATCTGCCGGAGCAAGTACAACACGAGCCCGCAGATTCGTCTGGTTCCCGGGCTAGCTGCGATCCCTACGACCGGAACCCCTCCCGGGGGGAGATCCATAGGGTCTTATCTTACCTACCTGGCCAGCGGGTGCTCCAGCCGCAGGGCCGTCAGGATGCGGGACCCGCTGCGGCTCAGCATCACCTGTCCCGTGTCCCGGGTGAAGAGTACCTGACCCCCGCAGGGCCCGAAGCTCCGGAGGACCACGGCCTCCAGCGCGGACACCGACTGCAGGACATGGTCCAGACCGAGACGCTCCACCTGCTGCATCCGCAAAGACCCTGGCGAGACAGAAGAACGATATTCGGGTGTTAGAAATGACACATGATTTGCTTTGGATTTTTAATCAGCTTCAGGGGACACGGCAGTTTCATCTTCCATTGTGGAACACAGGACAATAGCCTCATACCTTATAAGTGATGGTGGTAAGTTTAGACAAGTTTCATTTTGGAGGATTTAAATGTATATTTAATTCTACAATTAAGAACCCAGAATCGTGATTGTGGCTAACTCTCCCATGCTTTTTTTCCGGTTTGCTTTCCATGATCCTGCCATATTGTGCACACTTAACTGTGAGTTTTATTGTATATTTTCAACCTTTCCCCAGATATGAACATGTTTCGTTTTATATTTATATCTGTCTGTCTGTCTGTCTGTCTGTCTGTCTGTCTGTATCTAATTCGTCGACGCTAGCTCTTCGCCGCTAGCTCTTGGACGCTGACTACTGAGGAGAGCGGGCATTGAGGTGCGACATTAGGGCCGCACTCGTGGAATAACTCGAGGTATTTGGTGTTGACGTTCCGACTGAACTGAATCTCGTACTTTACCGTCACGCTGCGCTGACTCGCGTCGGGGACGTCGGCGTCGCGCCTCTCTCTGTTGTCCTGGCAACCGGGCTTCTTCTGCCTCCCTCAAAGCGCTGTGACTCGGGCCAGAAGTGCACGTCACCGCCACCCAGTGGCCGGACGTGGGACGACATCGCTCTAAAACCTTGCTTTGTTCGTTCAAGTTCCATTTCACACGATTTCATTTTCCATTGAACCTTTTTCTCCGAACTTTGTTTTAATTATTTATTTTATTTGAACATTAAAATGTTAATTTTTTTTTCCATCGAGGCCCAACATTCACTATGTCTGGTGCACAATATTATTTTCTATGAAACCTAAACTTAGTTGAAAACAAGGTGAATGTTTTGTTTTTATCCTTCTATCGAAATGAAAGGTATAATCAATAAAATCATATAATTAAGAAAAATACATGTGATATGAAGAGATCTCATTTAATAACTGCCTATAAGAAAAACATTGTCACCCTCCTAAAATAATGGCATAAGTCATTTTTTCAGGTTTTTCAGAAAACACAAAAAAAGCAACCAAACACATTATATTTATTAATGATTTCATTCAAAAAGGTTATGACAATACATGATTATTGACGTTCTGAGGAGGTCGGCAATTTTACCAGAGGTGGCCAGCATCATGAGGAGATGATTTAGGCCAAAACATGACTTTTGTCAAAAAGTGACTTGTGCCATTATTTTAGGAAGGCGACAACATGCAATATAATTATGAAATAAAAGATAACATACAGGCCTATAAGAAGAGTGCCAAAACATACATCTGTGAAATAGCACCGCCTGGTAGTAGCAGACGTTTCTAACGTCACTTCAGCGTCGAAAAAGTGTCGTAGGCTTGTGTGGTTTCAAACACATCATTCTTCATATTTGCGCTGAGGTTGCATTGATCATTTCCATTTCCTCTATAGTTGCTGTAAATAAATAGTTATTTTTGTCTTGTTTCACGAGATACAAAGTCAAGGCAAGAACCAGTTGAAATTCATCGCGAGGGAGAGAGTGTCAAAGATATAACCCATAAACTGTGCAGTATACTGTATAAGCTGTTGCTTTTTGTCTGCCATTCAGTTGACATCAGTAATTGATGTTTTTGTTGAATATAATGCATCATGCTGCGTTTTCGGTGACGCTCTGTCTCGTTCGATCAACAATATCATCTTTCACCTCTCCTCCTGATTCCCGGGGCTCCAGGAGTCCCGAGCCTCCCGCTCCAAAGGTCAGGGACGACGGGGATGGATCGCACACTTGGACAAGCACGTCCCGTCTCAGGGTGACGACAATCCCCAATCACCCCGGATTGAACCCAGGAAGGCGGAGGTTCTTCTCCGGGGGCGCCGGGCTCCGCCCTTACGCCTCCTCCAGCTGCGTGGGGCTCACGGCCAGGGCGGCCTCACGCTCCACTCTGCGGCTGTACCCTCGTGACGTCCATCCGCTCTCTGGTTCAGGGTCCGTCGATCCCCGCCGGCGAGCTCCGACCTGCCGCCGCTCACCCTCCCTGCGGATGGAGTTCTTGGGTCCGTCGCCGCACGTTCCGCGCCGATTTTTGGGGACGGCTCCGCTTCGACGTACTCAACAGCCCTGCAGCTTTTGCGACCCGTGCATCTTTCTCGAGTTGGGGCGCTGTTGGCAGTGTGATGTTGTTGGAACTTTGCTGAGTTGTCTCACGCTGCTTTGTCAACTCACCTATCACATCATCACGTGCCATTTTCACCCTGTGTTCCTGTTATTTCAGCCCCCAATATTAATTCAAGAATATCTGAAAGCTATTTGCAAGCAAAAAAGCAAAACATTTAAAACAGGATTCATAATTCATCTCTCATTAAGCCTCAAAATGGAATGAGAGATGGGTTGGCCTGTGTGTGTGTGTGTGTGTGTGTGTGTGCGTGTGTGTGCAGCATCAGCATCATGGCGAGCGGCGGGCGTGTCTTTGCATAGGAGTACAAAGATCATATCTGGGCCCCTCTCTCCATCCACCTCCGCCTCCCTCGTCTCTCTCCGCCCTCCCTGTGACCGCGTGTCTCTCCGTACAGTGTCTCCATCCATCGGCGTCGGCTCAAGGTGAACTGGGCGTGGCTGGAACTTGATCTCTGTGTTGCTGCAGAAACCACATCCTGAGCTTCTAAATCAGGCGACATCATCTATACATAGACTGTATGAGACAGGTCTGCAGCGACTGCCAGATGCTCAAGCATGCGGAGGCATTTAATACCCACACACGCACACGCACGCACACACACAAGCGCACACACACGCACACACACACACTTGCCCCTTCTGAATGTAAATAGCCTCTCTTGCTGAAGTCTCAGTATGCTAACGAGACTTTGAAAAGCCGTGTCACTACACTCGTGAATATTCATCGGCGACCGGGCCAGGGGTCACCTCTGGGTGGGGATCAGAGGTCACGGGAGGCGGGACCCCTCCGCCCCCCTGAGACCTGAATGGGCAGAAAATGACTCGTGCACATACACGCTACAAACTCCACCGAGTTGTGGTCCCTCCCAATTCCATTCTGATCAATCTTTCTCTCTCTCTCTCTCTCTCTCTCACCCTCTCTGTCTTCCTCCTCCCCCACGCCACCTGCCTCCATCTACTGTATGGGTCCGGAGCTGGTGGTGGCGGACGGGCGGGGGGGGGGGGGGGGGGGTTGAAAACAAAGGGCATCACTTTTCCACTCCTTCTCACCTCCCTCCTTTCATCTGCAGCTCCTCCACTCGTCTTTCCTCCTCCTCCTCCTCCTCCTGCTCCTCTCCCTCTGAGGAGGCGTTAGAGGACCTGTAACCGCTGGGACGAGGGAGTATAACACAGGTATGTGTCTCGTTTTTCTACCCATTATCCACATCTGACCCTCTGTACACTTCCATCTGATGTGGTGGCTCCATCCCTGGTGTGCTCAGGTGGTGTTCATCGCGTTCACCTTTTACCTTTTTACTCCGTGTGGTGTTTGGTGTTTTCTGCGAGTCTTTTAGTCACAGCTTGACTCAAACTGCAATTCTGGATAAGGATGAGTTTATCAAGCAACCTGGAGCAGTTTACATTCTGTGAGGTTTTATCTGTGACCTTGTTGGAGGGTTTTCTCTGTGTTGTCATTATTTAACTTTTTTTTTATGGTACAAAGGATGTAACAGGATAAATATAAAAAATCATCACTTGCACAATTATTTAATAAAATCTAATAAATAATTGGACCCTATGTCATTTAACCATTCACCACAGCATTCACCAGAATCTCTCTGTATTTGACCACAACTAAATAAAACAACTTTACATTTCACATTCAACAGTAAGTTACAAAAATAAAGATAAAAAAATATGCAAAATAAATTGTTCTCATACAAATTTTTTTAAAGATTTCAATTTGCAAAAAAAAGACAATATACAACAATCAATAAACAAACCTCTGATTGCTTATTGTCTGAAATAATAAACTCTGTATCAAATGAAACGCTTTTTTATTCTCTGTCATTCTACTGAATCAGATTTGGTTGCTGTGCTTCTGTCGATGTTTTCCCATGAAGAAGACACGACATCAAACTATTTGCAAATAAAACTCCTTCCTGAGTAGTAACATATTCATTCCATTCCATATTTAGCATTTATTTGTTTTCATGAAATTCCTTTCACTTCCTGCACCTCCCCACCCCTCCACCGGCGGTGATGCACTGTTCTGTTCTGTGTTTCTTTATTTCCGTCCTTCTCTGAATAAGTTCCAGGACGACGCTGGGTGCCGTGCGTGCACAGAGGTCAGCGCGGGGTTTGGGTGCGAAGCGGCCGCGATGCTGACTCAGACACAGCGGGGGGTCCAGTCACAGTAGCTTATGCACATAATAAGTCACTGGGACGCGGCGTTTGAGCGGAGTGACCTCTCCCCGCGACCTTGGCACGTGGCGGGTAGTATGCGCCGTGGAGCATCAGTGAGCCGGAGCAGAACCACACATGGCGCCTGGATGCGGCCCCGCGCCGCCCCGCTCCGCCCGTGCCTCGGCTGTCAGCAGCTTTTGGCAGAGGCGGCGGGGTTTGTGTGTCCTGCGTTGCGGGCGTTAGTGCCAGGCCAGCAGAAACTGGAGAGCCCACCTGACACGGACAGCCACGCAGCGTCCAGAAGCACATTATTACACCCACAAAACCCCAGCAACGGCGTTTATGAAAACGGCGTTTTGAGTGTGTGTGTGTGTGTGTGTGTGTGTGTGTGTGTGTGTTCAGCGAGATTTAACGGTCGGTGCAACTTGGCTGTGGTTTCGGATGATACGGTTCATTTCTTTCACTCCTCTGTTCGTACGGCGCATGCATAATATCCCCCTGGCGGCTGAGTCGTACAGAACGTCTCTCTTTTTCTCCCTCCTTCAGCCTCGCTCTAGATCTACTAATTACACCATGACAGGTAGCCGCCCGGCTGCTCCCTCCGTGCCAAGCTCCCAAATCACGCCTTCTGCTCCACCCAACGCCACCTCAACCCCAGAACATGGGCGGGGGCAATCCGGACATGACCCCAGGAAGTTCATGAGTGAAGTTCGCCACCACCACAGTGAGTCCATTTGACTGGTAAAAACCGCGACGGACGGGTTAGATCCGTCCAGTTTCAATGCAAGTACGGCGTCTCCAAAGCAGATTTCCATTTCCATCCATGTCAGTAACCTTCCATGTTGCCTTCCAGTGCCGTCGTGGGCCGTGGCCGCCCTGTGCATTGTGAGCGTGTGCCTGGCGCTGTCCTGCTCTGCGTGCGTGTGGAAGAAATGTTTGAAAAAGAAGGACAAAGAGAAGGAAAAAGACAAGAAAAAGGAAAAGGGGAAGGGCAAGGGCGGCTTTGACACTGAAATGGATGGAGGCTACACCGAGGTCCGTGCACACAGACACACATGCGCCCAGGCACGCACACACAAACTACACAAACGCAGAGAAACACACACACACACACACACACACACACACACACACGCGCGCGCGCACACATACAGTACGTGCACACACGCACACAAACACACCCACACACACACGCCCACATACACACACACAGACACACACACACACACATATGCACACACACACACACACACATTCACACACACACACACACACTACTCCGCTGCAGATGCTCTATATTGTCCTTGTAATATATCAGTGTCCTGATACCTTAGGTCAGCCACAGCCCAGAGTGTCAGAGCCGCTGTGTGCGTTCCCAGACTAATGGCCTGTTCGCACATCGCTCATATTTGACTGGAGCTCATGGAGTGATAATAATGAGGTGTCAGGGCGAGAATTAAAAAAAAAAAAGGCCTTTCAATGGGCTAATGACGTACGGTACCGAATGCCTTTCAGTGCTCGCCCGTCACTGCCACGCCAGATAAGCCTCATGACAGAGGGCCACGTGTGCTTGTTGTCTCACAGACGCCAAAGGAGGAAAGGGTGACGGAAACGGGGCTGTCGGCTCCGGACGCCAAGGAGGACGACCAGCTGGGCAGGCTGCATTTCACACTGGACTACAATTTTACAGAAAATACGGTAAGGAAAGAGGCATTCCACTCGACTTGCACAAATCAGCCGCTCTTTCCCTTTCTCTTTCTCTTCCCCTCTTTCCCCCTTTACCGCGCTCCTCTGCTGTTTCATTCCAGCTGGTTGCAGGTATCCTGGAGGCCGCAGAGCTCCCCGCCATGGACGTGGGCGGCAGCTCCGACCCATATGTTAAACTGTACTTGCTTCCGGACAAAAAGAAGAAGTTTGAGACCAAGGTCCACAGGAAAACCCTGGAGCCCAAATTCAATGAGACGTTTACTTTTAAGGTGAAACTCGAGCACCTAGGCGATACTTTCAGACTCCCTGTGTGTGCGGGTCTTGTGGGGGCGTCGGTCCCCTGGTCCTTTGGTTTCCAGACGTTCCTCGACGTTCTCTTGTGAGCGCGCGCGTGTGTGTGTGTTTGTCTAGGTTCCGTACACCGAGCTCGGCGGTAAGACTCTGGTGATGACGGTGTACGACTTTGACCGCTTCTCCAAACACGACGCCATCGGGGCGGTGCGGGTCCCCATGAGCAGCGTGGACTTCAGCCAGTCTCTCGACGAGTGGCGGGACCTGCAGAAAGCGGAGAAGGAAGAGGTGGGGTGGGGGGGGGGGGGACAACAGAAAAGCCCTACACGCAGCGTTGTGGGGATTCACATCGTGATGCACTAATGAAGTTTGTGGAGTTTGCACGGGGTTGGATTTGAGCAAACTCTTTCCCATCTCAAGAGAAATCCTGTCAATGCTGACAAATATTGCAATTTTAAAGTGAAAATCCACCCACGCCGGCGACAATGGAAGCAGAACATAAAGGAGCACACGCATGCATGTAAATCCATCGAATGGTGCCAGCGATAACAAACAACTAGTCCAATAAATGTAAAATAAATATACACGTCTTTTTGAAACAAAATAATCTCACGGATTACCACTTTAAAAAACGACTCCATTCTAATCGTAAGAAAATTTTTTATGGAAAAATGCTCCATTCGTATGGATTCCAGTCAGCAGCAAAGTCATGTTCAGGAGGCCTTTCGACAGGCTTTCCTTTACCCAGAAAAATCCCATAGTTACCGCACCGTGGGGATTTGAAAGAACCTTGCTGCTTCAAAGTTTTCTTGAATTTCTTCTTTTTTTTTTTTAACCCCGTTTGGTATTGATGTAAAAGTTGAACCCTGCAGAGAATAAACTCTGTCTTTCCGTCAGAGCGAGCGGCTGGGGGACATATGCCTGTCGCTGAGGTACGTGCCCACGGCGGGGAAGCTGACGGTGGTTGTTCTGGAGGCGAAAAACCTGAAGAAGATGGATGTGGGGGGGTTGTCAGGTGAGCGGGGTGGGAAGGGAATTTAAAGATCTTTCTTTTGTCGTCCTACGAAAACTACTTCCCCGCGTCGATTAATGAAGCAGGATCAGTACAATCGGCAGTGGAACGCTTCCACGGAATGTGCATCGCCGTATTCTGTTCGGTCCCATCAGACCATGGGCGGCCTGGATTTGTTGTGATCGGGCAAACACAATGTTGTGTGAATTTCCTCCATCGCTTCTCAGGGCAAATTGACATTCACAGCTCAGCCACATTTCCATAGGTGACGCCGAGATCACGGCATTTTCCAGTGTAATTAAACCCCAACGTCTCTGCCATTTAACTCTGCCCGCTGTGGTTGTGCTGCGACCCTCCTCTCCACCAGACCCCTACGTGAAGATCCACCTGATGCAGAACGGCAAGCGGCTGAAGAAGAAGAAAACCACCATCAAGAAGAACACGCTCAACCCGTACTACAACGAGTCATTCAGCTTTGAGGTCACACTGGAACAGATGGAGGTACGTAGGAGACGCGCCCCCGCAGACGGAAAGCACAACGTACACAGACGGGAAGACAGACGTGCGCGCCCTGTCAGGCACGTCATCCGAGGTGCGCTCTGTGTGGTTGTGTGTGTGTGTGTGTGTGTGTGTGTGTCTCCACCCGTAGAAGGTCCAGGTGGGAGTGACGGTGTTGGACTACGATAAGATCGGGAAGAACGACGCCATCGGCAAGGTTCTGCTGGGCGGCGCCAGCACCGGCACGGAGCTCCGCCACTGGTCGGACATGCTGGCCAACCCCCGGCGACCCATCGCCCAGTGGCACGGTCTGAAACCCGAGGACGAGGTCAACGCTTTGCTCTTCAAGAAATGACACCGTGGCCACAGCGGACGGCGCAATGTTCTTGTCCCACGAGAACTTTGTGTCTATGACCTCAAATATAGGCCTGTATCCCAAGCAGGCCTATATTTTATACCTGTATCCCCGCCCCCCCCATCCACAAACCAACTTTAAGCTGCTGCAAATAGTAAAGATTCTACTCTGTCAGTCACCATAAGGATCCAAACAGCCTTGGAACTTTCATCAAAGCCCCTTGTGTCGCCAGCCTTTTCTCCGGGAGACGGCGGCGCTCTCCTTGACGGACTGGATACAGGCAGCACGGAGGACACTTTGAGACTGCCTCTAAGCCGCCCCCCCAATAAAAAGGCAGCGGATGGAGGTGACCTTCCATCAAGCCGGCCGCAGGCAAACGAGCCCCCCTCGAGTGTTTTCTGCCGGCTGCCTGAGCCCCGTGAAAGGTTATGATACCGCGCCGTGGCCCTCGTGATATACTAGCAATGACGTTGAGATTGCCGGCATCTGAACGCTCCTGCACGCCTCTTTTTCTTCCCTCAAATGAATGAATTAATGAGAAAGTGTCGATACTGTGCACATCTGCCCCTTTTCAAGAAGAAGTGACCCGCAAGCAAAATGTCATATTTGGAGAAATATTTTAATGAGAATAAGAAACAATAGGGTCGGCAGGGGGTTATGGAAACACCTCAATTGCCCAGACATTGTGGCGGAGGCTCCGACCACGATGACTCTATACCCTGACCTGAAGTGGGCTTGTATTATGTAATAAACCCTGGATTACAGTGAACTTTTTCTTTACTTTATTTACCAGATAAGCTTTCTTCCTACGCGTTCCCCCGCTTCTTAATTGCTATTAACTTATATGGTTGAAACAAATATGAATGTATTATTATGCACAATGCTATAAAACAAGATGATTTTTGTTTTCTAGTAAATAAAAACGTTTTCCCGGATTTCTTTGATTAATTCACTCATATTCCCACCACACCTGATGTAAACATGCCGCACCTGCAGAGGGAGACAATCCAGAGTCTAATGAAATTAAACACAAAGTGAATATTCCCTCCAATTCGATATTGAAATACACACACACACACAGTAATGATTAGGTTTTAATCACACATTCTTTCTCACTAGATGGAGCACAGTCCCTAACCGCATTCATTGATTGGTGCCAGCCACACAGTTCTGTACTGTACATGTAAACAGCTTTTGACTCTAGACCAATGCCCAAAGTTATTTTTAATTAGCAATGCCTCTTATTGGTTGAATTTGACACAAGCTCAGCATCACAATGTTGGAGAATAATGGTTCTTAATGAGATTTTGATGAGTTTTATTTTATTTTTTAAATTTTAGCAGCATGGGGTAGCCTAATTAAACCGCTAAACAGTGATATTAAGAACTTTTAGATAATAATGTGAACTGTCAACATTGTGATTACAAATTGTAACTTGAAGCCTCCAGACATAATTAGAAGTACCGTCCTGGATGCACTAAGGAATGTACAGTCATGAATGTACAGTGTGTACTGTGGAACATGCCCTAAATGGGGCGTACACATGCCAACCATTATATCCCATGTTAGGATATTATACATAATATATAATACATTACCATACATTACTAATTTGTTGTTTGGACTTTTATTACCACTTTTATACTCTTTTAAATCATTTTTTTTTTTTTTAACAATATTGTGGCTGGCTCTACGTAAGATTTCATACACCTGCTTCCACACTGTTTTGCTGTGCTTTATGACAATTAAAAACCCTGGCCACCTGCGTTGAACAGAAGCGTTTATAAAGTGTTTGCAATGTAAAATATTAATTTTGTATTAAGTAAGTCATTTGGGATAGTAACACACCGAGGGAAACATTTAATGGTGAAAATTTGTCATAGTAATAGATTTTTCTTTTTTGATTTATTTATTTGTATTTGTTTCCACATTGGTGAAGTCTTGCAGGTCATGTGGTCACGGCTTGTCAACGGGAACGTCGTGCGTGCGTGCGTGCCTGTGTGTGTGTGCCTGTGTGTGTGTGTGTGTGTGTGTGTGTGTGTGTGTCCCCACCTCCAAAAGCGGCGTCTCGTGCTGCTGGGTGGGGTCGCGGTGCCATGCAGCAGGTGTGCCCGGGCCTCGTCATCCGCCCCCCGCCGCCGCCGCCGCCGCTCCGCACATGCAGGTGAGCCGCGGCAGGTGTGACCGTTCGTGTGCGTGCGTGCGTGCGTGGACGCCCCCCGCAGCAGAAACTCCCCAGAACAGTCCGCACGACGCGACCCTGAGATGCTGGAAGCTGCTGCGGGGACTTGCGCTCGGACTCTGAGATGAACCTGAAGTGGATTGGGAAACGCTCTCTCCTCGTGTCCTTCTCACTCTACCACCTGCTGATATTCGAAGGTAGGTTTTTATCATACTTATAATGTCATGTGAAGGCTCTCACTTTCCCCTGCCTCCCCCAAAAAGTTCAAACCCATACTAAATGAATGATTTTCTATGTGCTGTACTTATCTAATTATTAATTCTTCTTCTTCTTCTTCTTCTTCTTCTTCTTCTTCTTCTTCTTCTTCTTCTTCTTATTATTATTATTATTATTATTATTATAATTATTAATAATAACACTAATAATATCATTAATATTATTATTACATTATTATGATTAGTATTATTATTTGCATTATTATGATGGTTATGATTATTAATAATAATAATAATAATAATCATAATAATAATAATAATAATAATGATAATGATGTAGTTGTATTATTTTTGTTATCATTATTATGATTACTACTACTACTACTAATAATAAGATTGTCATTTATATTATTGTTATTATTATTGTTGTTGTTATTATTATTAATGTATTAAACGACTGTATAGGCTACCACTGTAATCAACTATTTTCCGAAAAAATAAAATAAAGTTCCTGCCGATAAAAAAGAGTTGTTTGCACACGTTCTGTACAAATATCTCATTTTTATCTGTACATGTTTTTGTGTCTGTATGTATGTTTAATAAATTGACTCCTCTTCACCTCACTTCCTGTAGCTCGTATCACACCTGTACTCTAAAATAAAGTTACACCACTGTACCTGTATGGTTTGTCAAGCCGGCAGTACCTTGTTGAGACCAAATTAGTATCAGATTTATGCCATTTTTCGAACAGTGAGGTATGCAATCGTCACCAGAGGTACAAAATGACAAGCCGAGTATCCATGCCGACGGTGCATTGAGCCTACCTTAGAGCAGTGGTTCTCAATGTAGGCTCCGGGGACCCCCAGGGGTCCTTCAAGGGTTTCCAGGGGGTCTCCAGTAAAATTATTAATAGTTCAACTTTGCCATTATTTAATTTACAAGATGTAAGAGAATGTACAACGATAATTATTTTGATCATCTCCATAACTATGGTATAGACAGGTATGGACGTTAAGACTAAATCAGACTTAACAATAAAAATGCTCTCAGATCGGGGTCCCGGGGACAAAACCTTATCAAACGGGGTCCGTGGTCTGTTACGTATCAAATTGAGCGTCCTTGATGTGGAAAAGGTCCCAGGCTCAGGGGGAAGTTACCGCCGGTGTGACGGGCCATTGTACCCCCTAAAGGTACAATGCTGTACTTTATTTTCTGAGCGTGCGTTTGGTTTCAAACCCGGCGGATCACGTTTGTCTGGATTTTGATGGTTTGCGTTTCTTTGCATTCAGCAGCTCGAAGCCAGCTCTCAGGTGCAGAGGGACGACTACAGAGGTAATTCGGTGACGGTAGCGGCGAATCAAGGTGATGTTTTTTAATAGTCACAGGGAGACCGCGGTGTAAGGCGGGTTCTGCTTGTGTGATTACCGGGCCGACACTTGCCGAGCGTCCTCGGTTACACTTGCGCCTCCTGTTCTGCCGCCGACGGCGTCCGTGTGTGGAAGTTCATGTGCGGAGTGCGTGTGAGGTTGCAGGAAAAGGGGGTTTGGAGTTGGTATTCAAGTGGTGTAAAGTGCACTTAAGTCTCCCCTCTGACTGCTTCTTCCCACTAATGTGCATGTTTGTGTGTGTGCAGAAGAGCTAATGCACTTCGGAGGAAACGGGATCTCCTCGGGGAGGAGGTTGGTACACTACACCTAAGAGAACCAGAGGAGGTCAGGGCACCCACATGCGCACAACACCCTAACCGGGCACAAAGCTGTCTTTGTAGGTAGTACGGCGCGCTCGGCGGCTAATGCACTTCCACTCGCACCCTGACGCAACTTTTAACATATACCCAGGTAGGCACACCCCGGTGCGTGCTGGCGACGATGCCCTTGAATTGGGTTGTAAGCGTTTCTCATTTGCTCTCTGCAACAAGATCAGTCCATGCGGATGCTTGCCACAGTGATCCCAAATACAAATGTGGGAACTGAATGTATGAATGTTTAATACTTGTTTTGAGAGGAAGTTTAGAGTTGAATGCGATGAAAACCAAATTGGATAAAAATTTTAAAAAAAAGTGAAATTGTTCAGTTGTTTTGTGTGATAAATTCCAGGGTATTGAATTCAACCTCATTTTCTGGCGGCACTAATATATCCACATACAGGCTCCGGCCGCCGTCTCATTATCTTTGTCTTTTTTTATTTTATTTTTTTTTAACTTATGTTGTCGTTTGATAGACCTACAGACCACTTCTGTCAGAGGCCGCGGTCCCACGTGGTGTTTTACACAACTACACAGCCAGAGATGCCTCCTCAGGTAAACACAGACACAGCAGAAGTAATAATGGATTATGAAAAGACCACAACAACCCGCACACGCGTACACAAATACACACGCACACACACACACACACACAAACACACCATCAGTATGCAGACTGTGGGGATGGCGGTGTGCGTCTTTTCCAGAATACTGCGGCTGTCTCAACGGTGGTTGGTGTCAGGAGGGAGGGGTGTGCGACTGTGCCCAGTTCCAGGCACTGGGAGACCGCTGCCAGATGAGTGAGTAACACACACACGCACACGCACGCACGCACGCACGCACGCACACACACACACACACACACACTACTGTGTACTCCATGTCACTGATCTGCTGGTTTGCAAGTGTAAAATTATTTAACAATGATGTTCGGAAAAAAAAAAGAGTGTTTATGTGCACGTGCACGTCTGAATGTGCACGGGTTTGTTTGCGCTCGGGTGGGGATTAGAGGGTATTAGAGGCTCTCGCATCATTCAACAAACATTAATTACCTGCGTACAGTGTAGGCCCAGCGTTGATAATTACCTTCTAACCCCCCCCCCCCCGCTCTATTTTGGTCTCCTTGCCTTCCTTTCTCTCTGTCTCATTATGAACTGTCACACACACACACACACACACACACACACACACCTACACACACACACACACACACAAACTCACACTCAAACCAATTCCTGCAGCAGATAGATAATCATTTGAGCAGGGTATTTGGGTTTGGGCTGAACAACATTTTGTGTTTCTATAAGTGAAAGGAGTTCCTTCAGCTGATGATGCCTGTTTAACTCCACAAACTAGTTAAAAAAAAAATCAGAACGAGTTGCGTTTGGACCAAGCCCGGGTGGCAGAGGGTTATTTGAAGAAACTGTTCTCACTCCAGACTGCAAGCTTCACCACGGCCCACGACAAGGAGGCAGACCGCAAGGGAGGACGAGGCCACAAGGAGTTTAGATCCAGACGAGCATAACGGCAGCAGCGTTTCAGTCCTCCCAATGTCCAAACACAGTCCTAGAGACAGCCCCCCCCCCCACCGGGGGATGAGTCACATGTTGTCTAAATCTGTTAAATGAAGGCTTGCGATCTTAAATGTGCATCCCCAAAGTATTGTCATACTTACAAAACTCCCCAGTCATACACTATTAAATGCAATTAAGATCCTTATCAAAATATTGATGTTAAATGTTTATTCTACTAAAGGTTGAACTGAGAGACAAAGTGAATCACTGGGTCAGGAAAATACAAATTTTGTCACTTGAAATGAATATTCACTGATTCAATATTCAATTCATACCAAGTTCTCTTCCATTCAAATGTGTTTAAAAGAATGTCTTTTTTTTTTAGCAGCATTTCTGATTTCTGAAAAAGGTCCATCCATTTCCCATCCTGTGGAAACCAGCTGCGTTTTCTCTGACTGCTTGTAAACAAGGAAACCTACTTTGGTTTTTAAATTTTTTTTATTTGTGTGATTTGTGTAAACCAAAATAATTTAACACAGTCAAACTCGTAAACGTGTTTGTTTTCAGCTGTTTTTTTGTAACCTGCCCTTACAGCCGAGTGGACAGTTTATTTGTTTGGAATTAATGATGTACTGTCTATGATAACCAACATCCTAACACTCGTATTCCACGTCATTTCATTCTTCCACAGTACCCAACCAGGGCCAAGACAGAGACGGGATCTGCCGCGCCTGGGGTCAGCACCACTATGAAACCTTTGACGGAATCTACTTCTACTTCCCTGGAACATGCTCCTACATCCTGGCCCAAGACTGTCACTCGGACACACCCCAGTACACGGTCTGGGTGAGAGCACAGCACGAGAGTGGGGGGTTCACTGATCGCCGTAAAACGAATAAATTGCTACCCAACCATATTCCCAAGACGAAAATCTGATACCAAAAGCCATATCTCCTTCAAATGCTTTATTGACACATAGACATGCATCCGATGTTTTTGTACCCCAGAACCCCAGACTAACAGTCCCAGTCCACACCGTGTACAGTAAGGCATCAGATGGGTACTTGACATCATCCAGTGCTTCGGTCTTAATCACCTTGCAACCTGATCACCGGCATTTCAAAGCTCGGATCATTTCAGCGCTCGCCGATGACCTTTCCGCACGCGGCCAATGAGCGGGCGGCAGTTTGATGCCAAAAGCCACTCGAGTGGGCGGCAGCACAACAACAATAGCCGAACCGCCCGCCGTCCAGACGACGACGGCCTTCGGACAGGGCGACCGGTTTTTGCGGATAAGCGCCATCCCGTTTAGAAGGCAGCGTCCCATCCCGTCTTGCGATGCAACGACCGGCGGCCGGCGCGGCGCCTTGCCTCCGTGCGCCACGTCGTGCTCCACCTCATGCGGGCGAAGCCGCGGCGCTCTGATCGCGTCGGGCGTCAGGGCCGGTTCCATTGGTTTTGAGTGTAACTGCAGGTGGTGAGGGTGCTCCGTTGTATGAAAAAGTAAAAGTGCACCTTGTGTCTGTCTGCTCACACCAAGGCTTCATTCATTCATTCATTCATTCATTCATTCATTCCTATTCATCCGCCTTGAGTCATCAAATGCTTTTGTATATTTCCTGGTGACAAAAGTTCAAGGTTGGGGCGGTGGTGTCTCTTCACTGGTACCTTGAAGTCTAATTTTAGTTTAAAATCATGGAGGTTATATCACTATATTATTGACGTCATGATATGAAACAAGATATTTTCTGGGGTTTTGTTCACCGTCATATCGCAGCATAGTTAAATATCTTTTTAAGGCTGCATCCACCACAGTAATGCAGTTTGGTTCTTCTGATCGACGCCTCTACCTGGTTATAATATTCATTGCTCTTTCTCAAGTATTTCCTGCGCGCAGATGTCATACGAAAGCATCAATAGTCTTTCCCCAAACATCATAAAATAACGGATGTTGAGGCATCGGTCAAAAAATATTGTGATATTTGATTTGGTCAACGTCGCCCCCTCCCTTGGATTCGCTCTGCGGCGTCTCGGTCGGCATTCTTCGTTTTTGGAAGCGGCCTCGTAACACATCTCGACGGTTCCCCGCGTCGTGCTGTGCGTTTGGTCCGACCCCCCTGGTCTTCCCCTCCTCTCCGCAGGTGCACAACAGCAGAGCGTGCGAGGGGGGCGTGTACTCCTGCCCGCGGGCACTGAGTCTGTTCTTCCCCGATGAGGCAGAGATCCACATCTCAGGGTATCAGGTCCACCAAGGAGGGCGGAGGTGAGCGGGCGGACGCCGGAGTCTTCAACGCTTTCAAGAAAGAGACACTTAAACAGTACAACCCCATGAGCGGCCACCCCCACGGGACACACACACGCACACACACGCACGTACAGACACACACACAGACACACAAACACACACACACACACACACACACACAGGGATCAAAGTAAAAGTTATTTTTTGGGAATAACAAAACTGTGTGATTGGTCCTCCGTCAGGCTCAGTCTGCCTCAGACCATCGGCGGCGTGTTCATCGAGCGGCTGGCCGACTATCTGCTGGTCAAGAGCGTGTTTGGCTTCTCGCTGGCCTGGGACGGGGGCTCGGGGGTCTACCTGAAGATGAGCGAGGAGCACCAGGGCGCCCCCTGCGGCCTCTGCGGGAACTTCAACCACCTGGCGCGGGATGACCTCACCACCGCCCGCGGTAGGAGCCGGCCCGTCCGGCCCCTCTCTCCCATCGCCTCTTATCCGCTCCCTCACCAGCCACTCACCACAATTAGAATTATTAAACACTCAACACCGCGTCGGGCGGACTCTGGCGGTGGAGGGACTGGGGCGGAGAGGAGACGGGAGCGATGTTACTACACCGCCTTTGTATGGATGGAGGGAGAAGATTTACCTCTCCTGGCGGCCGGTAACCTGAACCGGCCCCCGCCGCTGGGAGAACCGTCTAAAGGAGTAGGGATGAGCTCAAAGGAGAGAGAAAGGGAGAGGGAGAGAGACAGGGAGAGAGGGAGGGAGAGAAAGAGAGCGAGAGTAAACAAGTCAGTCGCCGGTCTTTGTCTAACTGGGTCAACTTGCTTACATGGACGTTGGACAGAATCCCTCTCTGACTCCCAGTTACTGACCCGGCAGTAAGAAGAACTATGAATATTGAAAAGGCTCGACATTAATAGTTAATGTCAGCGGACATGTTTTGAGTACCAATATATGGAGATGTGGAAATTAATGCGCTGGTGTCGATGTGACTCCTGTTTGTGTTTGTGGGGATGGTGTGTTTTTAGGCATTCGGACGGAGGAGCCGGCGGTGTTTGGCAACAGCTGGGCGGTGCACCTGCCCCATGAGAGAGCCTGTCCCTCCGTGGAGATGGACTTCAATGGACCCTGCCAGTCTGAGTCGGACATGGATGTAAGAAGCAGTCCATTCCATCCAAATAAGCATAAATAATACAAATTAGTGGGTGTAGGGGAAATTCATTAAAATAAAACCACGTTGGAAAAAGCAGGAGCCTATTTTAGCAGGACTTCCAGTGTGCTGCTACAAAAAAAACCCAATTTAAAATTGTGATTACATTTCAATTATGGTATTATTATAAGGTATTATCTGTGGAAGGTTCCCAAAACGAAAGCAATGTAACGTTGCATTCGGCTTAGTGAGCCTCTTCTGTCAAAAAATACTAAACAAAATGAAATTTAAGTATATTTTGTATACTTTGTAACATGCTGTGAATGTGTCATGTCAGCAGTGTTCTCTTGCTGATATTTAACTGGCTTTGCTGCCGACGGTAAAATGAATGAATACAACTTAGAGTCATCAAAGAGGCAATACACAACTTTTCAACTTTCCTCTCGAGTGTAAAAGAAACACACAAATCACAATTCAAACTGGATTTTTTTTGGGAGCTATCCGCGATCTGTCCGCAGCGGAGCAGCTGGAAACGGAGCAAATTAAATACCTCGAGGGTTATTATTGGCTTTGTTTGGGGAAAAGATTGCTCTGATCGGAGCTGTGGAGCTGCGGAGATATGGAACTGTTCTTAAGGCCCCCCCCCTAAAAACATTAAAATGTGTATTTGAAGATTAAAAATATTGAAGAATACAAAGTTGAATGTGATTAAAGTGGAATATCTGCAGCCCAACGAGAAACCCTGATCTCAGTGGTAGGATGAAGAGCAAAACATCCGGTGGTATTAATAATGCAGGTTATATAATATGCAGGTTGGGTTACATATGATGCCATAGAAAGGCTGCCAACTGAAATTGGGTTAGGAACGCTCTCAGGTCCCGGAGCTCTCTCCATCGAGTGAACCCCCGCCGAGGTTGTTGCCAGGTAAAGTTTCCACTTCCACCTCGGTGGTGCCGCCGTCCGTCGTCCTCCGCTACCGGTCGCACAATGGGTGACGCACTTCCTGTGGGGCACTGTCCTCAGTGGATCCTTCGTTTTTTCGCGGGAGTCTGTACCCGGCGGCAGTCCGTACTATGTAGTGATATGGAGGCTTTTAGGGAACCAGTCTAAAGGCAGATGGTGTCATTTTTTTACAGTACAGCCATTACACTGTGCACTCAACATTAACTTTATAATGATTAGTAAAAGCAAAAAAAAAGTTCTCCATCGTCCCTTTACATATGAACAACTTTGTAGAGCTAAAAGGCACAAGGAGGCGCTGACAGCATTGTTGGATCATCCAAAGTAAGAGATGTTTCCTAAAATCCCGGGTCTATCCGGCCGTTACAATAATTATATACATTATGTTTGTTGTAACAATATATACTGTATAGGCGTATTTTGTTTGTTTGTTTGAGCTCTTGTCTCTATTAATGTGTGTACAGGACGCGATAGAGAAGTGCAGCGCCCTCCTCTTCTTCCCATTCCTGTCTTGTCATGAAAACATCGACCCCAACCCCTTCGTGGCCAGCTGTGTGTCCGACCTGTGTGTGTAAGTCCAGTCGTCACCGACGCATTTCAATCAAATCTGTCGGTGCCTGTTGCACGGTGTGGGCGCAGTCTGCCAAGCGGTCTTTTTCGGAGACGTTGTCTGTCGCCCTGACACGCCGCTCCGCCGTTTCAGGTCGGATGACGAGGAAACCTTTTGCCGAGCCCTGGTTGAGTACACCCGCGCCTGCTCTCATGTGGGTTACCCCGTCAGGGAATGGAGGGACAGCTTTCCGTCCTGCAGTAAGTCAGCCACACAGAACCGCCTCCTAAACTGCAGCTATACAGCTACAATACTCATATCTGGATGCATCTGCAATTAATAGCATAATATCTTATCTTATCTTAATTACAACTATTCTGCACTGAACCAAGGTCAGCCACTGTAATTGTCAGGTTGGCACTGTTAGAGCCTCATCTGCCTTCAAGAATGTTTTAAGCTAAGATAATTAGTCTGTATGATGGAATACAAAGGCGTTTATTTGACATGTTGCTTGTCACCTTTAAATAAATTGACGGCACAAGCTTGTAAAACATGAACTGGAATGGCCAAGAATATACTATTCTGAGACTGACAAGGCTGGATCAACACTGTATGTGTTGCGGTGCCAGAAAGAGGCGGATACGTCAGATCGCAGAGCACTGCTGCATTCATCGTGAACTTATTTGATATTTTGAGCAGATTATAAATCCCTGCAATTAGAAGTTATCCAGCTGTGTGTCCTCCTGGTGCTCGATGGATTTATCTGCTTTTGCCCTTTCTCCTGCCAATGCCGCTGGCATCATGGATCTGAATTTATCACTGATAAAATGATGTGATATTGATTATTATATTGATTGATATGACCTCCCGAGGTCAGAGAGTGTGTTTACATTTATTACCACTTAGACAAGGATGCCGTTTCGGATGCCGCCTCATGGGTGATCTTGTAAAGTGCCGCTCTAGCTAATCGTTAACGTCTGTGTTTGCATTGAGATGACGGCTGCGAGGAGAGCTTCGTCCATAGAGACTGCATCAGCTGCTGCCCCCCGACCTGTACGTTTGAGAAGGAATGTCTGGGAACAAACCTGCACTGTCTGGACGGCTGCTACTGCCCCGACGGTACGCAAACCAACAACAACACACAGTAGTTTCTGTTTTGACTCTTGACTGATCCACTCTTTGGCTTTTGTTGAACTGGTTCTGTTTTCGATCTCTTCTCATGTTGACATTTTGCTCTGCCTCCCATAGGCCTCATCCTACAGAACGGCACATGCATCGCTGTATCCCAGTGCCCGTGTGTTTACCACGGGACGTCGTACGCACAGGGCCATGTGCTGGAGCAGGGCTGCAGTGTTTGGTGAGGGCACACACCTGTCTGTGTGTGTGTGTGTGTGTGTGTGTGTGTGTGTGTGTGTGTGTGTGTGTGTGTGTGTGTGTGTATGTGCGCGCGTGCGTGCGTGCGTGCGTGTCTGTCATGGTGAGCATCAGTGTGTAGCTGTGTGTGTGGTGCTAAGACGCCGTGCTGCTTGTTTCCGTTGCAGTGTGTGCACTGGTGGAGTTTGGAACTGCACCGAGAACAACTGCACAGGTGAGCTTACCCTAACCCTGCCCCAATTGATTTGATTTTAGGAAGAGAATATGCATGGTCATCATCTCTCTCTCTCTCTCTCTCTCTCTCTCTCTCTCTCTCTCTCTCTCTCTCTGTCTCTCTGTCTCTCTGTCTCTCTGTCTCCAGCTGAGTGTTCGGTGGTCGGCGACGTGTTCATGACAACCTTTGACGGCAGGATGTTCCTGCAGCCGGGGTCGTGTCAGTACGTCCTGGCAAAGAGCCGCAGCAGCAGATTCACCGTTACACTGCAGTACACCACCTGCGCAGAGGTAGTGTGCACGTGCACACAAATCGACGAGAAAAAGATCACACACACGCACGCACACACACACACACACACACACACACACACACACACACACACACACACACACACACACACACACACACACACACACACACACACACACACACACAAATGCACACCCATACACTCACACATAAAGGTCTCACACCCACACATCATGAATCTCTGCAGTGCAGCACAGTGCATAGGATACACACTCACGCAGGTACACATAGACTGCAGTGGCTTAACCCGTCCTCCCGTGTGACCCGGGTCCCCCAGCAGCAGGTGTGTGTGCAGTCAGTGACGGTGGTGTTGGACGAGGATGTGAGTCGTCAGGTGACTATGACCAGAGAGGGGGAGGTGCTTATCGGGGTCAACCCTGCACCTGTTCTGCCCTTTACAGATGGTTGGTATTGAACAAAATATATTCATGTTCATATTTGTGTATTTCATTTCAAGTGCCTTTCTAACTTAAATTTTTTTTTGTGTTTCTGGCCACTCAGACGCCGTGGAGGTGCGTAAGCTGACACCTGTGTTCACACAACTGAAGGCTGCAATTGGCCTCCGGCTACAGTACGACGGCCGTGGGGGGCGGGTCTATCTGCAGCTAGGTAGCCAATGGCGTGGATCCACTCTCGGCCTCTGCGGAACCTTCAATGGAAATCTGCGGGATGACTTCCTGTGAGTCTGCACCCGAAATGCAGAATGAATCTTCACCATTAAAAGCTCCTGTGTACATGTGTATGGTTGAAGTAGTAACTATTGTGGTCGAGTGTTGAAGCCAATGGGTAAGTGTTTTAAATTGTAATTCAGCCAATAGCCACTAGATGCTGGCTTTGAAAGACCTCAGCACACAAAGACTCCGCCCTGCTGCCCAAGTTTGGGAGTTCTGACTCTTGTTTCCTGCCAAGTGACGGCCGGTGAGAAAGATTGTCAAATTGTCTCTTCAGAAACCAACGGGTGACGTCACAGATGCTTCATCGTTTTTCTTCCACAGTGTATGGTGTAGTCAGGCTCTGTCTGTGTGCGCAGGTCTCCAGCAGGCATGATAGAGGGCACCCCGCAGCTTCATGCCAATGCCTGGAAGGTGTCGTCTGCCTGCCTGGCACCGGTCAATCTGCCAATCATAGACCCGTGTGAGATGAACCAGCACAACGGTGAGAGCTTCTAATTTAGCTTTAAAACTGGATACAACCAACCATGGCTTGGAGTCCCAGCAATGGCCAGCACGGGCTGTGATTACTGATCCAGCATCCACCCAAAGGGAGCTTGGAATAATTTATGGCTGTGCAATAAATATCAACATATTGGTTGCATCCTGATTATTCCATAAATATTGATGTTGAATAATGTTAAAGTAATTCAATTTTCAAATGCAGAGTACGCAATTAGGTTTTCTTTCTATTTCCATTGATTAATCATCAATCCATTATGAAGCTGCTGAAATATGTAACTCTTAGATTGGATTTAAAAAATCAAAACAACAAAATATCATCATATCTGTGTTGTAAAAGCCATGTTGGTACAGCTTAAATATTAGATATTACTAGATATTGCCCAGCCCAGCTTTCAAACATAAGGGACAGCTGATGGGACGTCTGAGACTAACTCAGCCTCTTTTTGTTTTTTGTTTTTGTGAAACTGTGTCTTTGTGAAAGCCATATACATTTAATCGTAATATACCTTCATCCATTGTGTGTGTGCGGCAGTCTTCTATGCGTCTCTGTGCGAGGTGCTGCTGGGCAGTGTGTTTGCTCCGTGCCACGGCTACGTCAGTCCAAGTGTCTACCAGCAGCAGTGCCGCTACCAGGCCTGCCGCTGCGGGAACAACTGTCTGTGCACGGCGCTGGCGCACTACGCCTACCTGTGCTCTAAACATGGGCTGGACATCAACTTCAGGGACCATGTCTCTGAGTGTGGTACGTCTCAAGTGACTCCAGGAGCAGTTTATAGGCAATCGTAAACTCTATTTGGAACAGATTCCAAAGTGAACGACCGGAGTGGCCAATCAATGTGGGATATGTTTGTGTGTGTGCGTGTGCGTGTGCGTGTGCGTGTGCGTGTGCGTGTGCGTGTGCGTGTGCGTGTGCGTGTGCGTGTGCGTGCACAGGAGTGGCGTGTCTCGGGGGGATGCTCTACCACTCCTGTGTCTCATCCTGCGGCCGCTCGTGTCGGGCTCTGTCCGGCCATGAGAAGTGTAACCACGATGACTGCGCCGAGGGGTGCGGCTGCTCGGAGGGAAGCTACTATGACGACGTGCGCCAGCGCTGTGTCCAGCTGTAAGAAGCCACGACCTTGCACGACCTTGCGCACTCGTTGCTGTAATGAAGGGTTAATAATTACGGTGCACTAGAAACACACACACACACAAACACACACGCACGCACGTACAGACGCACACACACACACACACACACACACACATAACATAAACACACAATATCATCAATATTTAAAAATACTGTGATTTATCCTCAGGTCGCAGTGTCACTGTTATTCCATGGGGGGCGTGTCCCAGCCGGGGGAGGTCAGCTTCAGTGCGCCCGGCCCTTGGTGAGCAACACTCGACCCTGTACTGGTCAGACACGCTGGCCCCTCGTCCAGGCACACGGTTCAGCACTTTCAGGACTGCAATTAACACTTGATCATTTAACCGTCCTTGACATCGTCTGTCTGCCTCCCGCTCGCCTCTCCCACCACCGTGTCGACGCTCGTCCCTCCCCCTTCCATCCTTCCTCCCTTCCTGTCTCCGCTCTCCATCAGCCTGTGCAGAAATGGGAAGATGGAGTGTGTGCCAGAAGAAAGAGGTAACCCACCACCAACACCACCACCATCACCACCACCCTCCCTCATCCCGCTCTCCTTCCTCGCAGACGCTCCGACAACAAAGTGCTGTTTCAACTGTGTTCCCGCCAGATGAAATCAAGAGCTTTATGTCTGAAACTGAAATAGGAACTGGTTTCCCCCGAGTGCCAGTGGTCATTGATGTTTATTTTGCAATGGGAGACGTTGTTTCATGTGCGTGTGTGTGTGTGAGGGTGTGTGTGTACGTGTGTGTGTGAATGTGAACATGTACGTGCACGCGCATGTGCAACTCTGTCGAGTCATCCTTGAATTTTTTCATATTCTCCATGCGTATGTATGTCATTTTGTGTGTGCGTGTATGTGTGCGTGTGCGTGTGTGTGTGTGTGTGTGTGTGTGTGTGCGTGCTGCAGAGCCCGACAGCGCAGACAGGGGGGAGTGTCCCGAGGGGAAGGTGTACCACAGCTGCAGCGAGCAGAGAGGGGGCGTGGCCTGTGAGCCCACCTGCCGGAACCTCATGTTGAACCTCACATGTCCACCCAACACGCCTTGCATCCCCGGCTGCGTCTGCCCCCCAGGGTGAATAATAAGCACCCCTTCTAACCAGCCTCGACAATAATCTTCAAAAATAAAAGTTCACTTTTTTGTTCACAGGAAATACATCAGTCCTGAAAAACCCACAATTCTATTTTACTGAATCATTTCAACTGCCTCCATCGGCACTCTCTGTGTTTAACGTTTGATAGGTTTCTACTTTTTGTGTTTTAACTTCCAAGATGATGTTCCTTCACAGGTTAGTTTTACACCATGGGCAGTGTTACTATCCAGAGAACTGTCCCTGTGCCTGGCTGGGCCTGGAGTACCTGCCTGGAGAAACTGTGGACACCCCATGTTCTAAATGGTAGAGTCTGTTCTTTCCATGGGTTAAAAAAAACAAAAAAACCCTCTCAGACACAGCAGGAGGAAACATAAATCATTTAAGGCGCGGCCATGTCGTTTATTTTTTTTTCATGCATTTTATGTTATTTTATGTTTACAGTTCACAGCTCACTATTTCATGGCCATCTTTGAGATTTGCAATTTGCTTGCAAATTGTAAGCATATGTAGGGTTTCTTACCACCTGCTTTGTGCCGCTCTGTTCTCTCCACCCTCCCAGTGTGTGTCATCGAGGTTATTTTAACTGCAGCTACTTACCGTGTCCAGCTGTATGCACCATCTACAGCGACAGACACTACCACACCTTTGACGGTCTGGAATACGACTACCACTCAGACTGCCAGGTCTACCTGCTGAAAGTAAGCGAAGGAGGCTCGCTGTCTGTCTGTCTCTGGGTTGTCTGCATGAGTCTCTGCATAATGAGTCTATTCCTCAGTTATTTCTGTCTCCAATTTCTGTCTGTTAAAAGTCTGTATCATTTTGGCTCATGGGTGTATTGCATTTAAATCATATAAATTAAAATGAAGTGGCGTCAGAGAGCGTGTGCTACGTGCCTAGGGGCAGCGCGGAACCATCCTGGACATTTCCTGACCGATCCCTGGTCACCTCTCAGGGAAAGTGAATCCAGGGGGCTTTGCTTCCCTATCTTGGAAAAGAAAGCAGTTTTTTAATTGAGGTGTGTGTGTGTGTGTGTGTGTGTGTGTGTGTGTGTGTGTGTGTGTGTGTGTGTGTGTGTGTGTGTGTGTGTGTGTGTGTGTGTGTGTGTGTGTGTGTGTGTGTGTGTGTGTGTGTGTGTCTGTCTGCTGTGTTCGCGCCAGGTAATACTGAAACCCGCACAAAGGCACCAGTGTTAACCACAAACCCTCGAGCTCCGGCGCTCCCAGGGATATAGAATTAGAAATAGCAGAACAGACATTCCAATTCAGACCCAACAGGCCGCCGGCCACCTTACAAGGGGAGCGAGGAAACGAGCCAGCGCTGTCTCTTAATAGCTTAAAAATGTCCTTCTCTTGTCGCCTCCCCTTCTGCCACGTTAACACCTTTGAACTGAGCCGGAGCATGTGAGTGGAGCCGAGCGACACCGAACCTGCCTCAAACAATGTGCGACTGTGGGCGCGTGATGACTCTCTAGCTGTAGGCACCTGCTCTGCTGCCCGAGAGGAATATGAGTACCTCATATTTCCCCCGACTAAGAAAACCCAATTTCACTAAGTGACCACAGCTCTGAGTCAGCTGTGACTCTTGGAAACAGTGCAGCGCCATGGGTGGCAGTGGAGTTGACTGGGGCAGCCAATTGCACGTCTCCATCAGCTTAAAGTAGCCCTGCTCGGCTCCCTGCTCGGCTCCCTGCTCGGCTCCCTGCTCGGCACCCTGCTCGGCCCCCTGCTCGGCTCCCTGCCCGGCCCCCTGCTCGGCCCCCTGCTCGGCTCCTTGCTCGGCCCCCTGCTCGGCCCCCTGCTCGGCTCCCTGCTCGGCCCCCTGCTCAGCAACCCTCACGTGCCTTTAACTGAACGTGCAGAATCCAAGCAGATATAAAGCTGACAAAGACGCTGATAGGTGTTTTATGGACCGCAATGGGAGCATCGGCGAGTGTCTAACAACGTTGCAAATGTTTCCTCTCCAGGGTGCAGGGGAGGCCGAGGTGTCCATTGTGGCCCAGAACAAAGACTGCTACGAGAGCGGCATCGTGTGTATGAAAGTACTGGTCATCCACGTGGGACTCACCAAGATCTACTTCACAGACAACTCTGGAAATCCTGTAATATTTATGATGCAAGCATGCAAACACACACACACACACACACACACACACACACACACACACACACACACACACACACACACACACACTCCCCCTACTCATTGACAAACAACCAAATGCCAAATGATCAAGCAAGCCACTCTCCAGCCCGACCATCTGCTGTTCCCTTCCTCAGAGCCCGTCCACTGTGGTGGGCAGAGGGTCAGAGTTTGAGATGTGGAAGGCCGGCTACTACACCGTCATCCACTTCTCCAAGCAGGATCTGACCATCCTCTGGGACCGCAAGACCACCGTGCACATCAGAGCCGGACCTCAGTGGAAGGTTCTGTGCGCAAAAAACACATCCAGGCTGCGAGTCGTAGATCACCGATACTTAGTGATTTATATTGATTATTATCATAGTGTATAGAACACAAAATAAATATATATCTTCACTCACAGCACCACATATCTTAACTTAATGAAGATTTAATACCAGGGCCCCCTGTAATGGCTCTCAGGAAACTGAAGCCCCTTTCCCACACGGAGTCTGTGACATTAATGGATATAAAACCTGCGGTAAAGGAAGATGGTAGTTATTCCCATGTTCGGCTCCTTTATGGAAAAGTTCCGAACGGAGTCTGTTCCCACATCGATGACAGCTACTGGAGCAGTACATAAGGCTCGCGCGGGAGGTTTCGTTTTGTTTGAGAGTCTGAGTGGCGTTTTTAGGAAGAACAATAACACAATCTTTAAATATAAAGACCTGCCTGTAGAGACCGGACGCGCTTCGGTTCCTCGTCTTTACGGCCGAGCTTCACGGTTCAGAACGGACTTTCTTTTTTATCCTCCCGAAAACCGAAATATTTGTACCAAACACAAACGTTGGTAAAAAACCCCGCAATTTGTGCTTCTTCTGGATTTGGCTCCGCCCCTACTTGGTGGAAATCTGATGATCTCATTCCCACACACGTTGCCATTCACAGCCGTACCGGCATTTTCCCCCCATTAAATGAATTTAGTTATTATTTTTGTTTCTTAATGATCTGTAGACTCCCTGTGGCTCCGTGGGGGTTGGTTCAAAACTGCACACTTGCACCAACCACAGAATTATTATTTTTTCCCCACCACTGATTGGGGGGGGGGGGCGTCGATACCACTGTGACGGGGTTGAATGATATTCTCCAGTTGCCGCCCAGCCCTGACTTTATCCTCAAAAGTCATCCAAAGACGTGAGTCAGACGCTGGCCTTTCCCCACAGGGTCTGCTCAGTGGCCTGTGCGGGAACTTCGACGGCGTGACGGTGAACGACATGAGCACCTCCAGCCACATGGAGGTCAACAACGCACAGAGCTTCGGGGACAGCTGGGCCCTGGGGCAGGTAAGACGCGGCTTTAATCGGGTCTCCCCCTCCAGCGGCCCCGTCGTTGCTCTTCCGTCTTTACTGTCCGGTACTCTCGTTTTTTTTTTCTGTTGTTCGCTCCTAATTCCCGTTTGTCGGTTCCCTTGAGTCCAGCGTGATATTTGATGAGTAATCAGACACCCAATCACTTTCTCCGTGTGTGTGTGTGTGTGTGTGTGTGTGTGTGCGTGTGTGTGCGTGTCAGTGTGAAAGTGAATATGTGGTTAAGCGACCGTGTGAAGGTGATTTGGGGAGACAGCCGTACGCCAAGAGGGAATGCGCTCTCCTCTACAGCGATGTTTTTGCACCCTGTCACAACGTGGTGAGTATGACCCCGCACGGGCTCCCGTCGCTCCGGCAGAGCAGAGCCGTGGCGGCGGCAGAGGATTTGTTACCGTGATAAACCCCACTCACCTTGCAGACACCACTCGAATATTCCAGTGCTCATTTGTTCATATCTTTGTTGTCAGCCTCAGTTGACGGACCTGCCCACCGGCACGCGCTCTGTGTACCAATTATGCAATTCTTGGCCGAAATCGGGGAAGCGGGGGAGTCATGATCAAGCACAAAAAATGGGACTGTCATGTCCGGCCAGGCGGATGTCTTTTTTCGATCCTGTGCTCATGTACTGTACTGGCAAGAATGACCCGACCCACAAACCCGATTCCAACGCCGACGACGTAGTTGACGCTCAAAAAAGAGAGCAAAAGAGAAAAAAAAAAGTCTGCCGTGTGGAGGCACTTCAAGGTAAAACAAAAAAGAAGGTTGGATCAATGATTTATTTATCTATCACGTGACAACATTACATAATTGTGCAGACTGCGTATTTTACCGCTGTCACAGCAGATCCGCTCGTGATGTTTGACTCTATTTTGAGACTCAGTTAAACGACTCGTTCAATTTGATTCACTCGTTTTAACGTACGGTGAGCGAAGGAGAACTTCCTGTGAACGACAGTGAGAAGAATCTGCCATTTTTTTATTATTATTGCTTTTTTTTGCAATGATTGCAATTTTTCTTGGAATGGCAAGTACAGACCTGCCAACCTGCATGCATTTTGTGTACCAACTACGCAAGTCTTAGTCAAAATACGCAAGTACGAAATGTCAGCTCAACTATACTATATTCTATTTTATTGGAACTCAGGGACAGTTTCATGTTCTATTATTGTTCCAAAGTGAGTAATGAACAATAATAAACACACGGTGTCAAAATCAGCAATGTCACTATTGTGGTAACTGAAAATTGCAGCAGTCGTCAGTATGTACAGCTGTCCTGTCACATGAGCGTGATCAGATCATGGGATGTATTTGTCATTGACGTACAGCAGATGTACCCAACGACACCAAATGATAAGAATATTCAATTTCCCCGGTCACGGATATAAACTCAAAAAGATCGGACGGCAATGTAAAAGTAATTTTGGAGTCGGCCAAGACTGGAATCTGCAGGTCAGACTCAAATAGGAATCGGGAAAGAAAATTGCAATCGGTGCATCTCTAGCTGGTAAACATGTTTGTTAACTTTACAAGATGATGCATTTCAAGAGGTACATCCTAATGAGATGAATGTGTATACTGTATATATTCAGCCGTAGTATCTCGCATACGATGTGATGAGCCTCGTTATGAGGCGCTACGCTGTGATTAACTGACGGAGTCATTTAGCTGCAGGAACTCCAACACCACGGAGACTCCCTGGTACACTGTTGTGCTACTCTAAATATTTTCCCAAGGTTGGCAGGTCTACATTATGACTACGTCAATCTGTATCATTACCCAGTGATCAACATGATACTGCACCATTAAAATGAATTATATTGAGGACATAATAAGAATGAAATTACATTCTGTTAATGCGTGAAGATACAGTACAAAGATGGAGAGAACAAACTGCTGTATGCGGTGGATTCTGTCCAGCTGTTGAAAGGTTATCTGGCTCACAGCATGTGGTGCAGGGGTGGGGGCGCGGGGCATGGGAACTGCTTTTATCTGATCCCAGGCCGGGGCTCTATTCCTCCGAGATAAACACCAGACATCAAATGCAAGACTGTGAGCACGTGCACACACACACGTGCACACACACACACACACACACACACACACACACACACACACACACACACACACACACACACACACACACACACACACACACACACTCACACAGAAACGTACGCACAGTTACATACAAATACAAACATACTCACATTATAATTGCATGTGTATGACTTCAATAATACACCTGCACACATCTGACATCCATAGAAGCACTGTGCTCTGAATTATGCCATATACAGTCTTTAGACATCGCTAATTGGGTTTTCTAGGTTTTCTTATTCTGGCCAGAAGAGGGAGCCTCACGTACACTTTTAGCTCTAACCTTCTGCTGGAAGGATTCTTTCTGCGCTTCCCATGTGACATGAGGGATGGTGATGCAATACGTATGCAGGGGTTTCCCCTTGGTGCCTCACACATATAGATTAGACCAGTGGGAGTCTATTAATTGCATGTTGGTGTAAATTGTGTGAGTGTGTGTATACCATTCAGTGTGATTTGGAATAAGGGGTTAAGGAATGCAGTAAATGGATGGATGGGTGGATGATGCATGGGTGGGTATATGGATGGATTGATGGATGAATACGTGCATTGATGGATAGGTGGGGATGGGATGTCAATGAGGGGTTTGGGGTCATTGAGGGTGCATGCATCATTTACTTTTTACATTTACTTCATGCAGTCGTGTGAAAAGGCTCAAAGCTTAACAGAGCTACTTAGGGTGAATTGGCAGTGTATCCCTTTGTAATAATCCGCCTCATATTCTTTGGGCTTCATCATGCTTCAACATTACTCTCATCCTCAGGATATTCCACATAGATTTTTGTAAATGGTGGCAAATACCATATTGGCATTATGGTGCATGTCTGTATCTTGCACAAGGTTTATCTTACAACGTTGATTCTCTTCAAAAATTTTCAGAGTTTCCATATTAGTTAATATGTATGTGAAGGTTGCTCTCTTTGATGACTTGATCTCTGTGTATGTGGAGATAAAATCTGTTTCCCGCTGTGTATTATTCGGTACGAGCGACTTGGCTAATTTTATTCGTTTAAGTTAGTACCAACACATTGATTATTTGATGTCTGTCATAGCTCTCGTCTTATCTCCTCTCCAGCAGAACTGGACCCACATCCAATTCCCTTTCTGTCCCATCACTCATCACAAGTGTGAATTATTTATTGTTTATTAAAGCACAAACCCTCCCACCCGGACCTCCCTTAGTCTCTCACAGTCAGTTAACATAGTTCATTGTGTGTGTGTGTGTGTGTGTGTGTGTGTGTGTGTGTGTGTGTGTGTGTGTGTGTGTGTGTGTGTGTGTGTGTGTGTGTGTGTGTGTGTGTGTGTGTGTTGGGGGGGGCATTGACCTTACCCCCCAGGTGGATGTCACCTGGTTTTACAGGAACTGTCTGACTGACACCTGTAACTGTAACCGCGGTGGTGACTGCGAGTGTCTCTGTACGTCCATCGCTGCCTACGCGCACAAGTGTTGCCAACAGGGCGTCACCGTGCACTGGAGATCGCCCTCTGTGTGCCGTGAGTACATGCAAGTCAATGCACACGTGCACCCGCAGACAAATGTCAAGGGATTCTGATTTTGAAAATAAGTGTTTTGTCTGTTTAGATATTGTGTTTTGCATTGGAACATTTCCCAATAACGTGTGAATTTGAATGCATGGACAGATGTCATGACACACAGTATGTCAATATTGTACAAAATTCCTCATGATTAAGCTCATGCATGCCAGCAGGAGGTCGGCATAATCCCTGTTTTTTTTGTTTGTTTTCAAAAATATTTCTATTGCCTTTTGTATAGTTCAAATACAAAGGGTATAATCAATTATCTCATTCTACATCTATGTAAATTAATTTCAACTATATATATTTGAAATACTGTATATGAATAAATGACAATTCAGTATATATTACGGAAAACATTTGGAAAAAAGAGAGCGAGAGATCCCCAAGGTTTTTGAACCCACTTGTGATTGTCCTTCATTTTTTTTTCCAGCCTACGACTGTGAATACTACAACCAAGGTATGCATCAGTTAGTCTCTAGACTAAATACTATACCGCATCATTTCCAAAGGACAGGCGTCCGTGCTCACCCTTCATCTTCCTCGTCCTCAGAGCTGGGTGAAGGCCCGCTGTCCTTGATCAGTGCCATTTACAACGACACCATGTTCGGGGTAAACCGGACCAGCAGCTCCGTGTTCCCTCTGGTGAGGGAGCGGTTGCCCGCCCCGGGGCTCCTCTTCAACTTCATGGTCACCGCCGGCCTGGAGAAGGAACGCACATCACGTGAGCAGTCGTCGCCTCGACAAGATCACACAGCGGGATGAAAACAAGCTTGCGTCGGGTGCTCTGCAACGGCAGCCTACAACCATGTGACACGGGTGCTCGTTTTCTCAGGCGTTCCCGTGGTGTCGCTCGAGTCTGCGGAGAGGCCAAACTACTTCCTGGTGGTGTCCGGCCGCAACAGGCTCCAGCTGGAGCGCTGGAGTCGGGGCCCGGAGTTTAGCCGCAGGGCCACCTTCATCCAGCACCAGGGTCTTTTCCTTCCTGGCCACACGTCCTTTGAGCTCGTCGGGCAACCTGGAGTCTTTCTGACGCTCACCCGCACAGCAGCACGACCACAGAGATATGACAACACAGATGGCTTCAAAATCAGCAGCAGTTTCACACTGGAGGGTAGGGCGGGGCGCCACTAACCTGTCATCTTTCAATGGTGTAGGATCGTGGTGAAATAACGGCCAAGTTGCCAACCATGCATCAGCTGAATAGCTTAAGCTTCCGATATAATTAGATTCAAGTTTCAAGATTCTCACTTGTTTCATAGTTTTTCATCAGTGTCATCAATTTCTAAACATATGTGTGGCAGTTCTGCCTGCCACACGCCACCCAAGTGATGTTTCCGGGGCCCTCCGGCACAGAGACACAGAAGGCGATGGGTTGTAGACACCAGTTGATTGTAGAGAGGAGGCTCGGTGGAACAAGCCAGGAGCAGATAGACCATGTCATGACAGGGCTCCTCTCCTGAGTGAGTGTGGGGATGGGGGTTTTAACCTGTTGCCCGTTAGCCCAACCACCGAGCAACAGGCATGCAGCCACCCTGACCCAATCACCTAGATCCAGGTTAGGTGTGGCTGCTCAAGCCATCCCATCCCCACATCACAATATGTCATACGTTGAAAATGTTGTCTTTACTTTAACAACCACTTGATAATGAGGTAACCGCACAAGATGGTTGACATTGACGGTGACCCAAATCTGGCTTCCCGGTGTAACAGGGCAACCGCTATTGTCGGGCCCTGTATGATACGCCATTTCGTCGTCTAAGTTGCTGTGGGAAGGAGCCGAAATTAGACACAGAATATTAATATACAACACGTTGATTCTTGAATATGTTCTTCCATATTGCCCAGCGCTTTGATATGCCGGTTGTCTTCTTCTGTCCTCTGTCAGAGAGCAGCTTCGTGATCCCGTACCGTATAATGTGTGAGTGGCGTTACCAGGCCTGTGCTAGCCCCTGTGTCCACACATGCAGCGACCCCGGCGCCACGCGGTGCCACTTCCTGCCTCCGTAAGACGCTCAGTTTGTTCATAATCTCTCTTTGTTTAGACCCCAGAAAAAATCTTTTCCGAGCATTGAAACCGCTTCCCTGTGCATTGCAGTGTGGAGGGTTGCTTCCCACGTTGTCCAAAGAACATGGTGCTCGATGACGTTACCAGAAGATGTGTTTACACAGAGGACTGTGAGTACAGTACTAAGTTGGTGGTCCAATGTCCAACTGGATATCAAGTATGTGGTGTAAATGTTTTGACTTTTTCAGGTGCAATCCTTCCTCCAACGCCGACTCCTTTTGCGTTTGTGACATGGTCCAACAGAACTACCAGAGCACCGACAACAACTACAACCACAACTCCTATTACGACCGCCCCAAGGCCAACAACCACTGTCACCACCTCCACCTCCATCTCCATCCCTACTGCGACCTCTCGGAAGACAACCACTCCCTCCACCACGACAAGACGCACCACAGCCACAACAGCCACCACAACCACCACCGCCTACACAGGTCCCAGTACAACCACCGCCGCCACCCAGCGGGTCACCACCTCTCTCACCCCTTCTCTGCCTGCCACTCCTCCTCCCCCCTCAGTCTCCACAGCTCCTCCTCCCTCCACCCCGCTGGCGACAACCCCACTCACCACCACTGCAATGACCCCTTCCCGTATCGCGGTGGCCGAAGGACCCACCACCACAGTAACCACAACGACAATCTCCACCACATCCGGCACAACAGGACCCACAACCATCCCTTCCTCCACTTTGCCGCCCACCTCCACCACATTTGCCTTCCCCACTTCTTCCCCTATCCCTGGTGCCCCTGCCACACCAACCGCAACCTCCATCACCAGCCCACCGGGACCTACACCCTCCACGACCTCCCCCCTGCTGCCTCCCCGTGCCTCCCCCACCCCTGCGGCCGTCACCACCACCCCCGCCCACACCACAACCGCACCTCGGACGGCGCACACCGGTACAACCGTCTCCACGGAGACCACCCCGATGGAAACCACGGCGGTCTCCATGACAACCATGTCTCCGCAGGCTACAACCAGCGACCTGGCGTTGGGGCCTGTCACCACGGAGATATCCACCAGCCCCGAGACCTCCCCCCTGACACAGGAAGTGTCCACCGCACCCCCCTTCCTTCTGCCCACGGCACCGTGCACAGTAAGTGTGTTCTAGGTGTGTAGATACCGGCACAAGCGCGTGCTGTTCGCCCCAAAACACCTGCAGGTGATAACTCATGGTGTCATAGAGTGTGTGTCCAACATGCACAAACACACACAATATCACAGGAGATAACCCTGGAATGTGTCGGAAGGTTGTGCTGTCGGTACAGTATGGGCCGAGGAGGAATGTGTCTTAACAGAGTGATGACCAGCGAGTGCCCGGCATTCCAAAGCGGTAGAGCAATTCAGAAGCAGCACAGCAGAAGCAAATTAACTTGAAGAAAAGAAGACGAGTTGTAGATTGAGTTTAGCTAATTGCAATAATTAAGCTAAATCATTACATTCCGTTATTATAGTATGTCTTCATTCTTATTAATGGGATGACATTTTTTTTTAGAAATGCTGCAATACATGAGTGTGTGGTGTGTCTCCACCAGAAGAAAGTTAACTGTTTTCAGTTAACAATTCAGTTTTCAGTTAGTTAAAAAGTCAACTATTTTTATGGTCCAATGTTATAAGTTCAATATTAACACTTCTTCATTATATTTATATACTATTATAGACTTTACTATTTAAGGAGCATTTAATTAACAAAAAAGACATCGTCAAGACTATTCGTCATACATTTCATGACCGTACATTTCGGCGACTGTACTTGCAGCCCTGAGATAGAGAAGAGAACCGTGTCTCCATCTGACAGTGAATATGTGCATCATGTACTTTTTCCTCTCACAGCCTCCGTACTCGTACCGTCTCGACGAGTGTGCAGAGCTCATCTGTTTCAATGGAGAGCTGCTGCTGCACAACTCCTCCCTGCACTGCCGCTACAACACCACACAGCCCCAGTGCAGCCTGCTGGGCCTGCCCATTCTCACCAACACGGACCCCTGCTGCCCGCAGTGGCAGTGCCCCTGTGAGTACCAGTGGAGGAGTTGATGCTGCATCCATACGTTCTCTGCTTATTTTATGTTTGTCTTTTCATGTATGTCAGCATCATCTCTTAACAGAAAATGAATAGTGCAGTAATGCACAATAAGAAGATAATAGTAAGAACAGCTGTGTGATGGTGTTTGGTGATGGACAAATTAACCTGACTCGTTTTATGAGGCAGTTGACAGTTGGGAATGGTGTTTCAAAATAAAATTGAACCCTCTGAAATTCATATACTGTACATATATATATATATAGATATAGATATAGATATAGATATAGATATAGATATAGATATATACACCGATCAGCCACAACATTAAAACCACCACTAATAACACTAATATTGTGTAGATCCCCCTCATGCTGCCAAAACAGCTGTGACCCGTGGAGGCATGGACTCCACGAGACTCTGAAGGTGTCCTGTGGTGTCTGGCACCAAGACGTTAGCAGCAGATCCTTTAAGTCCTGGAAGTTGGAGGTGGGGCCCCCATGGATCTGGCTTCTTGTTCCAGCACGTCCGACTGGCATCTGGCTCTTCTGTGGCATTGAACCAGATGACCTAGACTTCACTCCCCACGTGCATCAATGAGCCCATGGGCATCTATGACCCTGTTGCCGGTTCACCGGTCGTCACCTTGCAGCACTTTTAGTGGGTAGTAACCACTGCATACTGGTAACATCCCACAAGACCTGTGGTTGGAGATGCTCTGACCCAGTCGTCCAGCATCACAATGTGCTCCTTGTCAAAGTGGCTCAGATCCTTACGCTGCTTCAACACATCAACTTCAACAACTGACTCTTCACTTGCTGCCTCATATATCCCACCCCTTGACAGGTGTCATTGGAACAAGATCAATGTTATTCACTTCACCTACAGTGGTTTTAATGATGTGGCTGATTGTTTTATTTAGCTCTTTGAATAACTTTGTCCATTTTTGACGGGGGTGCATACGACCAGGGCCCACACGTAACAGAGGTTAATGACACAGTTTTTGGTTCAGGACCCATTGCTTGAGAACCACTGGTATAGTTCACAGCTCTAACAGTCTCTTTTTGAGGTTTCCATCTTATCTCTGTTAACACCATTGACCTATTACTTTTTTATTTTGTATTCATATTGATAACAGTATAGTGTACATATCCTTATCATATCGTATCTTAACACCAGGCCGCTGCTCTGTGATGTCAGACCTGCGCGTGATCACTTTCGACGGTAACAATGTGGCTCTGTACGACAACGGCTCCTACATCCTGGTCCACCTACCCAGAGAGAACATCATTGGCACCGTGGAGAAATGTCCCACCAGCCAGGTACCGTACCCAAAGCACATCTCCACACCGATTTATACCCGGACCCGTTCCTCTCACTCACTTTCAGCAACATTTGTTCCGTTTTCCTTGTAGAGCGTCAACTCCATCAGACGACCTGTGAGTACCACATCCTGCCTTTTTCAGCGTCTGTATAAGTACAAGGTTTGCTTTTAGTATTTTATTGTTGATCCCACTGCGGCGCTGCTTTCTCTGTTCACAGAGTCCCACCGGCGGAACTTCCGGTCTGTGTTTTAAGAAGCTTAATATTACAACCTCTTCCTACAGAATCATCATCAATCGACTTGAGCGCAAGGTGACCTAGCTTCGTCTTTCCCACACCAAAACCTGACCTCAACCGGGCTTGAATTATTTGTATGTGTGTGCCGTTCTTGGCCTAGGTGTCTGTGAACTACCGGCCGGCCCGGCTCCCGTTCTCCCGCCAGTCTCTTTATGTGGACGACACCGGCAGCATGTACCTGATCCACACGCCCGGCGGGGTCAACATCCAGTGGTACCACAGCACCGGCATCATAGTGATGCAGTACACTGCCCCCAGCAACGAATCTGGACCGACCCGAGGCCTGTGCGGTGAGAGGTTTCTGTGAAACCCTGGGTTGGCGAACCGGGCGATACATTGCTTTAAGCTTTCAAAGCACTCTGCATTTCTGTTTGAATGTATTTATTACTGTACAGTATGAATGGTTGAATGGGCTTCCTGTTAAATGTGCTTTGCGTCTATGATGATGTTTGATTGTAATGCAGCACCATTTATGTTCGAGAGATTTCCCCTTGGGAGACTTGGTATAAGTGTATCTTAGGCCTGTTCAATTTATCTCACTGTTAAATCTCCTGCTGCTCGAAGCTTTGGAGGTCAGCGACCGTCACTCTCTCCCCTCTCTCCACCGGTTGATGTTCGCTTTCTCCGCCCCCTGCTGTGCCAGGCTGCTGTGACGGGAACCCGGCAGACGACCTGAAGTTGCCCAACGGCACCGTGGTCCGGGAGCTGGGGGACATGGTGCTGTTCCTACAGGCCTGGAGGGTCCAGACGTCCGACGAGGCAGAGCACGCGCGCAGGGTGGGCGACAACTGCACCACGGGGGACTGCTCCACCTGCCTTTCCATGCTGCACCAGAGGGCCTTCGCACCCTGCCACAGCAAAGTAAAGCTGTTCATATTGAAAAAATAAATACAATTCCTGAAATGATAGTTTTTGAAAGGCCCACAGTTTTAATTAATTAACCGTGATTCTCGTCTTCTCGAACTTCTGTTTTTCTGATTTCCATTTTAGCTAATTTCACAATTTGAGGCGAAAGCTGAGAACATATTCATTTCATTTTCCATGTAATTTATTATGTGGAATATTATTATATTATTATTTTCTATTTTTACTTTTTTTTTACTTTTCTTTTATTTGTTCTTTTATTTCCATTATCTTGACTCGTTATCCTTTTAAGTTTTCAATTTGTTTGTTTTCTTTTCTATCCTTTTTGAAATACGAAGCACACTGCATTTCATGTATGAAGGGTCATGAATAAATTAGTTATTATTATTATTATTATTATTATTATTATTATTATTATTATTATTATTATTATTGTTAATCGGCATTGTCAGTCAGGCCTGACCATCATGGCAATTGTAGCCTCCTAATTTGTTAAAGATGTTGTTTTAATTAACTTATTTCTGTTTTTTTATTTGTACTGTTTGTTGCACAAACAGGCAAGTCTGGGCAGTATTTTCACTTTTTTTTTGTATGTTTGCAAGAGATCTATGAATAAAACCCTTCCTGGAAAGGGGTCTGTCACTCCAAAACCACGTTTAAAAAAAACGTCATGCATCTCGGTGTGGAAGTGGAACGAACGGGGAGCTGTTTATCCAGCGCCGTACGCTGCTGTGATCCTGAATGCCTTACGCGTCTCCAGGTGTCTCCGGAACAGTTCTGCGACATCATGTGGGCGGGCGACCTGCACTACAAAGACCACCAGTGTGACTTCCTGGCAGCGTACGTGGCAGTCTGCTACACGCATCAAGTTTGCATCAGCTGGAGACGACACAACTTCTGCCGTGAGGGGGAAATGCGCGCCCACACACACAGACACACACACACACACACACACACACACACACACACACACACACACACACACACAGACAAATATGTACACAATGCAGATTAATTCACTTTGCTCTCGCATGGCTAAGTGCTTGTCGTCCCGCAGCGCTCCGCTGCCCCCCCGGCAAGGAGTACCGGCCGTGCGTGAGCACGTGCACAAGCCGCACCTGTCAGAACCGTGAGTACTACGAGGAGACCACCTGCTCCTACATCCGAGAGGAGTGCGTGTGCCGCGGCGGAACCCTCCTGCACCGCGCAGACTCCCCCTACTGCGTTACCGAGGAGCGTTGCGGTGAGTGGTGGATGCGCCTGCGAGGCTTGTTTCTTTGGACAGTCGTTGCTCCCCAATCCACTTTTCTGACTGACGTGTTGAGGTCGGTCTCTAGGGGCCTCCTGGAAAGAGAATTCCAGCGGTTATCTTTATTGGTGCGGTAAGGTTTCATTTCTAATCACTCGGCTGTCACAAATTATTGTCATACAAAGAATTATAGTTGTAGTGCAGTAATAAAAACCCAAATTAGAAAGAGAAACCATGAATATTGGAACATAAAAAATTGGCGAAGACAATTAAGTGTCCGTTATAGCCTCAACATAACGGATGAAAACATTCAACATTCTGACAATGGCTCAAAATCCCCACAAAATTTGCATGGAAACATGTTTTATTTGAGACTGTTAAATATTCAATTTGTTATGTTGCTTGTCTGTCTGCGCTACAAGGCACAAACTATTACCAAGACAAATCCCTTTTTCATGAAAATGTACTTGGCCCAGTGAAGCGATTCTGATTCTGATTGGCAAATCTAATGATTACACAAAATGGTCGCGATCATCTCAAATAATTAGGATCAGGCGATTAGGTAATAATTATGTCAAGTCTAATCCCTCGTCCCATGTGGTTTGTCCAGTGTGCACGGATAATGAGGGCAACCCGCGGGCCCCCGGCGAGGTGTGGAACGGCTCTGGCCGGGGCTGCTGCCTGTACAAGTGCGTGGAGAACGGCTCCGTGGTTGCGGTGGAGCCGGACTGCGGCGCCAGCCCGGCTCCCCTGTGCGAGAGGGAGGGGGAGTACGTCCTAGATGTACTGGAGGAAGGAGCCTGCTGCCCTAAAAAGATCTGCGGTAGGTTCACCAGTTAGATAACCGTTCGCTAAAGCCCTCAAACCATCACATCCCTACACGTCTCCCTTTGAGTTCCTTTGAAGAAACTAAGTGTTTCATTACTGCCTCCGTTCCAAACTTCAGATCTTTGCCGTTGTAAATTAATCATTGCTAATTGGTTAATAATTACTCATCAGTTTCAGTGGGCATTCCTGTCTTTCCAACCTGGTGAATAATTGGCAGACTCCCCCCTAAGCTGTATATCATCCATAAATCATTTGGTCTGCGCTTAAAAAAAAGAAAAAAATTAAATTAAATAAAAAAAGGTTTTAAACGAGAAACTCACCGTTTCTCCGCTTCTCAGAGTGTAACATGACTATCTGCGATAGCGAGGCCCCGCCCTGTGAGTACGGTAACCGACTGGTGGTCGGCTACAGCGCCCTGTCCTGCTGCCCCGAGTACAGATGTGGTGAGGTCAAACTTGTATTCTTCTCATTGGACATGGAGTTTCTCACTCACAATTGCACATCCTTCACGTCCTTCACGTCCTTCAATCGCTTCGCATCCTTCACGTCCTTCACGTTCTTCACGTCCTTCAATCGCTTCGCATCCTTCACGTCCTTCACGTCCTTCACTTCCTTCATGTCCTTCACGTCCTTCACTTCCTTCACATCCTTCCATCGCTTCGCATCCTTCACGTCCTTCACGTTCTTCACGTCCTTCATGTCCTTCACGTCCTTCACTTCCTTCACATCCTTCCATCGCTTCGCATCCTTCACGTCCTTCACGTTCTTCACGTCCTTCAAGTCCTTCACGTCCTTCACATCCTTCCATCGCTTCGCATCCTTCACGTCCTTCACGTTCTTCACGTCCTTCATGTCCTTCACATCCTTCCATCGCTTCGCATCCTTCACGTCCTTCACGTTCTTCACATCCTTCATGTCCTTCATGCCCTTCACGTCCTTCACGTCCTTCCATGGCTTCACACTCTGTCACCCTGGTTCTCAGAGTGCGACCTACTGGCCTGCCCCGCCGTCTCCACACCAGACTGCAGAGAGGATCAGTTCCTGGTGGAGGTCAGGGAGGAGAAGTCCTGCTGCTACTCCTACTTGTGTGGTGAGGGTTCACCGTCTTGGAACTCGGGGGCTCCCGGTGCAACGCAAACCCGCCTGCTCTGGCCCGTTCTTACTCGTCTCTTCATAACCGTGAGAAAACTGTTTTGGCTGGTGTTTGCTTTGCAGTTTGCGAGTCCTGCATTGAGCCCGTTCCAACGTGCTCGCACGGTGAAATTCTGGCCGTGGATCTGAATACGACCTCCAGATGCTGCCCGCAATACCACTGCGGTAGGTTAAGGCACCGCGGGCTTATTTGTGCGTCCGTATGCTGCGTACGTCGGTCCACGCAGGAGGCGTGAGTGCGTGCATGTGAGCGTGACTTGTTAAATGTCTTCTCTGCAGTGTGTGACGTCAACCTCTGTCCTGAATCATCTGTAAGCTGTGCACCGGGTCTCTCACTGGTTCAAACCACTGTCCCTGGAAACTGCTGCCCGCAGCACCACTGTGGTACACCGTGCATATGCAATACCCCACGCATGCGCACAAAATCACCACATTTTTTTCATGTCGTGCATGAGCATTATCTTCAAACACATCCTTCTCATCCATTATCCTGCACTCTCATGCATTATCTTCCACTTTCTCTGTCTTTCTCAAAGAATGCCAATGTGTGGAGGGTTCTGTGCCTGTCTGTCAGGTGGTAAGTCGCTGAATTAAAGCTTGTCGAGACTTGCAAGATGGGATACCGCAGGTCAGCTTACTGACGGTGTGTTTTCTCTCAGGGGGAGGTCCTGGTGGAGGTCCCTGACAGCAGCACCAATTGCGCTTGTCTTCTGCATTCATGTCGTAAGTACAGCACCAGACCTCGTAATACTCCAAAAGGTAAAACTCAAAATGGAACTTAAAATCACGAGGAAGCACCTGATCTCATCGCTCCAACTAATTTAAACTCATAGCCATCATGGAGTACAGACCAGCTGCTTTCTGTGAATAGTTTCCCCATCTCGGGTTAAAGGATGGATAATCAGTGAATCAGATAGTTTAGGATAAAATTTTATTTTTTATTACATTTTTTTAAATTAATTTAAAAAAAGTTTCAATGAAACCTGTGCACTCACAGCTTTCTGTCACACGTGAAAGGAAAACACCAATGCACATATTAAATTAAGTATCGAAAGTAAATGTAAGATTATTCAATGTCAGAACATTGTATTTTAGAGTAAAGACACATTTCATCCTTTGGACATTATCCTCCACTGGCGAAGAAAAACTGTTTTCCTCTTGTTTCCTTGTTTCCTCACGTTGGGGGGCTGAAACTAAAAGGTTTTTCAAAACAAAAAGCTCACTTGCAAACTCTTTGCATTACTTGCATGAAAAACTTTTTGCGTAAAAATAAATAGCGCTTGCAGGGTTGATGATACATGTAGCTAAGTATAAAAGCAAGATATTTGCTGTGAAATGTAGTGGAATAAAGATAGAAGGTTTCCTAAATATCAATTACTCAAGTATAGTACAAATACCTTAACAATCATTGAAGCATTTGAGTATAAGTGCTCAGTTACTTTCCAACCATTTACTGTGTGTGTGTGCGCGTGTGTGTGTGTGTGTGTGTGTGTGTGTGTGTGTGTGTGTGTGTGCGCGCGTGCGTGCGTGTGTGTGTGTGTGTGCGCGCGCGTGCGCGTGTGTAGAGAAGTCGGAGGTGTGTGTCTTCGAGGGGGTGACGGTGCTGGGACCAGGCCAGTCCCTGGTCCAGTACTTTGAGGGGGAGCTGTGCTACACGGTGCACTGCCTCCAGCACCGCGACCCGGACACCGGCTTCTACGCCATGGACATCTCCTCCGTCAACTGCTCCAAGAAGTGTGGTCCGGTACGTCCGCGATGCCCTGTGGGGCAGAGCGAGGGAGGCCCAGTCTCCTTTTAAATGGGATTCTAGCCCCCCTTTTGTTTGTTTTTTTTCCACTCATCCTTCCGCGCATTCCTCTTGTTCCTCCTCTTCAGCACCAGGTGTATGTCACATCCTCCGACCCCCAGGTGTGCTGCGGCTCCTGCAAAAACATCTCCTGCAGTTTCACCAATGATAACGGAACCACGGAGCTCTTCACTGTAAGAACGCACGCCGCTCCGACACAGTATCTAATGATGTTGTTGATTATCGACACTGCATGCGTTTAAGTTGTTCATAATCACTGTATTCTGACCCTGTTAACATACACTATGCACACACAATATATATTTGTACATACACGCACACACACACATGTCCGTCATACATCCATCTTTACTTGCTCAATATGCCTCATTTTTATGCCTCATTTGGATCGTGTGGATTTGTGTTTACCGTGTGTGCGTGCGTGCGTGTGTGTGCGCGCGCGTGTGTGCGTGTGTGTGCGCGCGCGTGTGTGCGTGTGTGTGCGCGTGAAGGCGGGCAGTTCGTGGGTGGACAACTGTACACGTTATGACTGTATGGAAACAGCCGTCGGTGCGGTGGTCCTGGCGTCTGGGGTCGTTTGCCCGCCTTTCAACGACACAGAGTGCATCCAGGTGAGCGCCTCAATCCGCCCACCCCGCCGCCCCCATGATGCACGCCGGAGGCCCCTTGTTTTGTTGATTGTTATCGTTGTTCTTCTTGTTGTTTTCCCACGTATTGAAGTAAGCGGATTGGCTTTGCTTGGCATGTGAAGGGACGGCCTCGTGCGTCACGGTGCTTTCACGTTGTGTTTGCCTTGCAGAACGGGGGGGTGGTGCAGAGCTACGTGGACGGCTGCTGCAGGACATGTGAGTCACCCCAAACGCTCTGACGCTGCTCCCCAACGCTTTCCGCTGTCAATCAGAGGGGGGAGCGCCTTGTTGCCTGGCAGTGGATGGGCTTATTGGCTGAGTGGTTGGAGGGTGTGGCCTGTTGTAGAGGGTGGAGTCAAAGCCTGTTGCGGGGCCTAATCACAACATATCCCACAATCCCTTGCTTTGCGGTTTGTCCCCAGATCTTCTCTGACGTGCCGGCGTTATGTTACAGCTCAGACACAAGTTGGTGCAATACTCTTAATAAGTCTTAAGGATCAATACATGGTACTATTTGGAACTTGATATTCAATATTAAGTAAATTCCATATGAATTATATTAATACCAGTATTAAGTAAATACCAAAAAAGGACCATACCATGAGCCCGTTTACTAGTCAGCACACATTTTATATTACCCCTGACCATTTTCCTGATGATAACTCAGATTTTGGGATTTCTTATATACTGATTTCCGAATCTCTGAATTATTAAACTCATGGTCCCGCTGACAATTACAGCAGCATGTGATTTTGTCGAAGTTACTTCATTTTGCCGTATATATTTGTGAGTCCCATTTGAAAAGGCGGAAGCACCATTGCATTAACATGGAATTGGCCAATACCAAAACAGCAGTTACCAAATTTCCCCAAACCCAAAAATAGAGATATTAAACAAAAATCTAGATACAATATTAAAAGTCTAAAAATGTTAGTTATCATCAGGAAAATCATGGGTAAAGTACAATGTGCATGCTGCTAGTAAACAGGCTTAGACTCAATTTGACGCCAGTATGGTCCTTTAACCTTCTAAGTAACACCCTGTAGCCTGCTCTGGAGAAAGAAATTTCCAAGTTGGATGAAATATGCTTTAATTGTACTTAAAATGCATTAATACATACACAGATCAGCCACAACATTAAAAGCACCTGCAAGTGAAGTGAATAACATGGATTATCTTGTTCCAATGACACCTGTCAAGGGGTGGGATATATGAGGCAGCAAGCGAAGAGTCAGTTGTTGAAGTTGATGTGTTGAAGCAGCGTAAGGATCTGAGCCACTTTGACAAGGAGCACATTGTGATGCTGGACGACTGGGTCAGAGCATCTCCACAACCACAGGTCTTGTTGGGTGTTACCAGTATGCAGTGGTTACTACCCACCAAAAGTGCTGCAAGGTGACGACCGGTGAACCGGCGACAGGATCATGGGCGCAGTGATACACGTGGGGAGCGAAGTCAGAAGAGCTACTGGAGCAGGAATTGCTGAAAAAAGTGAATGTTGCTATGATAGAAAGGTGTAGAACACACAGTGCATGGCAGCTTGCTGCGTATGGGAGCGCTCACAGTGTCCATGCTGACCCCTGTCCACCCCTGAAAGCCCCTACAATGGACACGTGAGCTTCACAACTGGACCATGGAGCAATGGAAGAATGTGCTTGGTCTGATGAATCACCTTTTCTTCTACATCATTTGGATGGGTCCAATCTGATGTAGAATCTCTGGGATGTGCTGGAACAACAAGCCCCATCCATGGGGGCCCCACCTCCAACTTTCAGGACTTAAAGGATCTGCTGCTAACGTCTTGGTACCAGATACCACAGGACACCTTCAGGGTCTGGTGGAGTCCATGCCTCCACGGGTCACAGCTGTTTTGGCGACAGGAGGGGTATCCGGACAATATTAGTGCTATTAGTGGTGGTTTTAATGTTGTGGCTGATCGGTGTATGGAAAGATGACATTCTCTCTATATATCTCTGTCTCTCTCTCTGTCTCTGTGGATTTGGCATTGCAGCGCTGCTCGCTTGCCCCGCTTTAGCAGTGACCTTGCAGTTGGGCCAGTGGGGGTGCTCCAGGATGCGTGTTTGACCAATAACAGTGTGAGGTGTTGCAGGGGTTAGAGTTGGCCCCGCTGAGCAGCTCTCTGTAGTACGACACACGACTGTCTTGCTCGCCCGAGGGAGCGGAACGGAAGCATTCGATCCATGCGCATGCCAATTGCACTGACTGACTGATTCATTCCTCGGCGAGTGTTTGTGTGTGACTTGACTCTGTGTTGTAAACCAAATATATTCCTGTGTGTGTGTTCCCCTGGCATTGTTTAAACGGGACGGCCGCGCTCCTGATGATGCTCCCAGGTTCTGGAGTGGGAGTCTTACCGTTTACCATTAACCCCGTAACTCCCACTGGTAGTACTAACTGTGATACAGGTACCGCCACTTTGCACCATGACTCAAACCCTCTCTCACATCTTGATGCTCTGTGTGTTTACCTTTGTTTGTGTTTCTCTCTCTT
>NC_137201.1:31886362-31893862 GCF_960531495.2 Zeus faber
TCGAGTGTAACGCGACATTTTTCGTCTCCAGATCAGTGTCCCGTGGGCTGGGTGGCCGGCGGGAGGAACTGCTACCGGGTCAGGCGGGGAGGCGCCTCCTGGAGCCGTGCGCGGCGCCACTGCGAAGACCTGGCGCCGGGGGCTCACCTGGCCGACCTGAAAACTGAAGAGGATCTTCTCTTGGTGTCCACTCACCTGCTCCGCCACGTGGCGCTGCTGCTGCTCTGGACGGGACTCAACGACCAGCAGGTACTGCGGCCTGCAGCATTTTAATTATTTGCATTTCACGGAGACGGTCGAAGTCCCAGTGAGGACCGTAAATGTGATTATCTGATTTAAGATGTACACGGGGATAAGCTCTGAGAAGACAGTTACTCCTGAGAGATGTGTGTTTGTAATCTTTAAATCTCATTAACCTTCAGCTGATGATCTAGACCAGTGATCCTCCAACATTTTGACATCAAGGACCCTCAATTTGAAACGCGTCAGGCAGCGCACTTCATTTGACAACGAGTAGCCTCTCGAAGCCCGAGCGTATTGTCCAAACCTCAGTCAACCTCAGTATCAATAGTCATTTTGCTGGGGACCCCCTAGAACCTCTTGAAGAACCGTGTCGACAACCTCTGATTTGTTTGAAATGGAGCGTGTACGACTGACCTCCGTCTCCTTCCTCCTCACTCGCCTAAGGACGAGGGCCGACCCCGATGGTCCGACGGCTCGGCCCATAACACCAGCGGCATCGTGGCGGTTTCACTGCCGGCCAATCAGACGGACTGTTACGCCCTCCAGAAGAATGCCACAGGAACACCATACTTCCTTATTCCGTTCTTCTGTGACATCCCCTTGCCATTCATCTGCCAATATCAGAGTAAATATCAAACGATGTCATGAAAAAAAAAAAAGATCAAAATGGAACCAAATCACATTCATGTTTGTTCTACGTTCACATGTTGGTTCATCTTGTAGTGAGTGAGCATTGTGATTGGAAAGTTCTTTGTTCCTTTTGGCAATCACCATGAGAGTGAAGCATTTGTGAGAATTTTTCTCTTTTTGTCTTTTAATTTCTCTCCATACTTCTCTCTCTCTCTCTCTCTCTCTCTCTCTCTCTCTCTCGCTCAGCTCCCGCCTCCCCCTCTTCGTTCTCCTTGGACTTGGTGCAGGTGACGGAGCAGGAGGTGGAGCTGCGTTGGGGCGACCTCTCGCCCTCACACTCCCACGGCCGTTCAGGCTTCCAGATCGTCCTCCGTTACCGAGAGGAGACGAAGGACGAGTCCAAAGCAGGAGAAGAGGACGGACGGAGGGACAACAGGAGACCGGTCGGTGAAGGCGGAGAGGCGACAAGCCGGCAGAGCGGTCGCACCGCTCGTGTCCCGGTCTCCCTCTCCTCCAGGGGGGTGACTGTGGCGGGCTTGGCCCCGGGGAGCGTCTACTCCTTCTCCCTCTGGGCGTCGCAGGCTGGCTTCTCCTGGAGCCTGGGGCAGATGTGCACCGCGTACACCAGTGAGTCTGTCAACACTTAAACACAGAAACAATAACGTTTCACGACGCTCTATATGGCTCTGCGCACATACAGTTTCTTTATCGGTTCTCTGTTCTCGCAGGACCGTCTCCTCCACGCAACATCACCGTCGGCCCGGTGACAGCCAGTCAGATTGTTGTTCATTGGGTGGCCTCAGCTGCCCGTGATGCCATTGGATGGTTCTTCGTTGTGCGATACAAGGACATTTCTTCAGGACAGGAGAGCATGCTGGACATGGCCAATTTTTCCAGCTCCTCCGGGCCAGAGGGGCTGCAGACATACAAGGTTGTGATCAGAGGGTTGGAGTCCTACAGGAAGTACCGGGTTGGGGTCTACACAGCCACCACGCACGGGATCGAGAGCTGTGGTCAGGTGCCACTGGTTGTCCAAACAGGTGAGAATGTTGCGTTTGAAAGAGAGTTTGTTCGAAACCGCTGGAGAAGTGCGTTACGCTTCACGGCACTTGCCTCACGTTTGGCTCAGGGTTGCCATTAGCTGGTAATTACCGTTATTTTGCCCTTTAAAATGTATTAAAAAAAAAGAACATAAATGATAAACTTGCAGGTCAAAATGTCCGTTTATTATACTCATACAAAACTAAGCTGCTCCCCCTCCCCAGTGCTGCGGGCAGGACCAGCCGGTGGTGCACCTCAAGTTTTGTTACTGGCATGTGCCGCCCAGTCACGCTGGGAGAGAGAGGGCGCAGCGAGCACTCAGCCCACGGCTTCCGGAAGCAGCGAGGTCCATACAGGGATCGCTGCAACCTGCTGTAGGGTTACATTATATTTGCGTTTGTAACACAGACTGTTATTGAAACGTGACCAATAACATTCAAATTTGTCCGTCAAAATACATTCTTTACTGACACCGGGCGCAAATACCAAAAGTTACATAATGCTGCTTTAAATGGCAAAATCTTTGGATTTTTGGACATGAATCATCCAAAGCTTTCATGTGTTGGAGAAGCAATTTGCACATACTGCAAATATAAAGCAAACTGCAAAATGATTATGACAGCCCTTAAAAAATGTCACTGCTTGTCTGTGTTTTGTGCATCCCTCAGCACTGAGCGCTCCTGGGGGTCTGGCGGTGCAGAGCAGCGGCGAGAACCTGACGACCTGCTGGCGGAGTCCCCCTGATGACCTTTCAGAGGGTTATTATGTCACATCCCAGCCACTCAACCAGCCCAGTCGCCCTGCAACGTGGATAAATAAGTCCAGCCCCAATGCACTCTGGGTAAATGAATCTTTGTGTATTACTCTGGGCATGTCGACTCCAGGTCAGACCTACAAGGTGGGCGTGGTCTCTCAAAGTGGAAAGGACAAGAGTGAGGAGACCAGCGTCTTGCATACAACAGGTAGGAGAGAGAGAGAGAGTGATGGTGACTTTACACAGGGGTTCCCAACCCGGGGTACCAGACCCCCCGAGGGGGTCGCCAGAGATTGCGGGGTGTCACGAGTCCTTGGACGATTAGAGGCATACTGTATGTTTCCGAATTGGTTAAAAAATCGAGTTCAAATAAAAATTCTGAAGAAATCCATATGTTATAATGTATGCATTAAAAACGCTGCATGCATGCATCATGAAAACAGAACCAAATTCAGACAAAAACTCTTGTCTTTGAAACAGGGCGTCTCAGATTGAATCAGGAAAATTGGCTGGGAACCTCTGACTTAAGTCATGCACAGTATGAAGCTCACCATCCCTTCTCGTGCCAGTCATTACTGGATTCATTAGCGTCCCCGTCTGCCTGGTCCTTGTGTCCACAGACCCACTGGCCGTACCGCTCGCCGTGCCTTTATCAGTGGGCACGCGCTCTGTACTGCTGTTCATCCAGCGGCCCCCACGAGGTCTGATCGACGGGGTGAGGGCGTGTGTGTGTCAGGGAGTGTGTGAACGGCAGGAGGATGTGTGCGAGTGGCACCCTCTCCCTGTGGGAACTCACACTGTAACGCTCACCAACCTGAGCCCGGGATCGGAGCACCAGCTGAGCGTGTGCAGCACCAGCCGAGACCGGAGGGGGCGCGCGACATACACCCAACCCTTTAGAACGAGTGAGTCCATGATGCAGGACAGATACCGCACATGCCCACAGACCGTCTCACATGCACTGTTCCTACACACTTAATTTATACACACGTGGAGATGTACACACATGCAGATTTGCAGATGGGTGATAATTGTGATAATTATAGAAATCTAATCTATTCAGCCCTCCTCCCAGATCAGATGGTTGAGCGGGATTTGGCACGGTTATAGTTTTTTAATTCCAGCTTTAAGTCAGGCTAATTAGAATCCTCCATGCGTTCATGTTAAATAATTGCGCTCTCTGCTGTGCATATTATGGTTTTAAATCACAGGCTTGGCCCCCCCCACCCGTTTCAGGGAGGGCGTGGTGACGGATTCTGCGGTCGAGCTGGTTTGGGATCCAGCACCGGGACAAGGTCACGGCTATGAAGTCATCTGTCTCGACTGCAGCCATTCCCTCACGGTATCTCACAAATTCAATGATCTTTCTTATTTTCAATGAAATTTAAAGCTGAATTATTATTATTTTTTATTATATAAAATATCATTAAATTCTGCGCTATGCAACAGGAACTGTCTCAGATCAGCCACCTGTGATCAGGTAAGTTATAAATACCTAGGGCTGGGTGATGTCTCTACAAATCATATCTCTGGTATCTGTAACATGTGATTGCATTGCAGTTACAGCATGTTTCCCCTTATAGCTACCAAGCAATTATGGTTTTCTGGTTCTAAAACATCAACCCCCGACCCTCGCCCCCTTGCAGCCTTGCTTAGCTAATTTGCGGCGCAGCAGCCAAGAGCGATTTGTGGTTAAAAGATAACACGATTAATTTCATGTGAAGATAAAAAGATACTATAAAAGAAATCCATGAAGCCACGTTAGCAGAGTTAATTAATGTTCCGTGTGTATGATATGTAATTTCCTGACACAACGCCATGACGAACAGACCGTTGCCATACAGTTCCGCCCAGTTTATGGGGAGCCCTTAGATGGTCTGTGAGGCATTTTGTGACGGGTGTGCAGCCAAGAGGGAACATCAACACGGAGCGGACACGTGAGGCGGAGCCGTCTCATCGACTCTGCCCTCCGCAGTGTTCATCCCCTGTCCAGGACACATGTCACCACGTCGCGACTGCTGTTTGCATATTTGCGTCACTGTGCGGCAATTAATATCCGATGACGTCGCTCCGTCACCCTGGCCTACTTCTCTTGCTCCTCCCAAGGCTCTGCTCCTCCTTCATAGATGTATTTTAATTTCCTTGGCCGTGACGGACAAGGAGGGTATAGCGATGGGGAAGTTCGACTGTATGAGGGAGGATGGATTTATTTTTGATCTATTTTTAACTTTTGCTAGAGACAAGGTGTGTGTGTGTGTGTGTGTGTGTGTGTGTGTGTGTGTGTGTGTGTGTGTGTGTGTGTGTGTGTGTGTGTGTGTGTGTGTGTGTGTGTGTGTGTGTGTGTGCCTGTGCGTGTGCGTGCGTGTCGACAGGTGCGGAAGGTGTTGGTTCACAGCAGGGCTGTATTCTCCGGTCTGACTCCAGGCAGACTCTATCACTTTGCGGTGCGCACAGAGAAGGAGGCGTTCACAGACAGCCCCTCCGTGACGCTCGCTGTCACTGCAGGTACGCACACTCAAGCACCGTCCTCAAAACGGAAACCCTACCTCTCCCGTCTTCAAGAGAGGATGCTTTCCCCCAGATGTTCTCTCCCTTATCTCTTTTCCACTTTTATTCCGCCTTAATTTGCCACCGATGGTAAATGGTGCGTAAGCTCCGAGCGCAGTGGAGCTGTCCGTCCTCAACAAAACCACCTCGTCCGTGGCCGTCGGCTGGAAAGAGGGTTCCGGACTCGTCACCGGATTCATCCTCTCAATCAGAAACAGAACCTTCAATCAACAGGTGAACTCCTCTCTGCAAGAGCCCAGGTCCGTTTTCATTTTTACCGTCCCGGCAGGATTGGAAGATACCATTCTCTCGCGTTGCGAAACTGACATCTGCTTGTTGCGTGTTCCTAGAGTGTACAATTGGGAAGGCCTTGCACCTGGAAACCAGTACACCGTCGAAGCCTCAAGCAGCAGTGGAAGCAGGAGGAGTGCAACCACCAAACTGACCCTTTTCACCAGTGAGTTCACGGAGCCCTGACATCTCAAATATTGATCTGGAGGAAGGAAAAGTGCAAATCATTCTGCTTTTTAAGTGAATCAGGGAGTAATTAGTGCTGTACTGCTGTCGATGGAAAGAGCAAAAAGTTACATTTTATTCCTGTTTTTATGAAATCCAAATGTCATCAGGAAATCTTATAAGGAATATAGAATCCACGATGAGCCATGAATGGTCAAGCCAAATAGGAATTGATTTCTTTCTTTTTATAAATTGGTTTTAGTCTATGTTCACAGAGTAGGTCGCGGTTGGATAGTGGTTTTCAATACTAACAAGTGCATGTACCTTTTGATATTTTCCTGGTTTGGTATTTTCCTTTCATCTTTATAACATTTATAATAATTGACTTATATCAAATGATGAGACACGGCAGATTTTTGTTTTATTTTACAGTGGGATATTATGAACACACTTTGGATCTTGCAACTCCCCCATCTCCAAAATATCATTTGTCCGAATAAAGTTCATTCGTTCAATTTCACCTCTCCGGTCTGTGTGTAGTCCCAGAAACGCCACAGGACTTACTGCTTCCGGAAACGATCGTAACCTCTGCCTTTGTCAGCTGGAAACCGCCCCCCGGGCAGGTCGACGGATATAAGGTGTGTTTATTTGTAGTCCGCTGACTATATCAAAGAACCGTTCTGACGGTTCAAACTACACAGTAGTAATACTATGTACGACTTGTGCAAACGAGCTCCCTCTGGGAAGGATCGGTCCATATGGGTCGGCTGGTCCGTTCAGCTATGGACTTCTCACAAACACGCTCACCTGTTGGTCGCCGAGCAACCACCGTCGGTGTCACAGCTTCTGTTACCAACATAATTTAAAGATGCATGACTTGTGCAGAGCTGCCAGGAAGAATGACCAAGCAGATCACATAGACAGGCATGCAGAGCCCGGTGCTGCCGCCGCCGCCGCCGCCGCTGCTGCTGCAGGGGAGCAAGCCACTTTGAAAGCATGCAAAGTGCCACGCACTTACATTTGCTCATCGCAATGTATCTTAAGATGGTTGCAGACATCAACTCATGCAGACGTTGTGTTAAACCACAGTTTCTTAAATGGCATTACTCTTGGGGGGTACTCCGAAAAAAAACCAAAGTGTTGTATTGGTTATATATATTGGCAATATTTAATGTTTAAAAAACACATACGACGCACATACAGTCCATCATTTAAGTGTATCCAGTGAGGGGGGTGCTCAGCTGAAAACACATTTTAGGGAGGGGGCACAACACGAAAAAAAAGTCAACAAAAGTCTGCTCGGCTTTGCCAAGTTCGGCAAGCTTCAAACGGGAACGTGTTTCCAGAGCTCAGAACACGTCCCCGATGGAGGGTGATTCACACGTCGTCTGCGTGCGTCTGTGTTCCCCAGCTCGTGTTCGGCCCGCTGTCAACCGACTGGGGAGCAGGGCCCGAGGTTCTGGTTCGGAGCAACAGCTACGAGATCCAGGATCTGATCCCCGGGTCGGATTATGGGGTCGGCGTCCGTAGCTTACTGGGCTCAGACAATAGTGAAGCAGCGCGCCGAGAGTTCACCACACGTAAGCGCGCGCACACACGCACACAGACACACACACACACGCACACATGCACATACACGCATGCAAGCACGCACACATGCACACACACACACACACACACACGCACGCACACACACACACACACACACACAGACGCATGCATGCACGCATGCATGCACGCACACACACAGAGACAAACACACACACACACACACACACACACACACACACACACACACATATAAATGCACACAGACGCTCTGTGATGTC
>NC_137201.1:31898862-31941362 GCF_960531495.2 Zeus faber
TGCACAAGAAAACAGACTTTCCATGGAGGCTGAGCGTTGAGCACATGTTGTGATGGTGCCAACACAAGAATGTGGATGGAGGCTGAGAATGACATGTGTGTCAAAATATCAAGCAAAATATCTGATCCCATTGGACTAGATTGCATTAGTTTAATCTGTCTAAATAATTGATGCAGATTGAATAATTGATCGGGTAAACGGATCTGCAGAGAGCCAGTGGCTCTTTCCACCGTCTTTTGTCAGTGAGCTTCACTGTGATCACGGTTATTAGTTTTCAGAATTCATTAACCTGCACTGACCTCCATAGAGACGGACTGGACGTGTGTGTGTGAAGAACAGGAAGAGGGAGAAGCGGAGCCTTTGCACCTTTGTGTGGGCCTGTGTGTGCATGTGGACACACGCATGGATCATGTTACTTTGAGTGACCTGTCAGTTTGTTTACCCACATTTTAGTATCAGTTTTGAAGTTATTAACTTTTTCCTTGTAAAATTCAGAAAATCCACATACTATATATACTGCACACATACACCACATTCTATATATATATATATATATATACATATATATATACACACATAATTATTATAATTTCTTTTATATATATATATATATATTTTACAATTTACCTATTTGGTATCAACAAGCACCAAGCACACAATAAATGTTATTGATTATGTAGAGGTGATTTGTTTTGTTAAATTATTTTCTGACAATATTGTTTGACATTAACTACAAAAAATGTTGTTGCTGTTGCTGCTGTCAATATTATGAATAATATTAATGTGGATTGCTATTATTGTTGCTATTTGTGTTTACACTTTGAGCTGCTGTTGTGTATGAAAGGTACGATACAAATAAGTAATTATAATAAAAACATTATTAATAATAATAATAATAATTATTGTTGTTATCCGGGGTCCAGCCCGCATTGTTATTGTTATTGCTGGGATTTCTATTATTATTATTCTCCTTGGCAATTATCGGGCAAAAGCTTCACGACAAGTGACAGTGTGGGGACACGCCCACACGTCACCTGGATCTACATTTGGTGCAGGAATTAATGAAAAAACCGACGGAAATCGACTGGAAGTAGCAGAACGTCGTTAAACTTCCGGGGCGGGTGATGGAGTGAGATTAGATTGTGGAGCGGGGCGCTTTGTGAAATCATCAACCGATTCGTTACATTTGTGCAAACTGTGGCTCTCTGCACACATTGTGTTTGCATGTAACCCGGTCTCGTGCCCCTTCACCTTATAACTTTTAGGATAAAGTAATAACACGCAACAAGTGTATCAGCTTGTAGTAGTCATTCTGCGTGTCACCAGTCATTACATCAGCTAATGCTGCGTTCAGGGGAAACTCGGAAAATCGTAACTTGTTTTAGTAGTGATGTTGATGTAAAGACGAGCGACAGCACCAACTGATGCTGCGTTCCATGGAAACTCGAAAATTTGTAATTTGTGTCGATACGAAATGATGGTGTGTTTTTTTTACGGGAACTCGGAAAACTGTAATTGGTGTCTAACACGACGAACCTGAAGCCCGTGTTTTGCTGCCTGCAGATATATTTATTAATATTATTGTTGCAACAACTTTTCCTATGTGCTTCACATGTACGTGCCGGTCTTTGGTGACACAGTGAAAGCAGTGAAAGCATGGCTAGAGATTTAATGTGGGGTCCGATGCCATCGCTTTTGACCGTGCCATGAATACTTATTTTCAGTAATACTTAATACTAGCCCTCCTATACCCCCTCCTCTCTCTCTCTCTCTCTCTCTCCCTCTCTGCCTCTCTCTCTCTCTTCAGGTAGCGGCAGAGAATTCGGCTGGTGTGGGGGAGTTCAGCAAATCTTTGTACATCAAGACCGCTGAGGCCCGTGGGTATCAATGAACACACACTGCACACACTGCACACATCACATGCATCTCAGAATTCAACGGCTTCTTTCTGTGTGTGTGTGTGTGTGTGTGTGTGCGTGCGTGCGTGCGCCTGTGTGCGTGCGCCTTCCATGACATCCCTGTAGCCCCCGGCCTGGTGACCAACCTGACGGCGTTCGCTCAGAACCACACCTTTGTGGTGGTCACCTGGTTCCTGCCCCGTCGCATCAATGGCCTCATCACTAAGTTTGCGGTGAAGGCCAAACACGCCCGCACCGGGCAGACGGTGCGAACGTTGGAGCTGAATGCGGAGGAGATCATGACCGGAGCTCTGCCGCACTGCAACGTAACACCGCCTCACCTGCTCTCTCCAACAGAACGCTTTAGAAATGGCTGCAGCTGTTAAGGCTGGGCCATAAATTGTTATAGTATGCATCTTGTTATATTAGACTCGATACTGGTTGGGATTTGGGCTGTTTTAATCTCTACCTGCTTGGTTAAAATATCCACATTACTTAACGATTGTTCCTCAAATGATTTTTTTGAGCTTATCAAAGCACCCATAGCCATCCCCACAATATCATTAAATTATCGATATCGAGGTAAAAAATATTGTGATATTTGATGAGGTCAATACTGTCCAGCCCTACCGTCAGTTAAGATAATATTATGATCCTGGACTTTCAAAAACTTCTTATAAGTTGTCACACTTAGCTTTTACTCTGCACTCCAAATGTACTTATTTACATTTACATTTACATTTACATTTAGTCATTTAGCAGACGCTTTTATCCAAAGCGACTTACAAGGGAGAATAACATTCAGCTACATTGCGACAGAGATTAGTGTAACAACAACATTCGTGTAACAATAAATACTGCAAGGTGGTGCTAAGTAAGTACTATTTAATTGAGTACTTTGTGTGTGCTTTTTTGGTGTGAAGCAGGGGCTAAGGTCAGTTCCTGGTAACTTCATATTAAGATTGTTAGTATAACTTATTTAGTAAACAAACACATTGAACACATTCTCCTCCGTGTCACATCATCTTCTGTGTTTGATTCATGTTCCCCGTGTCCAGGATGCGGCGGACATCCTCTCCCGCGGCACTCCCAATCCATCCGAGGTGACAGCGTCCTCGCCCCCCATCACCCTGTCGGCCGTGCCCCCCGCCGCCTCCTGGAGCGTGCCCATATCCGTGGGAGTCGACCAGCTGAGGCCCTACACCGCCTACCTGTTCGAGGTGTCGGCCTTCACTTCCGACGGAGAGGGCCAGATCGCCTCCACCATGGTCCGCATGCCTGAATCAGGTACTCCGGATTTTTCAGGAGTAAAAATCCAAAGTCGGTATTTCAGGGTCACAAAGTTAACGTCCTGTTTCCATGTTTTCGCTCCACCCGTACCCTGACCCAGCTGTTTCCCACCCATGAGCTAAACCTCTGGGTTGACGCTAATCGGCAAATTCACATGGTTAACTGAAAATCCCGGAGTGGAATTTTAGTTTCTGAACCTGGATTTTCCATCTCTGTGTAGAGCAACATCAAACATTCGCTGAAATAGATCTAAAAATGTATAGATAAGATGCAGAAGTATTCCCTAACTAATTACTGGGATTTGGGCAATTATTCACTAATACCCCTTTCCCACTGCACTAAACACTCGGCAACACACGCTAACATACGGCATTTGTCATCAGTGAGAAAGGAAACTTTTAAACTTTTTTCCCGCGGGGGGACGTGTGTCATGACAGGGCTCCTCTCCTGGGTGAGTGTGGGGATTGGGGTTTTACCTGTTGCTCACGAGAACAACCGATGGGCAACAGGTGTACAACCACTCTGATCCTGGGCCTCAATGGCCTGGAACCAGGACAGGTGTGGCTGCTCAAACCACACCATCCCTACACCACAAACGGTATTATAGAAATGAAGGCATTGTCATATCGCCATAAACAATTTTGTAGTCTCATTTTGTGACAATAGCAAACTATGACCTTTATGGCGGAAATATTTGAGCAATTTCCTTCCAGAGAGGTGATTTTGTTAAAACAACAGAAGGGCTATCCGCCTGTATCTAAGAAGTTTTCCACTTTGTGTGTGTGTGTGTGTGTGTGTGTGTGTGTGTGTGTGTGTGTGTGTTTGTGTGTCGCAGACCCGGAGGACCCTCCACAGAATCTCTCCATATGGAATGTGACGTCCAAGTCCATCTCCATGGCCTGGGACCCTCCCAACATCGTCACAGGGAGATTCACCTACGTCGTCTACCTCAATGGACCCACAGGTCATTAAAAGGCCCACGCAGCTCAGGCCACAGGCGTAGATTTTGGGATAGACACAGGGGCCATGTCCACTCCAAAATTGGAATCACTTAAACTTGCCCTGCCCCCCAATAATTGTACCAAAAGAAAATGCAGGTAGAGGACTTTTCATCTGAAATTCATATTGGTTTTACCACTTCACAGTTTAGGGGGTACCAGAGACTATATTAACACAAACAATTTTGTCCCTTTTCAATCAAACTTTGTGGATATGGGGGTCTTCAAAATAGAAGTGTGGACAGCTCTGTCCACAGACACGGTTTCAAGGAAGGAGACGGAGACTTCCTGGGAGGGTGGTGCTGACCCGGCGGCGTTTTTATTAGACAGGAACAACAAAAGCCCTCAGCGGCCAAACGGGAACATAAATTATAAATCAGAGTTCTTGTGAGTGTCAGTGTCCGTTACGCGATCCGGTCGGCAGGCTGTCGGACCCTGCACCGCGCGATCCTCACTGCGTGACAAACAACACAGAGGAAAACTCTCCCAAAAAAAACTCAGACCAATCAGAGACAGCGGGCTGATCGGCCGAGTCAGAACAGCTGCGCCGGGACGGGACGAAGTCCGAGCCGTAACCCGTAGACCCCGGCCTAACCACGCCCCCTCGTCTGCCGCAAAAAGCCCTCCATCATACTTTACTTGTTTCAAAATAAGAGCCCTATAATACGAGACAGTGCCTGAAAACTAAGGCCACACATCAAAAGCTCCACCTAAAAATCCCATCTTGATTTGTAAAATATTGTTTCATAACTTTTTGATAATATGGCTCTTTTAACTTTTCTTTTTTCGATTCCTTGTCATGCGCACATATATTGTAATTCCCACCAGTTAGCTAGTACAAAATGTGTTTTTTTTTCTCTTTTACTCAGGATATATCTATGAAAACAGCACAGCGGACCAGCGGTTCGTACTCTCTGGTCTGAATCCCTACACCAAGTACACAGTGGCGGTCAGAGCCAAATCCTCCGGGGAAATGGGTCCCGAGGTGCAGACTGAGGTCATGACGCCAGCTGAAGGTCAGGAGAGCCCTCGCAAATTCAGATCAGAAATGAGATGCAGAGTTTACACACTGTTTGTAGGTTTTTGCTGAGTTATTTATTTTTATTTTTTTGTCCATTTCATTTAAATATGTGTGTTTTTTTGTTGGTTTTAAGTTATTTTCCGTTGTGTGTGTATTTCATCATTTGTATTTATTTTCCTTGTTTTCACGCCCACTTTGCAAAACAGATTTGTATTGTTCATTCGTTCATTTGTGTGTCTATTTTTTGCACTTTTTAAACAGTGTGCTTTAAAAAGTGCTCTATAAATAAAGCTTTACTCACTTACTTTCTCATCACCATAATATCTGAATTTTTTTTTTTGTGCGTACCTGGGGCTTGTGTGTGTGTGTGTGTGTGTGTGTGTGTTGTCAGCTCCGAGTGCGGTGCAGGAGCTCAGTGCTGTGGCTGAAGACTCGGTCTCTATCCGTGTGAGCTGGAGGAGTCCTGCGCAGTCCAACGGAGTGATCACTCAGTACAGACTGCAGGTCCTGGTCGAGGACGTTCTGCTGTGGGACATCACCTTCATCTGGGAAATGGTACGAAACATTCTGAGAGCTATTTTAAAGTTGTGTTATATTCAGCCTTTCGCTTACATCAATCGGATCTTTACATGTCTTTCATGTTCACACATTCTGGGATTGAAAAATGTGAAAGGGATGGATTTCTGGAGGGTTGTTTTTTTGGGGGTTTTTTTTCAGCTTACGGGTTCATCCCAGGTGCTGTATTATTTTGGTTTCGTTTTATTCCTGAAAAGGCGTGCTTTGATCGCTTGATCACACATGTTCACTCAAACGCGGCTGATTGTGACTCCCAGAGAGTTCATTCCAAAAACCAATACGCCTAATAAAACAAATGCTCTGCGTTGTCCAGTGTCGGATTGTGAGAGGTTTGTTTTAAATCCGGTAGCCAACAGGGACTAACAAACAGTCGGTCCACTGGTGGACACTCGAACAACTTTTTGGGAAAACAGCATCTCACACATTGTGTCACATCGGTGCCTCTGTGTGTTGTGCTTCATAATGCCTCAGTTCTGTAGAAAGCTTCTGTGGAAGTGTTACGATGGCCAAATGAATCAGGTCTCAGATGCAAACTGTAAAATGATGCTTTTCCTTTTCTGCTTTCTTTAGAACCTGAATGACACTGGCATGTATGAAGACGGTACATTAGCTCCCGATCTCCATGGCAACTCCGAGAGGCGAAGGAGATCCGCCGACCTCAGCCTCACCACTTCCCCGCCTGCCTTCACTGCCGCCGTTTCAGACCGCATGCTGCTCACCAGCACGGCGGCTTACGACCCCGCACACTCCGGGCCCGCCGGCCCAGATAACTACTCCGACCCAAATCCTCGTCCCGACCCCCGTTCCCCGACCGTAGACCCCACGGTCACCGAGAGTACCGGCACTAATGTAACCGGACTGACCGATATGGCCTCCGGCACTGACCTTAACTCCGCCTCGGCCTCTTCCTCCGCGGCCCCAGGGGTCTCTGCTTCCGCCCCAACCCTGATGCCACCTGCCACGCCTCCGCCATGGCTCACTCACCAATCGCACGTGCAGGATATGACCTCTGACCCCTCCCCTATGTCGATAACGCCCGTTCATTCCCGCATATCCACCCGTCACGCTGCGCACACGGGGTCCAGCCCTGGCCAGACGCACCTTTTCACCCACGAGGCTGCTTTCACGGGGTTCAGCTCTGGCCAGACACACCCCTCCACTCGCGCTGCAGCGGTGTCCACCGGCACTCCAGGAGGTACAGCTCCGACTTTAGACAAAATATCTGTCGATTCTCAGCTGCCTGTGCTTTGCTTTCATAACAATAAGTTAAATTTGACTCAAAGAAAGTATGTATACGTGACTGTCTTTCTGTTGTGGGAGTCTGCCCACGAGTAGGGGTTTAGGGAGGGGGACAGAGAATCTTTATTCATAATTCTAACAGAAAGGCTCGCGGGCCAAAATGATAAATATTAAGGATAAACGTTTCAATTGAGGTGCTGGAGGAATCTCTGACTGTCGCGCCGCTGGTGCTGCGACTGGGCTCCACCTCCACCTCTAGGCAGCTGGGTGGCCGCGGGAAGGGAGCCATGCTGCCGTCTGCAGCCGCGGCCTGACCACGCCACTTGGTCCGCCGCAAGAGTGTATACTGTATCTTTGTGTGATTCTTTGCCCATGTATGTGTCCTTTTCAACATTTGGCTGCATCTATGTCCATATCTGCACGCTATGTCCAAGGTGTGTGGGTGATGGAGAAGGTGGTGGAGGTTCTGCCAGAGGAGATCTCATATCTGGTGACGGACCTCAGCCCCTTCACCGAGTACACCTTCAGGGTCACCGCCTCCACCACTGTGGGAGAGGGTCCCGCTGTACACGTCACAGAGAAGACCAGTGAACAGGGTGAGTGCACAGTTATCAAATATCTTCTGTTATAATTGACTATCAGGAAAGAAAAGGAAAGAAAAGGAACATCCTGGAGGCCTGCCAGCATCTCTGTGTGGAGCAGAAGTTGCTCTTTAGAGTTCAGGGGCATGTTTTGGTCCTGTTTCCAGCATATTTTTGTTCACTTTTCTGTCGCCGCTTTAATAATATTGTTGTTTAGTCCCCAGCGCGGTGCTGGACGTGTCCTATCGGAACATTAGCTCCACCTCTTTACTGGTCAGCTGGAGCCCCCCTCTCAGCCCCAACGGCCGAATCACCCACTACACGGTGTACGGCCTGAAGCTGGGAAGCACCAAGGCTTTCCAGCGGGTGACCAACAGCACCAGCATCATGTTGACAGGTAGCATCTTTGGTTCTCGCTTTTCCTTGGCATGCAGTGCGCACACAAATCATGCTGATTTGCACGCACACTCACACAGTCTCTCACACGCTGCCAGTGTGTGTAATTATTCCGTGTAATTATGATCCGAAAACACCGATGGGAGTCTCTGTTTTCCTGTTGCAGGTTTGAACAAGTTCACTGGATACAAGCTGCGCGTGGCGGCGTCGACAGCTGTGGGAGAGAGTTCTCTGTCTGATGAAGACGACTTCTTTGTTTTCACCCCAGAAGATGGTGTGCACATCACTTAACACATACACACATGCATAGCATACAGCCAGGTGGGGGGGGGGGGGGGGCGAGCTGAAAATTAGTGAAAGTGAGAGAGTTTTATAAATCACAATACTAGGAAAAATGACACGTTCTCCTGAGCATCTGGAAGCCAATGTTATTTGGTGTAATTCTTGGTGGGACTTGGCGAAAAACTTTGGGGAAAAACTAAAAAACTAAATTGTTGAACCCTCGGGCATCTTGAGTACACTGTGCAACAGTCCCTCACCGTCTTTCTGCCCGCACAGAGCCGGACTCCCCGCCCGAGGACGTCGCTGTGGTGGAGACCACATCCACCACCGCCACCCTGACCTGGTCTCCGCCGGAGAAGGCCAACGGCGTGATCCAGCGCTACGAGGTCCTGTACGAGAACCGGTCGCACTCCGCCGTGCTGAACACCTCCACCTCCAGGGTCACCCTGAGCCACCTGAAGCCCTTTTCCTATTACAACGTCTCCGTCCGAGCGTACACCCGTCACGGCCACGGCAACCGCAGCTCCGACACCGTAGTGGTGCGGTCTGGGGAGGACGGTATGTTGGCACGAATGTAGAGTACAACGCAGAGGTTGGATGTTATAAACATGTCCCGTTCAAGGCTCATCCTTCTGTTTCTGCCCCACTCTCCAGTCCCCGGCAGCCCCCCGTACGGCCTCCTCTACGAGTCCGTCAGCCCCAGTGAGGTGAATGTGACCTGGCAACCGCCACTGGTGCCCAACGGCGTCATCACCCACTACAGCCTGGAGCTGTGGAACGCCACCCACTACCTCAACCTCACCTCTCCGACCGCCTCCATCAGCATCGGCCGCCTGCGGAAGTACGCGCGGTACCGCGTCGTGGTGCAGGCGCACACAAGCGCTGGCTCCGGAAACTACAGCAGCGAACCACTCAACATCACCACCCTGGAGGACGGTGAGGGTCGGGGGAAGGGAGGGCCCGGGGGCGGGTTGCAGAGACGACTTTGTTTTCAGCGTTTCAGGACGCGGCTCGGATGACACCGGCATCCTACGTCGACTCCAAAAGGGCATCTGATTAAGTCTAGATTCTCTCTGGTCTCTGTCCTCTCGGGTTTCCCCCTCGCTCTCCGTTCTGGCCTTTCCTAACCCTCTCACATCACAGGCACCTGATCCCGAGGAGGATGTTCCTCCTTGCTGCGGGAGAGCACAGGCGTGAATCACTGAACTGTCTGTTTGTTTATTAATTATAGGGTGATGCTCCCTCCTCCCCGTTTAATGTTTCTGGCGCTGTTCTGTGCAAGAAGGGGGGCGAAATGTTGGCGTCGGGCTTTTTTAACCAATTCGAAAGTTTTTCCTCAGCCCCAGACACACCCCCTCAGTCCCTCCGTGCTAGGAAGCTGTCAGACTACCAGATTGAGTTGTCATGGGAACCGCCGCTCCAGGCAAATTCGGACATCCTCTACTACATTGTGAGGGTTTGGTGAGTTTGCGACGCATCCAGATCCATCGGTGTGGCACAAAACACGAAGGCCACCCCAACAGTATCAGAGCCTGTTCTCTCTGGATGTGAGGAATGAGACAAGCGAGACGTGGCAGAATGTGACGGACACGGCGGTGGTGCTCAACGTGGACTCTGAGAGCAGCTACAATGCCTCCGTCTCCAGCTGGACCAGACTGGGGGATGGAGGAGTGCTGGTATACATCGCTTTCACCACCACTGACGCAGGTAGCGGACGGTGATTTTTCCAAATTTTCTTGGTAAATCATTTATTGGGTTTTGCCCACACAGGGGTTTGAAGTTAATCAGTCCATTTTTGTTGTGCTCCTCAGAGCCTTTTGACCCTCCTCAGAATGTGACCTTCACAAACGTGACTGCCTCCTCTGTCACCCTCACGTGGCTTCCGCCCAACGAGCCCAATGGAATCATTGTACACTACACGATTTACTACTCAAGCCACTTCACCGTCACTGAACAGGTGAGACAAGCCCAAAAAACACTTTCAATACAACATATGTAACACCGGGGTGTGAACATACCCGCCCCCCTCGCTCTCTCTCTCTCCCTCTTTCCCCACAGACGGTGCCATTTTCTGCCCTATACGCAGACGGCTCGGCCTACTCCTACACCCTGACCGGGCTGATCGGAGGGACCAACTACACCGTATGGATGACCTCCAGCACCTGGCAGGGAGACGGAGGCGTCCAGAGCCCAAACCTGACCCTGGCTCTACCAGAAGACGGTCAGTGGCCCTCACACTCACGCGCACACACACGGCTCCTGACACAACAGAGGCTTAACGTGTCAGCAGGCGCACACACACACACACACACACACACACACACACACACACACACACACCCGCATGGACGCACGCACGTACACACGCATGCATGCACACACACACACTCACACAGAACTATATAAGTAAAATAGGAGTTAAATAATATATAAATGTCACTGGGGCTAAGTCTATATATCTTTTTTTTTCAACACTCAGCAAGTTAAATGAAATAAGAGCTGTGAAGAGGTGACCTTCAGCCTGTTTGTGAAAGGAGATAACTGTCAGTCCAGCAATCCTGGATTTATTTCGTCCTCCTGGGGCGTGGTACTTTTGGAGATAACCAGTTTGTATTTCCTTTTACTCAACTGGAATAATGTTACGAATAACAAATAAAGTTAAGGCATTGTGAAAAAAAAGACAAAAAGAAAAGTCCAACACACACTCACGAAGTACATTTTTAACACAAGATTTGCACAAAAATCCCAAATATACCACAACAATTGTATCTACAGGTGTTCAGGTACGCCTTCCGCTGCCATGAAAGCATTTGCATATCGCCAGGCTTTGGACATTTTTTCGAGTCCTCTTAAACGACTCCAAATCACCTTTGTCTTTATGTGAATTTTTGGGTGGGGAAAGTGTGCAGATGGCCTCCATCCATCCCGCCTCGCATAGCTGTGTTGTCTGCTTTATGTTTCATGAAGTATCTGACTCTGTATCTCTGCCTGTGCCCTAGCCAGCCGCTCTCTGCCAAGCACCGGACCTCCAGGGCTCATTGCCTCAGCCAAGCCTGTCAGGGTCACACTCCCCCGGGCTCAGACCCCCACGCACCCCAGGGACCTCACATCCCCCCATTCACTTTCAGGGCTTCTCAGCCTTTTACCCTAACCTATCCCCTACCCTCCCAACTCGCCAAAAGTTGGGGTAAACTTTGATGAACGCTCTCTTGATATCTCTCTTTTCACAGCTCCCAGCGTTTGAATTTCCCCCTAATTGCTTCATTTCCTCATGTGGGTTGTTAATTGTGTATGATGTGTTGTTTTTTTGTTGTTTCTTTGATTACTAATGGGTTTATTATGTTACATATTTTACTATGTTGATGTGATGAAGTACAGCAGAGCCATAGTTTCTCCATTTTGGTCCATGTGCTGCCGTGATTGTGTTAATTACAGTAATATTGGGTACGATTATGGCGGCACTGCCAAACAATGACAGATAATATCGGTGATTATAATCATTATAATGAAGATAAGTGGAGCAATTTGAATTTTCACCCTCGTGTTAGAGTGCGTAGGGTTGATTGATGGCCCTAATTTTCAGCTTTGTGCCATAAAACGCAACAAAAGCTTTCGGCAGAGGCTGTTTTCGCACTCCGTAGCGATACTAATAAAAATGTGTCTTCTCTCGTCCAGTGCCCAGCGACCCAGTCCACAACCTGACCGCTCAGATCTTCAGCTCCACGGCCATCATCGTCAGCTGGGACGCCCCCCAGGAGCCGAACGGCCGACCCTACTATATGCTCACCCTGCAGGAGGCCGGCACCCCACCCAGCGCCCCCGGGGTCAACCCTCCCGTCAACAAGACCATCGAAAAGTCCACCACAGACACCGTCTTCCTCTTCACCAAACTCAGAAAGTACTTCCCCTACATCTTCACCGTTACCCCGGCAACCGGTGCCGGTCCCGCCTACAACCACACCAGCACCATGCACCTGAGGACCGACGACGACAGTGGGTTTTAAATTCCTGTTCAGAGAACGGAGCACAATAAGAAAAGAGTAAATAAAGAAAACGTTGTTATTTTTAATCATCATTTTCTGTGTGTGTGTGTGTGTGTGTGTGTGTGTGTGTGTGTGTGTGGGGGTCCTTAGTCCCTAGCTCGGCTCCGGTCCTGGTCTCCACCAGGAACCTGTCGTTCAGCTCCATCTCCATTGCCTGGCAGCGCCCCCTAGAGGCGAACGGAGAAATAACAGAGTATGCCCTGGCGCTCTTTGGCCCCGGGGGCTCCAACCTCACACACACCCCCAACACCTCATTCACCCTCTCTGATTTGGTGCCGTACTCACCGTACAACCTCAGCATCACCGCTGCCACGCGCAAGGGATTCGGCCCTGCCCTGCTGCTGCTGCTGCACACTGACGAAGCAGGTGGATTCTTTTTTTTATTTGGTTCAAGTTTCTTTGTTATGCATTTTGAATTGTTGAGGTCTCAATGTGGCAATGTGACTCTCTTGATTAACAGTTGATGATGATGGTGATGATGGTGATGATGGTGATGATGATAACGATGATGATGTGATGTGTTTATTATTATTATTATTATTATTATTGTTGTTGTCATTTTTATTAATGTTATTTATTATTATTGTTGTTATTGTTGCCATTTTTTTATATTATTACTTATTATTATTATTTATATAATAATAATAATAATAATAATAATAATAATAATAAAGATCCTTATTTATTATGACACTCCTGGTTAAAAAAGGGCTTGATAATAATAATAACAATAATAATAATAATAATAATAATAATAATAATAATAATAATAATAATAATAATGTGTGTGTGTGTGTGTGTGTGTGTGTGTGTGTGTGTGTGTGTGTGTGTGTGTGTGTGTGTGTGTGTGTGTGTGTGTGTGTGTGTGTGTGTGCGTGTCTACGTCCTTGTCTCTCTGTCTGTTTCAGGCCCCATGTCTCCCCCCCGAAACCTGACTCTTTACAACCACACGGCCTTCTCAGTGTGGCTGAGCTGGGAGCCTCCTCTGGAGCCCAATGGGGTAGTCACACAGTACGGCTTTAGGATCCGGGAGCTCATCACACACGCTGTCACACAGCGGGTACCACTAATTTCACACCCCACAAGCTACTCAACAACAATACACACACACACACACACACACAGAGTAGACACCGCCTGTGATACACACCCCGTCACACTCCATGTACCTCTAATTTCACACCCCAAATACCACTCAACAGTGACATTTTGCTTTAGATCAACACATATACAAGCAAGAGGTTGATAGAGTCTGATATTATTTATAGTTTAGTAATCACATTTCAAGCTTCACTTTGCTGTGATGCATGATTTAATCTCCATTCGCCAATACATTGTGTGTGTGTGTGTGTGTGTGTGCGTGTGTGTGTGTGTGTGTGTGTGTGTGTGTGTGTGTGCGTGTGTGTGTGTGTGTCTTTGTAGAATTTGTCCGGTCCGATGACTACGGCTCACCTATCGGGCTTCAGACCCCACAGCTCTTATGAGATCAGCGTTTTCAGTTACACCAGAGTCGGACACGGGGACCAGTACAGCAGCCCTGTCACCTTCACCACGAATGAGTCAGGTACACAACTATCACACACACACACACACACACACACACACACACACACACACACACACACACACACACACACACACACACAGCACAGGCACAAAGGCTACAGCTAGCTTTTAACTGTAGAAAATTCCAAATGATCACATAGAATCTAAAATGTTTATTTTCCAGTAAGTAACAATGGGTTGGTTGTTATGAGGAGATCAATAAATCATGAATCTTGAAATCAATCAACATGCTGCAACAAGAAAAGTTCCAGTGCCTATGACCTTGGTGCAAGAGGATGCTAGGACAGAAAAATAAAGGAGAGCAAAGGAAAGAGATAAAAATAGATTTCTAGCGGGCGATGAGAGGACACAGAAAGGGAATCGTCGTTCGTTGTGCATAAGCGATGCGCAGTAAACAGAAAACTGGTTTGTTAGTAATGGTAGTCATCCCTCTCTGTGTGTACCAGTGTCCGACGCCGTGGGAAACCTGTCTTGCTCCGGGATGAGCTGGGACTCCATCCGGCTGTTCTGGGAACAGCCGGCCAACCCCAACGGGCAGATTCTCTTCTATCAGGTTATGGTCTGGGACTCGGACTCGCCGTCGCAGGCACACCGGTCCTACTCGTCTGAGTACGCCGTGACCGGACTGGCCCCCGACACCGACTACGCACTCACCGTGGCTGCGGTCAACTCTGCAGGACGGGGAGAGCAGATGAACTGCAGCACCACCACTCTCCCCGAGTCGGGTAATAACTTCACCCATCATGTATCATTCCGCACATTCACAGCCTCCTTTACGAGGTCCGAATGGAATTGATCTGGGATGCCCAGGCGGCTCTGTTTGACTCGGCCTCTCCCCCCCCCCAGTGCCGGGCTCCCCTCGCTTCCTCGCTGTCTCTCAGGTCACGCCCACCAGCGTGACGCTCCGCTGGGCGCCGCCGCTCTCCATGCCGGGCATGCTCCAAGGCTATCGCATCACCGCACAGCTGCTGTCCACCAGCTGTGAACCGGGCACCTCAGGGGCGTCGGGGCCGGGTCCGGGTCCGGGTCTGGGTCCGGGTCCGGGTGCGGGTGCGGGTGCGGGTGCGGGTGCGGGTGCAGGTGCCCCAGAGGGTGAGCTGGCGCCCGGCTGCGTGGCCTCCCAGGTGGTGACGCTGGTAAACGCTACCGAAGGTTCGACGAGCAACCGCAGTGTCACGCTGCAGTCCCTGGCGAAATACCGAGGCTACCGCGTCCAAGTGGCGGCGCTGACCAATGCCGGGGTCGGTGAGAACACGCCGTGGACCTACACCCACACCCAGGCCGGGAGTAAGAGCATTATATTATTGTCGTGCATTGTTTATATGTTTTTGTTGAGCTAGCAGCCGTGTTGTTGATTCTTTATTCCTCCCACTTTCCACAACATTGAAAAAATGCTGCATCTGTAAAAAAAGAGCCGAAAAATTTTTTTTCTCCCTGCACAGTCACAAAATGAAATGCTCAAACTGGTGCCCATCATACACCAAAGGATTTGGGATTAGGGGCGAGGATTTCCAAGTCCCGGCCAATTTTCTTCTTCTCTTAATTAAGATCTTAGGAGAATCATGAGGGATTCTCTTCTGTTCGGGGTCGTTAGGAGTGCGCTCCCGTCAGGATCGCTTCATTTGAGGTGATCAGAAGCTCTCGCGATCAATCCCAGAATAGTCCGAGTCCCGGAGTTATCTGGGACTCTTGCGAGAGCATCGAGTTGGTTTGATATTTTTTCCTCTTAAGTCTTAAGTCTTGGCTCCTCTATTGTGCGCTACAATCCTAAGATGTGTGATCCCCTGTGACCGGCGCCCTTTCTAATCCCACGTCGCCTGCACTTCTGGGATGGAAAGAAAAAAGCGTTTTGGCGTGTGAAACTCCTTTGGTGCATCCCTCCCATGACGAAACAAACACAATTTAGTTTTTCTTTTCTTTTTTGAGACTTGAGCATTTGCTTTATTGTCACTGGGCCCGCGATGACCTGAAGTGAGCAAGTCGAACGTTTTCTATGTTCCAGCTTGAGAAAAAAAAAAAGTCATTCATTTCAAACCTCAAACTTCGAAACTTTCCGCCAGCGCCGGACGCCCCTCCGCGTAGCCTGGAGGTGATCCCCACCTCAAACAGCCTCCGCATCCAGTGGGGTGCACCAGCTGTGCTCTCCGGACCAACTTCCTACCTGGTTCATGTCATTTCTGTGAGTATAGCATGAACACATTCTCCAAAACATACGGCACTTATTAATTAATCTGCTGAAATAGACAGAGCCGGCTTTCAAAAGCGGGGCCACGGCTCGCTGCTTTGGTATAATAATGATAGCGATGGAATGAGCACACGGTGTCACGGCATCCGTCGTAGAATATTCAAATCGCGCGCTAACAACAGTCGGCCAGGCGATGAGGCGTTCCCACGGGCTCCATCTCTGTGCTGTCTCGTCAGTTGGATGACGCCGGCGGGAATCGCTCGGTGGTCCGGGCTCCCGGGGAGCTCAGGGTGGTGGTGGTGACGAACCTCACCGCCTTCACCCTCTACGCGGTGACGGTCACTGCCTACACCGGCTCGCTGGAGGACGCCGGCAGGGACGGGCAGGCCAGCGAGCCCACGATAATCAGGACCCTGGAGGAAGGTAAGAACGGAGGGACGTGACCTGAAGCAGTGATTCTCATACCTTTTCTTCATATTAATGACCCTTGATTTGATACTGTACGCGTTAGGTGGTCGTGGTCGATCCCATTAGTCTCTGGGAACCCGATCTGACAAGATTTGTATTGTTAAATATAATATAGTCCAATCTCTAATACTCCCATACAATATACTGTACGAGATAACAGTGAAATTACGATCAAAACATTCATTATTGTACATTCTCAAATGGTGCTTACGCCTTGAAAATAAAATAGCAGTCAAGGACCCCCCAGAAACCTCTTGAAGGACCCCTGGTGGTCCCCGGACTCTGTGTTTAGAACCACTGACCTGGTGTACCAGGGGACAATACTCACTGACTCTAAAGCTTGATTGAATAATGGCATTTGACGTCAAACAGCACGAAAGCCATGTGTGAAGCTGCCTTCGTTCCCCTCCACCCCGTCCACCAGAGCCCAGAGACCCCCCCAAGAACGTGACCCTGGCCGTCATCCCAGAGGAAGTGACGCGAGTGTTCGTGACGTTCACGCCGCCGACAGAGCCCAACGGGAACATCAGCGCCTACCAGGTGCAGGTCTTCCAGCAGGGCCAGCTGGTCATGACCATTCACCGCCTCGACATCGTCCAGAACCAGAACCACACGCTGACGGCCATCATAGACGGCCTGAAGGGAGGACACAACTACAGTATCCGGGTAAGGGACACGCCCACGCCCACGCCCACACCCACGCTCAGCCGGACGTCGAGCGGCTCCAGTGGAACGTCACCTGACTCCATCCTCCACAAGACAAAATGACCTTTAACTGATTTGACAACCGCCATTGTTGTTCCCTATGTCCTTCTCTTTTGCCATATCGCTATCTCCGTTTCCCTATCTCTTTTCTGCAGTCGGTCTTTCTCTTAAATCATCTGGTTCCTGTGTTTATAGATTGCCGCGGTCAACGGTGCCGGGAAGAGTCCGCCCAGCCCAGAGGTCCAGATAACAACAGGGATCAAAGGTACGTCTTCCTTTTTTGTTGCTGTTTCTTTGTTGTCATCTTCACAAGCTGGGCATGGTGTGTGTGTGTGTGCGTGTGCATCGGGTGTGTGTGCGTGTGCGTGTGCATGCGTGTGTGTGTGTGTGTGTGTGTGTGTATGTGTGTGTGTGTGTGTGCGTGTGGGTGTGCGTGTCCGTGTGCGCGTGCGCGCATGCGCGTGTGTGTGTGTGTGTGTGTGCGTGCGTGCATGTGCATATGTGCATGTGTGTGTCTTTCTGTTTTGTTGTGCCTTGTGTGCGTTGTTTCACCCTTCACACACGTAGGTACGCATGCTTCGCGTTTCAGCCCCGGCCAAACCAACCCGAAGACCCCAGGCAGTGGTGGGCCGTGGAGGGGTTGCCATGGTTACCCACAGGAGCATCACCATCCGCATGCCTGCCTGTTTCTATAGTGATGACAACGGACCAATCAGACGCATTCAGGTCATCGTGGCTGAGTCAGGAGGTACACTTCCACTGAAACGTTGATGACCGCCATTATTTTAAATGACCCTCCTTGGAGGAAGACCGTCACGTACAAGCAATTCATTCAATCATTTACATTTCTTTTTCTTTTTCCTGTGTCCCAAGAGAGGAATAATAAAAAAAAAAAACAATGCATGAACCTGCATCTTTCACCACCCTTTCCATCACAGTGAAGGACGGCAAAAACCTGACCAATTGGAAGAATGCGTTTCTTCAGCGGCCCGCCCCCTACCTGGCGGATGAGGGCTTCCCCAGCCCGCCCTGCGACAGGGACCCCCGGCACCCGGCGGTGGGCGGGCGGGGCGTCCCTCCCCCGCCGCAAGGACGCAACATCCCGGCGGCGGAGACTTACGTCATCGGGGAGGACGACGAGTGCATGGAGCAGGACGACGCCGAGGATCTCTGCAACGGACCTCTGAAGCCGGACACGGTTTACGTGTAAGTGCCGTCACCTGCGCGTACTCGTGAAAGCAAATGGAGGAACAACATAAGATAAGGCAGACCATGAACTGCCCTCCAAACAATTAATGGATTCAATTCCCTTTTTCCTTCATTTTTACTGTATGTGGCCTTACACCGTGTGACCGCAATATGAGGCTGTGACAGTGTAATAATACACATCCAACTTATGAAAAAAAGACGGGAACACTGGAACATATAAAGCTTCAGCGTGACGGATCATTTCCTAAATTGAACAGTGAACCAAATCGATTCTATTTGTCGCGACATTTTAAATATCGGCTTAAAATTGCCTCGATGCCTTCTCAGATGTGAACATTATTACGATTATGAAATCTAATATCTGGAAAAAGAATTTGCAATCGGGACAATGACACGACATATTAAACAGTACATTTCTCACTTTTTTTTTTGGGGGGGGGGAAATAAACAATTTCTTGACTTCTTCCCTCTCTCCTTCTCCGGCCAGGTTTAAGTTTCGCGCCACCAACATCCGGGCCCAGTTCACGGACACAGAGTACTCCGACCACGTCAAAACCGCAGGTGATCCCGGCCGAGCTTGTTCGCAACACGCCGCCAAAGGAGAGGGAAGTAATGGACGGCGTGCGACACAGTGACTCACTTCCCCCCCGCTCCCCCTGTCCCCCGCAGTGGACGGCGTGCTGACCAGAGACGAGCAGATCATCCTGGGCGTCCTTCTCTCCTTCTTCCTGGCTGTGCTGCTGATCGTCATCATCTGCGCTTCAGTCAGGTCGGGGCAGCCGTCGCCGTTCGCACACGCCCACGCGCGCGTACACGCGCACACACACGCACGACAGAAACGCCCGCTCACCGGGGAAACCCTAAAACGCGGCTCTCATCCCACGCCAGGATCCACCAACATAAGAACGAGGGCGCCACCTACTCTCCCAGGGAGGCGGAGATCATCGAGACCAAGTACAAACTGGACCAGCTGATCGCCGTGGCCGACCTGGAACTGAAAGAGGAGAAGCTGAAGCGGTGGGTCGGCCGGAGGGTGCGGAAGCGCCTCGCTCCCACCGCCGCGGTGGCCGCCACGCTGCGCGTACGCCAGCCGCGGCCTGGCTTCTCGCCGTTGTGTCACGCCCTGTTCAACATGTACGATGCGTTTCATCATTTTGTTCGCGCCGATTTCACTGGCTTGACCCAGGTGCGGGCGACAGACACATCCCAGTCGCACCTGTATTGTACCTGTATTTTGCTGAACACACGCGCACACAGTGACGACGGCCCACACGGGGCTGCACGTGCTCTTCCTTCCTCTCACTCCACCATCTCCCCCACCAGGTATTCTTCCTTCTTCTTTAGACGGAAAGAGATATATGTCATCCAGTAAGTTGGTGTCTTGTGTGTGTGTGTGTGTGTGTGTGTGCGTCTTCTCTCTGTGTGCTGTAGATCGCCTTTAATCAGTCCCTCGTGTGTGTGTGTCATGGTGGTGAAAGCCGCTGCATGGGTGAGTCCTCCGCCCGCGCGGGTTTCGCTGCCGTCGCCGCGTCGAGCGTCGCGTGCTAATGAGTGGTTTGTGTCTTTTGTTCTGGTCCCGTTCCTCCTCCTCCGCCTCCTCCTCCTCCTCCTCCTCCTCCTCCTCCTGCCGCGGGAGGTGTCGCGCCCCTGCCTCCCGCGGCAGATCCTTTAAAAGTTGTTTACCGATTTTGCGTCGTTTGAATTAGTCGCGCGGCGGGCCCCTGTTACGGGGCCCGCGTATCAGAGGCTGCGTTCGGAGCAGCTGACGCCGGGTAATGAGAGGAAGTGACAGGCCCCTGGCCGGCTCCCCCCGCCCGCCTCCACCCAAACGGGGACATCAAAGTCGCGCCCTGCCTGCACCGCTCTCAGAATGAGGGCTAAATTTGCTTTTGCCTTCTTTAAAAAGAACGGGATGGATGGGATTTTGAGTGAGGATTTCGACTATCGATCATGCGGCGGCGTCCTGTTTGTCTCTCTGTCGTCGCTCCGTTCTCCTTTTCCAAAGTTCTTTGACTGCTTTTAATTACGCTGCTTCCTAAATTGCTGTGTTCGAGTGGGGGGGTGGGGGGCGGCAGATTATGTGGAATGGGAAGAGCTTTGAAAATTGCTGTTTAAGAGAAGCGCCACTGAGATAAAAGTTCCGGGACGTAGTCAATTTGTTTTATAATCTATTGCCGTCGCCGCCAGCTGCACGGTGTCTGACTCCCTGTCTCCTCTCGCTCAGGCTGCTCAGCTACAGGAAATCACTCAAGTAAGTGTTTACACGTCCTGAGCGTTGCTGCTCTGATCTGTGCTGCTTCTCACGCTGCAGTCAAATCACTTTTGGGATTTCTGTAGATAATCTCTCTCTCTCTCTCTCTCTCTCTCTCTCTCCCCCGCCACCGTTTTCCTCCCCTTCCTTGTTCTGTCAGGCCTGTCAACAAGAAGTCATTTCTGCAGCACGTGGAGGATCTGTGCGCAGACGACAATGTCAAGTTCCAAGAAGAATTTGCGGTAAGCAGCTGCCCTTCAAGACCCTTTATCAGTCCTGGTTTGTGTGCAATGTGTGTGTGTGTGCGGTGTGTGTGTGCGTGTGTGTGCGATGTGTGCGGTGTGTGTGTGCGTGCGTGTGTGTGTGTGTGTGTGCGGTGTGTGTGTGTATGTGTGCGTGTGTGTGCGTGTGTGTGCACGTGTGTGTGTGTGTGTGTGTGTGTGTGTGTGTGTGTTTGTGTGTGTGTGCGGTGTGTGCGGTGTGTGTGTGTGTGTGTGTATGCGGTGTGTGTGTGTGTGTGTTTGTGTGTGTGTGTGTGTATGCGGTGTGTGTGTGTGTGTTTGTGTGTGTGTGTGTGTGTGTGTGTGTGTGTGTGTGTGTGTGTGTGTGCGTGTGTGCGTGTGTGTGCGATGTGTGCGGTGTGTGTGTGCGTGCGTGTGTGTGTGTGTGTGTGTGCGGTGTGTGTGTGTATGTGTGCGTGTGTGTGCGTGTGTGTGCACGTGTGTGTGTGTGTGTGTGTGTGTGTGTGTGTTTGTGTGTGTGTGCGGTGTGTGTGGTGTGTGTGTGTGTGTGTGTATGCGGTGTGTGTGTGTGTGTTTGTGTGTGTGTGTGTATGCGGTGTGTGTGTGTGTGTTTGTTTGTGTGTGTGTGTGTGTGTGTGTGTGTGTGTGTGTGTGTGTGTGTGTGTGTGTGTGTGTGTGTGTGTGTGTGTGTGTGTGCGTGTGTGCGTGTCTGCTGACATGTTAAGCCTCTGTTGTGTCAGGAGCTGCCCAAGCTGCTGCTGGATCTGGCCACTTCAGACGCTGACCTGCCATGGAACCGATCCAAGAACCGCTTCACCAACATCAAACCATGTAGGTAGAGCTGCGGGGGCCGCAGCACGTTGGGGGCCGTGGCACGTTGGGGGCCGGATCTTCTTTATCTCTATCCGTTGACAAAAAAAAGCCTAAAATGAACTAGATCTAGATAACATTCTCTCAGGTGGTAGATTCTCGAACGCACGCCGCTGCGGCGTCGTCGTGATCGTCGGTTGACGCCACTTGAAACCCTGCGGGTGTTGAAAGGAACGTAACAACAGTTCATTGCCAGCTCTCAAATGTACCCAGAGGGCCGGCCCGCATTACAGTGAGGGCCACATCGAACGAGTTGAATGGGCATGCTCTGACAGATGGCTTCCAGGACGGCTTCGTAACCTGATACAAAGCTAGGCAGGAAAATTCATTTAGCGGATGAATTTCCTTCCGCCTGTATTTCCTGACGGTATCCGCCCTGGACGGGGACTCGGCCTTTGGCAGCGTCCAGGGGGATATAATTTCCTAGCGGCAACGTTTTTTAAAAGCTCTTTTTTTTCCCCTTATCTTTGCGCCAACGTGTCCAGATAACAACAACCGAGTGAAGCTGCTTTCTGAACCCGGCATGCCCGGCTCCGACTACATCAACGCCAGCTTTATTTCGGTAAGTACCAGCAATCAGCTGCGGGGGAAGAGCCAGATCAGCCGAAGTGGGTTGTGCCTCTATCTGGAGTCATCACACGGTCACAGCTCCGCTAATGCGGCCGTGGCACCTTTAATTGCTGTTTCTACAGGAGTTCACCGCGTGCCCGTCTGACCCCCGACATTATTTCTGTTCCCAGGGCTATCTGTGTCCCAATGAGTTCATCGCGACGCAGGGTCCTCTGCCGAGCACGGTGGCCGACTTTTGGAGGATGATCTGGGAGACGGGAACGCGCACCGTCGCCATGCTCACGCAGTGCTACGAGAAGGGCAGAGTATGTCACGGGAGATTTAGCGCCGCTGCAGAACAAGCGCTTGTGACAACGTTTCTAGAGGATGGCACCACATCTGCTACTCGCGTCTGGTTTCAGTGCGAATGTGTGTGTTGGTGTGTGTGTGTGTGTGTGTGCGCGCGCGCATGTGTGTGTGATTTAAGATCCGGTGTCACCAGTACTGGCCGGAGGACAACAAGCCGGTGACGGTGTTCGGGGACATTATCATCACCAAGCTGACGGAGGACGTCTACCCGGACTGGACCGTCCGGGCTCTCAAAGTGGAACGGGTACTTGCAAAGTGGAATGAAACCATTTGGAAACGACAAATCAGGTTTTTTTCCCCCGCTCCCATAATTTTCAGTTCGACGAAGCGGCTGATTTACGGCTCCCTCTGTCCTTCCCTGTCGTGTTTCCTGCAGCAGGGGGACTTCATGGTGGTCCATCACTTTAACTACACCTCTTGGCCCGAGCACGGCGTGCCAGAGTCCAGCAGCACGCTCGTTCAGTTTGTCCGAGCGGTGCGGGCCAACAGGCACGAGAACACCACCATAGTGGTGCACTGCAGGTACACGCCAGCCCAGCCAGGGTCAGGGCCGGCATTCATCACGTCACCGTCACTGCATTTCAGACGACAAATTCAATCGTGTTTTTTTTTTGTTTTTTTTTTCATAAAATGAAACTTCTCGTTATACATGACTGCCTATTGCAGGAAAGTCATTCACTGACGGTGAAGATTGGAACTTAAATATGTGGGTGGACAGCTTATCTGTCCAACTGTCAGAATGGCACAAATTCAACTTCTTTTTACTGCGATTTCCAACATTGGCTTAAAATGCCCCTTGAATTTGGATGATTGCAGAATCAATAAAAAATTGCACAGAAAGATCGCGATGTGCTCAAATAAATCGCGATCGGGCGATTAGCCGATCATTGCGAGATCTCTATGAATGACACTTACATAATGTTGAAATGTTGAATGATAATAGTAAAATAATGGAATGACTTCTTTTGATTTTACGTCAGAGTAGTGATTCAAGTCAACTACAGTTCTCCCCATATGTTAGAAAACGATGCCTCGTACCATATATGGTCATCACTAGTTAGTGTACTACTACTCCATGTTAACTATGTATACACACCTACGTCTGTTTGGTCTTGTGCTGTTATCTGCCGCTGTAACATCTCAACTCCCCCTCCGGCGACTCATCAAATGTTATCTTATCTCACTCATAGTGTCTGCGTTTTCTTCCTGTTCTCCCAGCGCTGGCGTGGGCAGAACGGGTGTGTTCATCGCCCTCGACCACCTGGTGCAGCACGTCAGCGACCACGACTTTGTGGACGTGTACGGGCTGGTGGCCGAGCTGCGCAGCGAGAGGATGTGCATGGTCCAGAACCTGGTGAGCTCGCACCGCCGCCGCCGCGCTCCTCGATCGGGGGGGTTTTGTGCTGGAGGAAGGTCGTTGTCGCTGTCATGCTGTGTCAGTACCATCACATGCTTTGCCATTATGAGGAAGTGAAATATTTTCACCGCACACATTGCTGTGATTTCACCCGCGCCCACCCAGCCCCTTGAAATATTGAAAAATTTGTTATCCGGATCATTCAGGCGGAGTCCGAATTATTTATAGATGCAAATCAAGTGTTTCGGTTTTCCAATGTAATTCTCCATCAGCATTTGAGAAGAAATTGGCTCCCAGTGCAGATGCGCTTCTATCCAAAGCGGTGTTATATCGGCAGTGCCAGAGACATTATATTTCATGTGTGTGTGTGTGTGTGTGTGTGTGTGTGTGTGTGTGTGTGTGTGTGTGTGTGTGTGTGTGTGTGTGTGTGTGTATTATTCCGTGCACATGCTCTGGTGCTCAGGCTCAGTACATGTTCCTGCACCAAAGCACCTTGGATCTGCTGAACAATAAAGGCAACAGCCAGTCAATCTGGTTTGTCAATTACTCTGCTCTTGAGAAGATGGACTCCCTGGACGCCATGGAAGGTAGACAATGCACGCACGCCCACACAAAACCACATCAGGGCACTGCAGTGCTGAAACTGTACTCACAATAAGGTCATATTCCCAATATTGCAGCTGTCATGTAAAAACTGTATTGGTAAAATCTGGTCTGAATAAAAACCCAGAGCGTTTTCAGATTGACAGACACAAACTATTCGATTATATTCTGCTCGGGGCATTTTCTGTGTGTCTCCTGCTCCTCTAGCCCAATATTTGCCATCTCTCTTCATTGCTATCTGTAAGGCAAGGCTAAATAAGCCCCCTCCAACCCCCCACCCCCACTCAAAAAAAAAAAATTTAAAAAAAATAATAATTATATATATATATATATATATATATATATATAGTAAAAAGTAACAGAAAAACAATACAAATATAGTAACACCCAACAAATAAACTGGAAAAATTGGTCCTATACAACAACTAATCTACTAATAAGTAACTAATAAGAAGACAGTGAAGCAGAAAGATAAAGAAAAAACTGGCAAAGTACAACACACACCACGACAAGCATTAAATATAAGCCAGAAAATCGGACAAAACCAAAAACAAAAGAAAAATAAACCTAAACATTTGGAAATGTAAACAGGAAACAGAATGTTGCCAATAAACCTCGAAAGACATGATGTGTAAATGAAAATGTAAAAAACCAAAACTGAAGTATTTCATTTCTGTTCCAGACTTTGAACACAGAATTGGTGATGTAGTTCAATATGACCGCTCATGTTGTTCATGGTTTTTAGGTTGAGGGTGTTTCGGCAGCAGTCAAATAGACATGTTGACATTAAAACATAATGTCAATATGTCTCTCCGTGCACTGCTTTCCTTGGCCAGGGTCCTCTCGAAAACAGATTAAAAAAAAAGTCATTGTCAACGTGGCTGCCCCGGTTAAATGACAAAAAAAGGTTAAATGACAAAAAGATGCTGACATTCTCAGGGAGGTGTCTGCCAAGATGCCCGACGGACAGAACGTACGTCACTTCTTCTACTTCGCAATATTCCGACTGGAGAATGAGCCGCGAAAGCTGGGCTGGTTGAAGGAATTGTGATGCAAGTGCATGTGAGACGTCATCTTATTCTGATTAATGGGTGCATGGATAGATAGACGGACGGACGGGCTGACGGACAGATAGATAGAAAGACAGATAGATAGATAGATCGCAATAAAGCAATTAAATACAAATATGAGAAAGACAATATGAACATTTTTGAAAATATACAATAAACCTGACAGTAAACTGTAACCATTTAAAAAAATAAATAAATCTGCCAATATACACTAAAACCTAATGATTAACAACAGATATAAGCTAAAAATAACAGAAAAAAAAAGATAAAAACAAAAAGGACCTGAAATATAAATGTTCAAAAATGAAATATACGCTGCTATACAATATGTATACAACTTCATATGTCTATAATTTCGTAAACATATAAAGTAAACAGTGAAGCAGCGAGTAAACTCAATGTTGGCAATACGCCAAGAGTTTTTCCCCCCGACAAACTAAAATATTTTCCTTCTGCTTTCAGGCGACGTGGAGCTGGAATGGGAAGAAACAACGATGTAATCAATCATGCGTCGGGGTTGGTTTTTTTTTTGTTTTTTTAACACCGTGCCTGAGGTGGAGCAGCAGTTTTTTTGGGCGGCGCAGCACAACCCAGAGCTCGGGCCTGCCGTCCAGGATCCTCCGGTGCGGGTGCGGAGCCGAAGGACGAGAGATGGAGAGGGAGACAGCGAAGTGACGGACGGTCGGTCCTGTCTCCATCGATCTGAACACTGGACCACGGCCCCAGGAGATCTCTGTCCACTTGTTTGTTTAAGGAGGGAGGGGCAGCGTTTGGGGGCAGTGCTGAACCTGCTCAGCATTTGTTCCAAGAGTTTTAACTGTGTATCGTCTGTGATGAAAATGAAGCTACTCACACAATCTATGTTTTTTTAATATAACTTATTAAGCCAAATAGTGTTCTCTCTTTTCGTTGTTGTTTTTCTTTTCCATGTAATTACGTTGTGTCTGGGTATTGGTGGATTTCTTTTTCTTTTTTTCATTTATTTGTTTCTAAAGTGTTATTGAAGAAATAAAAAAAAGGCGGCTCTCATGTTTCCCTTTTCCTGTTTCTTCGTGGCCGAGCTTCGCCATCAAGATAAACGGGGTTGAAACAGGGTTCTCACCAGGTCCATATGGTGCTTGAATTTCTTCCTCAGAAATGTAAACACTGGAATACTCTGAAAACAGCACCTTTTGTGCTGAAGTGCTTGAAATCCCAATCGCAAATTGCAATCATTGAAAACCTGTGAAATGTCGTAGTAATAATAATTTCATAATAAACATTTAAACATAATAAATATTTTCCGGAGTCGCTTTTACGACATCGATTACGCCAAGGAAATGTAAATTTAATCCAGCATGGTTGGAAATAGACATAAATAATAAGAGATTTTATATATATATATATATATATATATATACAGTATATATATATATATATATATATGTATATATATATATATATATACAGGATATATATATAGAGGTGTAGATATAGTAATATGAATAATAAAAGACAATGAGGCTGAGATTATATTATATTTTAATTAATGAATATCACATTGAATCTTGATAATATTTGTCCTTGAAAGTCCTAGAAAAAGAAAAAAAAATTCTTAAAAAGGTACTTGAAAGTCGTTGAATTGAATTTTGTAATGCCAGAGCGAACCCTGATGAAGGGACGCGTCAACTCGCTCTCGTACCACCCGATTGTGTGTGTGTGTGTGTGTGCACATGTGCGCGTGTGCGTGTGTGCATGCATGCGTGCGCGTGTGTGTGTGTCCAACAAGCACTCTCAATGACAATACAGCCTCGGCTGCGTCGCCGGGCACTAATGAATGAGTTTGAACCGTGATCGTGAGGAGGCGCAGGGGGGGGGTTTGGGTTCTGGGCCCGGGGACACGACTGATTTCCCACAGGTGGCTTCATTCCGCTGTTCTCCTCACACACCTGGTGCAAAATGCATTTATTAGAGAATGGAATGCGGGGGGACCAGATATTGAGAGTGACACGGGCCTTTGGAAGACGACAAACACAAGAGAAAGAAAGAAGGAAGGAAGGAGGCAGGGCTCCCAGACTCCAGGCAGAGTACAAACTACTTTATTCTCTCATTCTCCCCAAACAGAAAACTTTAGAAACGTTCCGTTAGTAAACATGTTGATCTTTAGAAATATTCCTTTTAAGAAACATACGGTGAGGGTTTAGTGACAGTGCTCCACAGTGAGAGTGCAGTGTGGCTCGTCCCCATGACAACCATGGAGAGGGTAAAGGGCTGGGTGGGTGGCGGCAGGAAAAACAGGGAGGAAGTAAAGAAGAAAAGGAGAAATGACATCAATCAACCCAACATGCCCTGACGATAATGATACAAAGAATAAATCAACTTCCTCCTCCTAAAAATATATTTATATATATTTATATGTATATCATGCTTCAGGCTGAGCTGTGGGTGGCCGCAGTAAACAAAGTGGGGTGCCGACTCCAAATATTCAAGCAATTATTTGGGGTGAATTTGTGTAAAGATTTGTGGTTGCTTCTGCAGATAATATAAATGTGTGTTTGTGTGTGTGCACCTGCTAATTTAAATGTGTGTGTGTGTGTGTGTGTGTGTGTGTGTGTGTGCGTGCGTACAGACCTGTGGTGGTTACCAATGCAGCATAGCCCTTTACACCCCCCCCCCACCTTCCACCCCCAAAAAATGGCCGAAACAGCCATCTTTTAATAATGTCGCATTTATATGATATAATAATTTAATGAGAATGTGGATCCGTAACAATGTCAGTGTATGTTGCCATGGTAACTGGACTGTATTCTATTAAAGCTGTCTTACATCTCATAGCAACAGGATTTGGGACACCCTGTAATATTAATCTGAGCGATAACTATAATGACTATATCTTCTTTTTTTTTTCCCCCGCCCTCCTCATTTTTAAATTAGATCTTCTCTGTACAAATACGTAGATACACACATTGGCACCCCAAGTACTTGGTCGTCATAAATCTATAGAATCTATTTACAATATATTCAATATATTCTGTGGTGCAAAAGATATTGTGTGCCTCGGGTAGAGTAGATGACAGTGGCCTTCTGACACCACCACGGTGAAACGGCAGCAGACGCTCACGGTATTTCCACCAACAATATTCAAAGTAAGATCTAAGATTCTCCTTCTCCTCCCTCCTGATGGAACATTCTGTGATGAAAGAAAAAACTACCTGGCAATTGTTATTTTTCATCGTTTCGTAGTGTCCGTACCCTGTGTGGAAAAAGTGAGCGATATACTGTGATGGCATATGTCATATATATATATATATATATATACTGCGATATGATATTGATTTTATCCTTTTTTCAAGCTACTTTTAAATTTTCTATAAATAAGTATAATTTGTCTTGAGAAACACTGTGCTTTGGGAGCATGTTTGGATGCACAAAGGACATGGGGGTTATTATTTTTTTTTTGTGGCACGTCTTTTCCTGAGTTCTGTGAAAGCAGAATTGCCACAGCGTGCGACCGAAAACGCCACCCACCCCCTCCCCCCACCCGCCCCCCGCCCGCCCAATCCTCTTTAGTTGCAAATTCGACATCAACACCGTCCTGGCAGAGACGCAGACGCTCACGAATTGGTCGCCAACTACAAATGTAGAGGCTGCTCAGGCGGGCGCGGGAGAAAACGCACGAGAAGAGTCACAAAAGAAACAAAGGAACATGATTGTCATCGGGATGCGGCTTTTGGAAAGTCTGCTCATTTCGAGGGTGCGGCGACACCCGTCGTGCCGCTACTGCGTACTGTACACCTCTGCCGCCTCTCCGTCCCGCCGCGGGGAAACCACGCCGAGACCAAACGGACCACAAGCCGCCTCGCTTCTCCTCATTTTCTTTCGGAGTCGGTCGAAAAAAAAATGCTTGTGGTGTGGGGGTGGTGTGGGGGTGGTGTGGTTTGAGCAGTGGTTTTGGGTCAAGGTGATTGGGCCCGGATCAGGGTGGCTGTACGCCTGTTGCTCGTCAGAGTAATCAATGAGCAACAGGTAAAACCCCCGTCCACACACACACACACGCACAGGAGAGGAGCCCTTGTCATGCCATGTTTTCCGTCCGCTCCGGGCGTGTTCCACCTTGCCCCTCTGCAATAAAACTGCTGTGTTTTCAACCGGCATTGCCTGTGTCTCTGTGTCGCGGGGCCCTGGCAACGCCCCTCGGATGGCGCCTGGCGGGCGACACACGCATAGTCCCTTTAAAAATGTGAATAAGCCAGAGCAGCGATGTAAAAACGAACGCTGAGAATCAGAAGCAAAACAAGGTGAGGTGAACATGCTCCGTGTCCGAAATTAATCCAAGCCCTTTGAGGCGGCAAGGGTTTGCTTTTTGGGACGTTTCCCCCTCGGCCCCTTTCGAAATCTGATCACCGGATTGTTTGTGATGTCGACCGACAACTAGGGTGGTGAAATCTGTTTTCAGGAACGGCTCAAATCTCCCCCGCACGGCATGTATGAATCCTGGAAGCTATTGAATGGTAACATCGTTCATCTTTTTTGGTTTCCTTTCTTTCCTCGATCCTCATCTGGATTTTTCTCAAATATTTTGTTTTAACGTAGGTCGATAAGTGCTTATCTGTGCGTTTGCGTGATCGCAGGCTGTGTATCGGGGCTTTTCCGCCGCAGGAAGCTTCGGAACTTAAACGGTTCACGGTCCCAGAAAAGTCATTTTTTTCCGAGGGAACTGGAGCCACTGGGACTGAGCTTGTAGGACAGAACAACGCTGATCAAGAACACTAAACGGAGTGTTCAAATACCGGCGTTAGTACTAGTACTCATCTCGACTCGCTACTTTTGTTTTATAAAATGAAAATGGAAATTCGGGATCCTCTCTCCGCTGCTGTTGCTGCTGTTGCTGCTGTTGCTGCTGTTGCTGCTGTTGCTGTGGTAGTTCTGCCGTGTTTGCTTTTGTGCCGAAATGACGTATCAAGCCGAACGTTTGCCGTCACTTCCTCCTGATTTGCATAATCTCCGGGGTTCCTTGGTGACGGTGGGAAAGCAACCAAGAATTCTGTGTGTGTGTGTGTGTGTGTGTGTGTGTGTGTGTGTGTGTGTGTGTGTGTGTGTGTGCGTGCGTGTGTTTGCACGTGCATGTGAAATCCGCCCCTAAGTTCTCTGGGCGTGCCAGGGGCCGTGCTGGAGGAGGAGGGGGACGTGCTGGGTGGGGGGGCTCAGACGATGCTGCGGGAGCCGCTGGAGTTGCGCCGGCGGCTGAGTGGCAGCGTGTGGTGCATGGGCATGGGCGAGTCGGGGGGGCAGAACTGGTGCGGGTGGTTGTAGGGGGGCGGCGGGGGAGGCAGGGGGGGCTGGGGGCCGTCGCCCTCCCGGACGCGCACGGGGGTGGACATGGCTGACTGGATGAGGCGGTGCGAGGCCGGGTTCTGGCTCAGGAAGGCCTCCATGCAGCCGCGCCCGCTCTGGTCCACCACGATCACCTTGACGATCTGCTGGCACTGGATGAGGGTCTCGGGGCGGAGCTCCCCCTGCTGGACGGGGCTGAGCAGGGCGGGCGGCGCGGCCAGGGCCAGAGCCGTGGACTCAATGCTGGGCTGGCTCAGTTGATAAGTCTGCAGCCTGTTGTGAATTGACACCTAGTTTAGGAACAGTCAGAGAACGCATGAGGAGTTACCAGCCTGAACGCAGCCTCTATGCAGCCCTCTGGTGGGTCACGCACACGGGCATGCGGGCATGCGGAGTAAGCACGTGCAGAACGCGAAATAAAACGTGCCACGGTGCACACAGTCTCACTCGCACACGCACACCCAGGCACACACACACACACACACACACACACAAGACAAACACACGTGGCAACGCACGGCCTCCCCGAGAATCGGCGGAGAGGAGGGAAGGCTGGCGTGGCTATGGGGGGGGGGGGGGGGGGGGGTCCGATGCCACGGTGGCATTTTTTCCCGCCGCCCGTCTGTTTGTGTTTCCACATGATGTGCGGAGCGACAGACGGACGACACACTGGAAGGGATGGAACGGGTGGTGGGAGGGAAGACGCGACACCGAGGGCATGGTGTCCCCTAACGCAAACACACTCAGAGGACTCAGAGGAGGCAGGGGAGGTAAAAGGGGGGGGGAAGAAGAAAGGTCGTCCGGCCTCTCTGGGTGGACACACACACACACACACACACATTAGTGTACGCATTCACATTCATATACAGAAACACATATCCACGCACACACTCGCGCGCGCACACACACACACACACACACACACACACACACACACACACACACACACACACACACACACACACTGCAGACTGTTAATGGTCTGAAGCTCATCTGGCTTTGTTGATGGTATTTTAGGAACCAGCTGAGCTTACGGTGGCTTGCTAAGGCTTAAACCATGCGGCCGACCCGGCAGCGGCTGATGAAAGCAAGGCGGCTGTGGCCGCTGGAGTAGCTGCTGATGCACTCGAGAGCCCGAGAGTAAGACGAGTGGTTCTCATGCTGCTAATGCAGGAGTCCTTTCAGCGGCCTTTGTATCCATGGCTGCACAGCGTGGGTGTGCCTCAGGCTGAGCTCTTATAAAGCGAAGCATGAAAAGCACTAAAATACCACTTTCCCCCTCGTAATTAAGCACATACCCCTTTGAACCCCCCCCCCCATGTTCAAACGCTCACACACGCACCGCGGGCGACCAAAGGAGACGGCACTTACCTGGGAGGGGGAACGTGAACATGGCACTCACCTCCACTGTGTTGTTGTTGCCCGTCTTGTCGTAAGTGTCCTGTTGGCCTGCGGGAGGTGGAAGCCATATTCATCAGACATCACACAGCTTTTTATCCAAAAAACAATAATCTTTCTTACAGGGGACATCTCAACAACAAAGCTGAGAAATTAACTTTTTTCAAACATTTTTCTATTGCCAGCGTCGCTCCCGCTCTTTTACTTTCCTTTTTTTCTGTGTTTGACTTTTGGCCAGATTGAACAGCTACGCACCGCCTGTCCTGCTTTCTCTGAATAGCCATGACTGAACGACCCTTTTCCTGGAGGTTCTCGGCTTCACAGTGTGAGGACGGTCAGTACCTAGAGTTGAAAGGTGTCCCGAGTGTGCGTCCATTTGGCCGCCGTTGGTGTGCGGCTGGATGCCCTGCTGCCGGTCCATCTCCCCTGCAAACCCAACGACAGACACCGTGAGCGGCACAGGACTCGGAAAGGACAAAGGCCGCAATGGGAGGACGCCCCGGCGGCGTCGCTCAAGGCGCGCGGCGCTGCCCTCCCTTACACTGGATGTGTATCTGCTCCATCTCGTTGACCTCCGTGATGGACTCTCGGAGCTCCTCGGCGAACTTCCTGAGCTCCTCTCCGCTGGGGGAGCAGAAGCTCACCAGCTGCTTCTTCTCCGAGGTGAAGGGGCTCAGCATGGTGATGCCGTGGGCGTAGTCTGACGAGAAACAAAAAACAAAAAAAAAAAACATCATCCTCAAACAACCGAAACCCGCCTTTTATTAGAGACGTCAGGGATCGGCATCTGGAGCCCTCCGAAGACACGTTGACTTTCCGGATCAGAATTTGTGCTGCTGTGAAATCCTCAAACCTGATTTTCACCCTTTTCTTTCTTTGCTGCTTGGCAACAAAAACTCCTGGCAGCTATAATGTTCTTTTTTTTTTTTTTTTTTTTTCTCAGAAATATTAGGGCCATCTAAGGTACAGCAGTTGGCCCTAACAACCAACTCAGCAACAAAGATTTGCGTAGTTAGATTCATTTTACCGAGAAGCTAAAGAGAGCAAAGCGGTTCAGCGCACAAATATACCGTACACTCATTGCTGAAGAGGTGAAACTGCATCCCCAGCAGCCCCATGGCCTTGCAGAAGGTGTAGGAAGCCGAGCTTTTCTTCTTGGGACACAACTTCAGGATCTGCGGTCAGAAGACACAGGCACAGTGAGGCGTCAACAGGCCGCGGGATAAACCTCCAGAGACTTCCGACGCCGCGGCTCCCGGACGCCGATTCAACCTCGTTTTTTTGAGGAGCATGCGGGACTGTGATTGAACGTGGTCTCTCACGTGTGGCTTCAGAAGCCAGTTGGGATGTTTCCAAGGCCCCGGGAGGGGAGCATTGACTGGTAAACGTGGAGCGTTGGCAGCTTACCAGCAGCAGGTCGTTGAAGAGGAAGACCTCTCTCTGGAGCTGGGACAGCTTCTGTTTATGAGGCTTGTTGGCGTCGGGCACCTCAAATAGACGGCAGCAGCACACCAGACGCCTGTGGGGCACGGCCAGGATCTAGGGGAGGAAAAGGGGGAATTGGATGAAGAGAAGGGGATGAAACAGACACAACGGAGAGACGAGAAATGATGGATAACAGAGGAGGAGGAGGAAGGAGGAGGCACAAACGACACACGCACACACACACACACACACACACACACACTCACTCACAGTTTTCAGGCCCAGGATGGACTGTTCCACGCGGCTGACGTAGGTGACGTGGTCCTCGTTGGAGCGCAGCTCGCGCTGCTGGATGCGCTCGTAGATGCCTGCCACCATCTCCCTGGGGATGTCGGCGCCGTCATCCACACCTAAGTGAACACGGGCAGGCACGGAGTCGCTTGGAAGACAGAAAGACGGACGGACGCGGGGGCGGCGCGCAGGACGTGCGGCGGCGAGGAGACCCAGAGAGGGGGGGCGGGGTGCTGGGATGGAGGGCACGCCGGAACCGATAGCGGAAAAAACCCAAGGGGAATCGGGCGTCCAGAAGTGGCGACGTTTTGAATTGTTAATAGCAACACTATCGCGGGCACCGCAGCTACAGTATTCCTGGAGGACGCCATCAAGGGCACATGTCCGTCTGGAACGACGCCCAGGGAGTGTCTGCCGAACGACTGGACGGGGGGGTCGGCTCTTGGCATGCAACAGAGAACCTCAGCATTTGAATGTTCAGGCCAGGAGCGCGTACGTTCGGAGATAAATATTTGAATCCCTCGCTGCGATGGTAGATACACAGCGTGAAGCGGAGAGTTATATTTATGCAACTCGAATTTTTACTAATTCACCCGCGTTGGTCTCATTCTCCAGCCTTGGCGGTGGCGCTCACTGTGGGGGGCAACAAACTGCAATGTTTATTCTTTCTGGTTAACTCCTTGTTCGTAGTTACAGAGTAACGAGCCGAGACAACCAGGCAACAGTGCGGTTTATAAGCAGTGCCACATTTCATGTCTATAAGTGGAACCCTCATGGAGATTTCATCGCGCGAATTTGGTGACAAATTCCCGCTGTGTCGCCTGTAGAAAAGACGTCTTTATAAGTTTGTCCGTTGCTGTCGTGCACAACGGACGCATGAAACAACAGACGGGAAAACAGTGGAAAGCGACGGGCTCCAAGGTTATCGACAGATTCGGCAGAACTCCATCTTTTTCTTATATTGTCGGCTGCCGCCAGCTGTATAATTTGTTGAAACCCGACAGGATGAAAAATGGGATTGAAAGCTGAGATTGTGCTGAAGGAACGGCTCCGTGCACTCCGGGAGGGGCGGAGTACACGGAGCGCAGACCAAAGTGGACGTACGGCACAGCGGCAAAAAAGAAAAACCAAACACCGGAGGAGGGCTCAGTGAGTTGGGTTCGAGACGGCCCTTCCCGGTGCCGTCCTTTTCGCTGAGCCGGCCTCACTCTGAATTCCGCCGCGTCTGCGTTCCTTCTGTAGTTAATATCACGCTATGCAAACGTTTCTTCTCCTTCGGTTCTTTTTTTCCCGGTGCTAAAGCGGCGTTTACCTCCGAGTCATTCAGCGCGCTTTTCCAGATGATAAGCGCAGGTGATAAGTGCAGCCGCGTCTTTCTTCTCCTCATTTACACTTTTACACATCAGTCCTATTGATCCCTTCTCGATCTGAGAGCACTAAAGTGTGTGTGCGTGTGTGCGCGCACGCGCGTGTGTGTGTGTGTGTGTGTGTGTGTGTGTGTGTGTGTGTGTGTGTGTGTGTGTGTGCGTGTGTGTGTACTCCAGGCTATAAATACCAAGTGTTCAAACACTGATCAGCGAACCGCTCATTATAAATGTTGGAACATGTCTGCAACTCATTATCCTGCCTCTGCCCTGAGAGCCGCTCCAAAGCCTGTCCCTGAAATTCCATTTACACACAATACACACAAACGCACGCACGCGTGCGCACACACGCGCGCGCGCACACACACACACACACACACACACACACACACACACCCTCTCTCTATCTCCAATTCGCCTCCTCGATCCTGAATGCCTTCCATTCCGCAGAGGGCACAGAGGAGCGGGAAGCCGCCGAACCCCCGATGAAGCGAAACGCGAGGCTGCTATCTCTCTAATGGCTCGAGAAAAATAAAGTTTTCCATTAACTCTGCCATGGAAAACAAAGAGCCCCCGCTGCAGGGACGCCGTTTACCAGAGGAGAACGGTCAGGAGTCTAGCGCCTCTGTTCCGCGTCCGACCACCCCGCGGCCCCCCCCTCCGCCGACCCGCGGGCGTGCACTGACCTCGCAGGTTGCGTATGAAGTCGTCCAGGCCCATCTTGCGCTGGGGCTTGATGTTCGGGGAGTACATGTCGGTGTTGAGCAGGACCACGGCGAAGGCCAGGATGAAGATGGTGTCGGGGTTGTGGAACTGCTGCACCACGTCGGGGTTGCACATGCAGTACCTCTGGCTGCGGGACAGAAGCGGGATATTTATTATGGCTACAACAGCCGGGCGGCATTCCATGCAGCCAGGCACGTGCACGGGCCCCCCCCCCCCGTGCTCCTTGGTGTCCACGGCGCGCTTTTTGTGAGGCGCGTTCTCTATTTTTTTGTTCCTTCAAGCATGAACGGGAGTTAAGGCAGCGGATTGTCTGGGCAGGATATGCATATTCATGAGGAGCGCGTCCTCGGCGCGCCCGGGGCGCTGCGATGGCGCTCTGCTCTCCACCCGGGGCCGGTTCCCTCCGCCTTTTTTTCTTTTGAGCACCTGCCCCTCGTAACGTCTCTGCACAGGCCTCCGAGCAACCATAAAGTAAAGGAGATCCTGAGATCAGCAAAGCAGTTAAGCTTTATTGGGAAAAGTCTGCTTGTAATAAATGCGGAACGCCTTTGCGAAAAGGTTGTCAGTGTCAAACGGCGTGGGAGCGCTACACCCGGGGCGGAGTTCCTGGAACGGCTCCTAAATACTCAGGATGAGTCAGATGGGCAGAGGACACATTTCCCATCGGGGGCTGATAATGCGATTCCTCTTCTTCTCCTCTAATATACTGTCCCATACTCTACTCCGACAGCCAAGAACTTTGTCAACATTTGACCCTTTCTAAACCATGTTGACAGAAACGCTCCGTATCTTATCTCCCCCACCGGATTCCGGGCTCCCCCGCCTTGTTTGATTTACGCGTTTGACCAAGAGAAACGCAAACAGCAGCGAGGTCGCCATTAAAGCCCACCCTTCCCATCCTGTTGCCGTGCGTCTTCAACAGCCTCTCGAGCTGTACACTGTACACCTGAGGATATACAGTGGACATAGACATTCTAATGGGTCCGAGCAGACAAAGGAGACAGAGACAGACGTGAAATTGAAAAAGACTGCGGCGAGTCGAGGCGAAGGAGCTTGGACCGCGGTGCAGTTGAACTGTGCGCCGGGGCTCAAACCACTGATATTCAATTTGGTTCCGTTTAGGGAGAAGTAAGGGGAGGTGGGAGGGTGAAACCGCCGCAGCTCTTGAGATGAACAGGTAACGGCGCGACAACCCGTTCCGCACATTTCGCAGTGCAAACACGGCGCAGAGAGCAGCAGCAGAAATATAATACCTCTACAATACACTGCAGTCCATCTGGTGCACTCTGCAATTAAAGAAAAACACACAATAAACCCATCGTCGAATGATTCGACGAGCCTCCCAAAAAGGATCAGAGAAATGCTGCCCCCAGCCCTGAAGGAGGTCTGCGTGGACGGAAGCGCCGGCGGCGAAGGGCGAGACGTGGCCACACGCAGAAGGGGGAGTGGTGCGTTTGGGCTCTGCGTCTTTTTTCAGGCCACATCGAAGAAAATGAGTTTGAAACCGGAGAACAATCCTCTTTCGTGTTTCCCCTGCTTCTAATAGCCCCCCCCCCCCCCCCGCGGCCGTTCTGCCGAAATGGACTTGACATGAGAGACAGGAAACATCTGAACGGAGCGGGATCTCTCAGGCCGCTCTGTGCGGGTGCATCAGGACTCTACCTCAGCTCCACTCTCTGCCCACGGGCTCCACGGACACTCCCTCCCCCCTCCCCCCTCCCCTATAACTCCGCCGCCATCTTTCTTTTCTGTCACATGGACTTACGCGCGGAGCCATCTCGGCGGCGGGGGGAGGCTTTCATCTTCCCCCAGCCGAGCAGAACACAGAGACAGAGAGCGCAGCTTAGCTCCGACGGGCTGCGAACTGTCACGGTGTATGCAAATGAGGGGGCCTCGCCTGAGCTCCGCCGAGCCCCAAAAAACTCTGTTCCCGACCCGGAGTGGGTTCCTGAAAGGGCCTGGAAGGGGCCTCCACGGAGTCCGCCCCTGTCACTCTGCATCGGGAGCGTCTCTGTGCCAGGGGGGGGATGAGATCCTGGGCACAAACGCACAGCCAACACAGTCACACACACACACACACACACACACACACACACACACACTCTCACACACACACACACACACACACACACACACACACACACACACACACACACACACACACACACACACACACACTCACACACAGCCAACACACTCACACACACACACACACACACTCTCACACACACACACACACTCACACACAGCCAACATACTCACACACACACACACACACACACACACACACACACACACACACACACACACACACACATTCACACACACATTCACACACACACACACATTGATGTTTTCGCACGACCGTTTGATATAATTTTGCTGGAAAACAATCAAAGCCGGCGCGCGCGCGCGTGTGTGTGTGTGCGCGTGTGTGTGTCTGTTAATACGCGCGCATGTGAGTGCATAAATGAGGGAGCGGCTGATCAAGCGAGAGAATGGACGAGTGTGTGTATTGTCATGGGCATTTATTTCCGTGGTGTATCCCCCTCGTTACGTAACGGCTTTCATTCAAACACCGGCTTTGCTTCCCTTATCTTCATATCTGCGTATGAAAGCGGCAACGCCAGCTGGCACCCAAAACCACGTCACACCAAAGAGCGACTCATGACAGCCCGCCACAAACCGCCAACGGATGACATAACCAGGGTTACGTAAGAGGCGAGGAGCGGGAGGTCCGCTCCGCCCGTGAAAGCCTCTTCTGCTCCGCTCTGCCGCCGCCCCCCCGGGGGGCGGAGATGAGTTTGTGCGGCCGGCCGCCGCCCTTCGCCTCCTCCCCGGTCGGACGACCCAAATCTCTTTTCGTGACCGCCCTCCGTCCCCCTCGGCGCCGACTCCCCGGGGCCGCGGCTCCATCCCGCTCGACCTCGTCAGGGAGGAGCGCTCGCTCCGGGGATGCGAGCGGCCGTCGGAGCGGCGCTGACAACACCGGTTTCGGGGTCGCTTCAACCAAACGGCTATTGAAGGCTTCCCCCGGTCTCAACCGTCTCGCCGTTTTTGTTTTATTTTCTCTGCACGCTGTCCGTCAGCCCGCCCGTCCGTCCGTCTATTCTATCGAACGGCTCTGGAGGGGAAAAATTCCCGCTCCGGGAAAATTGTTTTTGATAACAGTGGTTGAAAAAATAGCGCTTCTGTTAAATGTTAGATTATGTCGCCTTGTCAAAGGAACAAATCCTTCAGAACAAGAGTGATTTATGGAGCAATTAGAATCTGGTACAATTTGCTGGCTGGTATCTGCCAGGCAAAAAGCAAAGTAAAAAGGGTGAAGATGCCTTCGCTGTCTGAAGTGTGAACAACACTGGCGGAGGTGGGCCGGTGGAGTTGTCGCTTTATGATTCCATTTGCTTGCTCGCACCTGCCCTCAACCCCAAATAATTGTGTTTTCGGCAACGTGGACATCTCATGCAATTCACTCAATTAATACATCATTCAGCTCCAACCGTGAGTTCAATGGAGCGTGAATAATTGTTCATATTCCATCACGAGTTGTAGCAAAACTTTAAACATGTTGTGGCAGCTGAAGCAGTGGAACTTGCAGTGTCTGCTTCTATTTTACGTCTATAACTGCTCCACTCCCTTTAAGCAACATTATGCAGCAATATTTCCCACCAGTACCAGTACTTTTTTTGTATTTTATCATTCAAATGTTTATTTTATTTAAAAAAAAAAAGCTCACGCGGTTTGTACCTACCAAACATGATGTCATTTTTCACTGAAATTAAATATTAACAACGTTAATTAATACAAATTAAATGATCATGTCAAAATTACCATATAAAAAATCTGAATCAGAATGAGGTTTGGTGCATTTCACCACTGACAATTTGCATTAAAAAAAAGCTTAACAGTCTGAAAGGAATGGAGAATAAAAATAATAATAAAATAAAATTGAATAAAAATTAATAAACAAATAAAAATGAAAATGGTCAAATATATACAAATAGCCAAAAAATAGTCATATATATATATCTATATATATATAGATATAGATATATAGACAGAACAAACAAAATACAAAATGCAATACTATGGAACGGGATAAATGATTGTTATGGGTAAATAGGGTATAAATTATGAATATGAATTACTACTATGTACTAACTGGCTTAAAAGGAGAGCAAAAAAGCGATGAAGGCATTGTTGAATCCTTTGAGCCATGTTGGCAAAATAACAGCAATGGAACTGATGGAAAATGGAGGGATGAGGGTTGGGAGAAGCGGTGCTGATGAGATTCCTGCGGAGAAAATGAGTGGTGTTTTTATCACATTTTTTAAGTCCTGCGGGCAGCCAGGTGATGAGATTTGAAGGACAGCGGTGGCAGGAAGGATGGGGGACTGAATGCGGCACGTCGCTGGTTGTCCACTCCCGTTGTGGACCTCGGCTTGTTTCCAATCATCTATTTCTCCCAGAAAGAGGCAGATCAAGATCCAGGATCCAGGTTCCTCTCCCCGCTGTAATGAGTCCCCTTGGTTTGCAGCCACGCTCATACACTTTAGTGACTGGAGGGCGGTAATGAGCATCGACACAGTAAGTCAAAAACTGCAAACCCTATAACTCTGTGAATATAAATCGGGTGGAAAAAAAAACAAAAAACGCATCCAGATATTAATTTGTGAATCAAGCATTTATCGAGTTGGAAAGTGGAATACCGAAGCACTTTCAAAGTACGGGGCGAGAAAAGATGAAATGGCAAAACTTTGGTTTAATCAAAACGTGGATCTCCATACATTCCTAATTTTCAGCTTGCACCATTCCCCAACCTCAACCGCTAGATAAATATTAAGAAATACAAGTAATGTACAGTACAGTTTCGCATTTTGCATATCCTGTATCTTTTTTTAAATATCTGACTATTTTTAGTTTATTTCGGGTTTTTTTGAGGGGGCTATTTGTATGTGTTGGTTTTATTTTTATTAATTATTGTATTATTATTTATATTCATCAAACCTCACTAGGACAAATTCCTACGTTAGCATTGGTAAACGCACCTGCCGGATAAAACGTGATAAAACTGAAAGATTCAGATTCTGCTTCTGAACAGTTAAAGGGCTCCGGTGCGATGCCATCTCTGTCAGAAGCAGAGCGACGTTACCGCGACTGTTGCTGCTGTCATCACTATGCCCTCTGTGGCGGTGGGCGCGCCAAAAAACATAAAAGACAAGTACAGTCCGGGGACGAGTATCACTGTGTTTATGTGCCACTCTGGATGTGTCTGCGCCTACACCCCGGCTGCTGAGTGACATCAGAATATGCTTTCATCTTGTGCTTTTTCCGTCTGCGTTCCTACATAGTAAAAGCAATATTAGGGAGGAAAGAAAAGCAATCAAATCAGTTTGCTGATGCATCATGACTTTTTTTTTTTTTTTTTTAACATCTTTTTATATCATCTTGGATTTACTATGGATTGCATTACAGATGAGTCATGCTGTATTTATACTGTTATTTTGATTACTTTGGCTGTGTTGCTGCTTCTGGGTTTCTGTGATAAAAAACGTAGAAAGACTGAATTGACCTGACTTGGATTCTCAGATTTAATCGCTTGAAAGATTGAATTTATTTTCCATGTTGCAGTGTCCTGTGCATAGTATCGCATTTATTTCATTTTTACTTCACTTTTTATTCTATTATATATTCATTCTCCATTTCTTAAGACTGCTCAGCTTTTTTCTTTTTTAATGGTAATAAGTAGGTTTTTTTTAATGGTAACAAATGCAACAAACCCCCCCAGAACAAATTCCTAGTAGGCCTCCATGTGAATGTCACTGGGGAATAAACTGATTCTATTCTGGTTCTGAAAAGGTAGAATAAATGTAGCATTGAATCACAATATGGATATAATATTATCTCAATGTGAATTGAAAAAAGTCGGAAAAAGTCGAAAATAAAAAGCTCCCTGCCGGCTTTCCATCTCCATCGACGCTTTTTGGGAGATCGCCGACCAAAGCCCCAGATCGCAGTCAAATCGGCGCTCACTCTCGCAAGCCACACTCGCTGTGCGTGAACTGTTCCAGGCGCGATCTGAGAGCTCGCCGGTGCCTCGCAGACAGATGAAAGACATCAAGGCATGAAGATATAAAGACAGATATAAAGAAAAGATATATAGAGAAAGATGTATATATAAAGAAAGATATAAATATCCGGTCCCGTCGGGGAGC